>NC_071390.1:174211214-174524595 GCF_022682495.2 Desmodus rotundus
AAAAAGAGTGGATCTTTAAAGTATTTTTTTTCCTCCATAGTCATACTTTTGGGCAGCAATAAGAACATTTAGAGAACACAACTGAAGAAGCTTTGAAAATACAAAAATACAATCAAAATTAATAATTTCTACAAAAATAATAAAATAAATATGATCTGTAAATTAAAAAAAACCTCCAATACAGTGTTCAACAGTTAGAAAATAAGAATGTAGTACATTAAAGGCAAAAAAAAAAAGAGGTAGGGGTAAAGTGGGAAAGGATCAAAATATTAGGTGAACAAGCTTTAATTGTAACAGAAATGAAGGTGAAACAAACCATACATTTCTGTCATTTTTACCCGTGGCGAAGAGGGTGTTCTATTACGTTTCCCTTCATTCCCAATATTTATTTTTGTTTAAGAAGGGAAAGTGATTTTCAACATCTCCAATTATTTGCATCATATAATTTATTTTAGTGTTCATTATTTAATACATGAAAAGGCTCTTCAATTTTAAACACGAAGCAGAAATTATGAAAATAAAGTTTAAAAATCTGCGAAATTAAATATCTAAATAATTAACATTGCAAAACTACTGATTTCTTTTCTAAATTCCAAAAATTGAGGTATAGCAAAGGAGATGTCATCAGTCAAAAAAAGTGTGCCATAAAATAGCTGACTGTTGGAAAAATCTCTCACAGAGATATAAAAATAGTGCATAACAAATGTCAAATGGATCAAGGTTGGCAGGGTTAAGGTTAGAAAAGAATACTCCAAAAATCTGGAGGATCATGGTTAAGTAACAAATAGGGAACATCGACAAATAAATTAGTAAAAAGCTCTTCTGAAAACAGCATCAACTTTAAACATTAAAAACTTGAACCACAACCACAGTAAAACAGCAGAGTTAGACATGAACCACGTATTTTACAGTACAAAAAGCACACCATAGACAACCAATGTTGAGATCAACACTTTGCTCACACGAAGATTGTCCCAAGGGGCTGCTCTAAGACAATACCCTTGTAATTTTCTCTCTTTAGAGTCAAGAATCTTAGTTCTGCATTTAAAAAAACATCTACCATTGTTGGTGCTTTGCTTAGATTGCAGTTACTTTTACATTAAAATATAGGGGCTGGTTGCATTAAAAATGCTCTAAAGAGAAAAAATGTCCCTAATGATATTCTAATAGTGTTTCAGTACCAAGAGAAACTCATTACCTGTCGCATGTTTCCACGCCACTTTCCCCAAAACTGCAAGCAAAGTCATTACCAAAATTCCTTCATCAAAATTTTTTTAAAAAAGCAATTCTTAACCATTAAGAACGACAGTGTTCCATGCAACAGTGACCCCAGTTTAGACAGAAGACCCCAATATATATAGGTCAAACATGTAAGCAAGTTCAAGACAGATTTCACCATTGTCTTTAAGGTAAAATTGAATTTTATGCAACTAGCCATCTGTATATTTTCCCATCTCCATTTTGACTTTACTTAGATTTACTAAAGTTTTGCATTCTTTTATAAAAGTTCATTTGTTTAAATATGGGCTTCTTGTGGGTCTTACATTTGGTGACTGGTTAGCAGTGTGCTGGCCATCTTTGGTTTATAAAGGATGCCTTAACCATGAACTATCAAAGGGGCTAAAATCAACTTTGTTTAAAATTCTAGTACTTCTCTTTTACTCCATCTTTTATCTATACTATATCACTGCACATGAATTAGAACCGCACGTCACAAAATTGCACAGGGATTACAAATATTACATCCAGTCTGCATAAAATCGAATTCCACTACTGACCAGATCACAAAAATGGCTGCACTCTCTAATCTAAAACTAATTGCATATTATACACATGTAGGACAACTTTTTAAACTTGAAGTCACAATAATGCATGCAAGTTTGCTTTTTTTAAACAAATTTTTATAATTTGTTCATGCTAACTAGATTCAAGAGAGCTTTTTTGAACATTTGCAATACCTCACCTCGTTAGTTAATAACTCTAGTGCATGCATATGGTGTATACAGGTAAGTAAACATGCATTTTTTTTCACATTCTAAAACTATGGCAGTTTAGGCCATATTGTGCTGCCTGCATTTTATCTGCAATGCAGTGTGTCTCTAACGTTTTCAATCCCGTATTAATAGGTGGCATTTACACATAACACCTATATAGCAGCAAAGCTAATACAGCTTGTGATTAAAAATGTTTAAAAATAGCTAATAAATCAGATTATCTTGAGGTATTATTTCTTGCAAGTCAAAATGGAGAGCAAAAAAATCAACCCTAATTTTAGTTTATGTATACACTGAAAATAGCAACAATAAAAATAAGCATTTGTAGCAGACATATTCCATCTTCACTATTATTTTGCTACCTTTGGTAAATTACTGGGGCAGATCTTGAAGTTAAAAACCCACGTTTAGAAATAAGTGCACGCTTCACCCACTACATAGCAGCAGACTGTTTGCCCCTACGCAAAACATTCTCATATCTAATTTTAACTTTACATATAAAAATAACTTGGAGAAAATACAAAAAAACATTTTATTTTAACATGAAAATATCACAAAAATTAGTAAGCCTGAGATGTAGGGTTTTGGTGAAAAACAAGAGGCTTGTAGTGTTTTGGCTGCTGATAAAGATGCATGTATTGATAGCTGGGGTGAAAGCAGAAGAATGCACTTATTTCTTCTGCATGTCAGTATCTTCGGACACGGTAAGCCACATGCAGCCTTTCTTTCCTTGTTCAACGGAGGCAGGTTTGCTATTCTTAGTTCCAGCGGAAGTGGATCTGACGTGGGCGATCAGCACCTTCCTTTACCAATGGCTTATGGAACTCACGTCCTGCACGAGAGTGGATATTTGCCCAACAAAACTCACAGTAATACTGCAGGCAAGTGACATTGGCACAAAAAAAGGGAGCAAATTTTCCACCACAGCGTGCACCCTGGCATTCATCACACATCTGGTCATCTAGCACATATGGCTTTACCTCTACCTGGAAAAGAGAGAAAAATGTCTCATTAAGTCTGCTTCAGAAATCACTGTAGTGATAATTTAAAATGTGTTCTAGAGAAAAAAGACTACCACTGAATGTTGAGAAAGCAGGCAGTTTCCTGGGGAAATACTTTACCATATGGTAGGTTTAAAAAAATTATTTTGTTTTTGAACTAATCATCTTTTTATATGATGTTTCGTGTTCATAATTGACCATTGATTAAATGAGCACTTAGTTTGGTAATTTTTCTGTATTTTTGGTAATGTAATTTTCAGAAGACTATAAACTGAATGGTATTTACTGTATTTTCCAATGACAGAAAATACTTTTAAAATCTATAAAAATCTAATTGATTTGCAAAACCTTCCACCCTCGCCTTTCTTAAAGTAACATCTTAAAAGCAGCAGTGTGTTAATATTTTCAGAGGTGACTCTGAGTAAAAAAGTAAAGGGATATGAAGTGGTCATGGAAGACAAATGATTTCTATATTTTTTTCCTTCATTCCAACACCACCGGTGAGATGGCACAACCCTCAGCCACTGGCTGTGGCAGTGCTTCTCCGCTGCAGGCGAGAGCTGTACCTTGCTTGTGCATAACTGCTTGGAAACCTGGAGCTGTAGATAATGTTGTTGAGGGCATGCCTAGACTTCTGTGAACTTGTAAGATAGAAAGTCAAAGTCCCACTGTGAAGGCCTGACTTAGTAGAAGACCTCAGATTCAAGTAATGTCTGAGTGCTAAATCTCTTAACCTCATCTGTTAAATGAGGATGAAAGAACCTGCCTAATAGAGTGAAGATTAGATAACGCAAATAAAAGCATGTAAGACACTGCTTGGCACTTGGTAAATACTCTGTAAATTAGTGTTAGCTATTACTGGCCGAGATAGCCTTGCTTTCTTGTTTGTAGTAACTTTATAAATGAAAAGTCACTACCTTTGTATGACTAAATAGTGGCAGGCAGCCTAAAATTTCAGCCTTTCCATAGGAGAGCAGAGAAAATTGAGTGTCTTCAGAGCATGGCTTTAGATAAAGTAGTGTTTGCTTGTAGTAAAAAAGTGACCCAACAATGTCTACTATGTATTCTATTGAAATACTTTCATGTGTGCAGAAATTGAACCTATAAGAATATTTTCTGCGGCATTATTTGTAATAACAACAATTACAACAAACTGGAAATAAACTACAAGTTCATAAAAAGAATTGCAAAAAAACTTTCATGGAAAGTTTGGAAGTAATAGAATTACATTGTTTATATTTGTATTTCATCAATTAGAGTTAAGATAAAAACATTTTACATATATTAAACATTTTGCTTTTCTGAACTGCAAATAAGCAGGTATATTTTAAAAAATATATATTTTTAAGTTCTCTTTGCCAGTTAAGGATTTTTAACCTTTTCTTCCATTTGGCCTTTTATTCTTAAAATAATCTTTGACACAAATTCTAAAATTTTTATGTTCAATCTTTATCTTTCATCTTTTTCCTTTATGGATTCTATCTTGATTACCAGGCTATTATTTTTGATTCAGCATTTTAATCATAACTATAATGAAGGAAGAACTTCACTATGACTGAAGAATATATTAAGGTAGCACAGGAATTATTGGATTTAATGTCATTACATGATAAATTCCATGAGCACAGGGAAAGTGTCCATTTGCTCAATACTCAGTACCTGGTACCTAGCAGAACATCTAGCACAGAGTAGAAACTATAAATATTTGAATAAAAGTGGTACATTTACACATGCTTTCTGGATTTCTTTTTCATAGTTATTTCTTGCCATGGATTTTAAGCAAACTGAAGATAATTTCAGTGCTGTTTACTTTATTTCCATAACACCTCATGATGCTAAGAGCAAGTATCAAGAGTTAATGTCAAACCATTGAATACAATTTTACAAATACAGTGTTGTCAGTTATTTGCATTTTTAAATTCTAGATATTATTTTATGAAGCTAATCTACTTAACTCAAAATCACAGACTTCAAAGATGGAAAACTGGAGTTAAAACTGATGACTTCAATATCTATTTCTGATTAATAATGATCTCTAACAATTAACTTTTGTATGAGAAACGGCTTCATCAATTCTTTACCTATTCTTATTTTCCATAATACCTTAGTAGCACATATCTAAAAAAACCCCAAACTTCTCTTAGGGATTTCAATGCCTTTTTAAGATGGCTTGTTTCTCAATTCACTTGTTCTGCATCTGAGTTGCTACTTAAGAATCGATACTCCCCCAAATATCGGCCCTTCATTCTTACTTTGGAAACAAAGAGGTATGAGGTGTGACAATGCAACAATCTTTTCCCTCTGCTTCTGCATATTAGACAACTACAAATAAATACAAAGCAAATAATTTCCTCTGTGACTGTATCACCTCTCTGTAAAATAGGGGTTAGACTACATCAGTGGTCTAAAGCGTGGCTGCACCTTAGGAGCACCTGGGGATACCTGGCTGCATTCCAGACTAATTACGGCAGAGTCTTTGGGTAGGATTCAGAGGTCAAGGTTTTTCTAAAGCTCCTGGTGACTTTAATATAAAGCCGAGTTGAAAACCATTGAATTAGAGAAACTCTAAGGTACAAACTGGCTCAAAAATTTTTATATGAATATCAGAATAAAAGTAGAGCCCCTTTTCTTAATTTTTTCACAATATTTTAAGTAACAATGCCACAAAACAATGCCGAACAAAAAAGCTACCTTGCATGTATGAATGGAATGTGTGCTGTACTTTTTTTCTAAACAGTATGGTTTGGTAATTAAATCGATGCCACTTTTAAGAGCCCATGGGCTAGTAATTAGCATTAGTTAATCAGCTCCCCTGTCTCCCAAATAGTCTTTTATTGTGCAGTCTCCAAGAACCTTCAAGACACTGTTACACTGGGAAAGTAAGAACCCACTCAAGTTATAGCTACTAATTTGGACATATGAAAGCTAATTTACCTAATATTCTTAGTATATCCCATGTGTACTGTAAATGTAAACATTCTTAGTTTAGGACAATTATTTTGCATATTGAATTTGCATATTTATTATTTATCTTTAGGGAAATATACACAATATATTTTTATTTTAGATTTTGTAACAAATGAAAAATAAATAACACTTAAAAGCACTTAGTACAAAGCTCTATTCTCAGTGCTGCATTATATGTGAATTCATTTAATCCTCAAAATAACTGAGGGCAATTTCATTTTGCAGTGAGGGAAAAGAGGCATGAAGAGGGTTAATTTGTCCAGGATTAGAGAGCCAAATGGTGGAAATGGGACCAGGGAGTCCAGCTCCAGAATACAAGCTTTAAAACAAGCTCTGCCTCCAAAGTTAGAAGGATATTCAGACCTTACTGGCTAATACAAATTTTTGACATGCCTTAAAATGCCATTTATATATTTCATATTATACCTGAAGCTTAAAGTACATTGAAAAATTTCACATTTCAGAGGTATTTTGATATGATATATATCTTTCAGAGTTAAAAGGAGTATAAAAATATTCAGTGTTTGAATTACATTAACTCATTATTTCCCTTATTATCATCAGCACCTTATCACAGAACACAGAAGATCTTCCAGTATGCAACTTACGCGTTTATCAATGTCGCCGTGCTGAAGCTGGACAAACCGAGCACTGATGGCAGCGATATAGCTCTGCTGATTGGAGAAAGCGACTCGACCAGCACCTTTTGGGTATTTTAGCTCAGGATCTGTATCAATTCCTGCATAACAAACTCCACCATACAGCCGGTCCATGATCATGGCAAGTTCCACTTCAAAGGAAAAAGAAGTTCACATCAAATGTGAGAGAACACAGTAAATCAACAACCTTTAAGTGCCTTTTAAAAAAAGTAAAAATCATCTGGACATCCAGTTTCACGCTCTTTTCTAAATCCAATCTTATCATTTGTACACAAGACACCAATTGTTCTCATTACAGAAGAATTATTTGGTTGGCCAAAAAGTCCATCTAGTTTTTTCTGTAATATAAAAGACATATTTTTTATTTTCACCAATAACTTTATTGATTTGGATATTTTGAGTATGTTGGCTATCTCCCCCATGGTATAACACTGATTGTTCTCAATTGATGTCTTGATTTGATCGCTATCCACTTCTACTGGTCTACCCGCTGTGGAGCATTGTCCAGTGAGAAGTCTCCAGCATGAAGCTTCATAAACCATTTCTGACACACCTGACCAGTCACAGCACCTTCTCCATACACTGCACAAATCTTTCTTTGTATTTCAGTTGTTTTTACCTTCCTTGAAATATGAAAGCATAATGTGCCAAAAATGTTATGTATTTTCTTCCATCTTCAGTATTAAAATGGCTACACAAAAATTAACTAATTTTGATAAGTTTTTAAAAAAAATGCATGCTGATATGACAGTTGTCACAATGCAATCTAACAAAATTGTTTCAAATGAAGTTAAAGACAACTAAGTGCTACCAGAGCCGTCTTCCGGAAAAAAAGAGATGAACTTTCCTCTCCATACTGGATCCCTCCCAATATATTGTAATTTGTCCCATCTTTAATACTCTTAACTCCTTCTTCCTCTCAGTGATTGCTTCATTTCTCTCTTCCCCTAATTGCTAAAAATTTTTTGTGCTCCTCAATCCTTCTCCTCTCACTCTTTGTTCAACCCTTCATAATCAGGCTTTCACCCCATAACTCCACTTTAATTGCTCATGTCAAGGTCACCTTCCTATCAAGTTCAATGGTCAATGTACCTGAAAGCAGCATTGAACATAGTTCTTCTCTTCTTTCCCCTTGAAATATTTTCTCCATGTAAAATGGAGATATTATTCTACCAATTTTCCTCCTGTCTCATTGTAATTCCTGCTTGTCTTCTTAGTTCTCCCTCAATTCCTTGACTTTTCAATGTCAGAAAACCCCAGGTTTCAGTCCTTGGACTTCTCTCCACACTCCAGGCTTTGGTGGCTTGATCCTGTGTTATGCCTTTAATCACCACCTATCTATTCTCAGCTCCTACATTCCTCCAGTCCGGGCCTCTTCCCTGGACTCCAGACTCGTCCATGCACCTGCCTACTGGACGACTCATACTGACATTTCACAGATACTGCAGCACTCGGTGCATTCAGCACGGCACTCCTGATCTTCCACCATCCCATTAATCCTGCCCCAGTGATTTTGTGCTGATTCACTTAGTAAGCAACGGAAAAGATGAAGTTGCCAAGTCAGGACCCTTGGCTTCATCTTTTCTCCACACTTACATGTGTAATCCTGTGAACCTGACCTTCAAGACATATCTAGAATCCAATTACCTCACTTTCCTTATGGTCCAGCTTTCATCTGGATCATGGCAATAGCCTATCTCTTTGCTTTTGATCCTGCCCCCGCCCCTTATTTGCAAAGGAGCAGCATGTGATTCTCTTAAACAATGTACTGGTTTCCCTCACTATCTGAAAGTAGAGGGATCCCTACAGAAACTTTTGTAAAAATTAGGAAAATTTAAAAGTAAAATTACTCTATTTCTCTTGGTTAGCTAAAATGGGTACTAATGTACGTGTTTTATAAAAGTGAAGTAGCGTAAAGTAAATCAAAGTTTTGAAAGTCAGGGACACCTGTATTAGATACCAATGGCTTAAATGAAATGTATACTTGGGAGCTTTGAAAGATGTCATAGCTTTCAAAACTAATACCCAAACCCTCCCAACAACTTGCTCCTTCTCCAGTGTTTCTTAACTTAGTAAAAGGTACCTCTATCTACCTAGTGGCTTAACATTGGAAGCTGGGATTCAGCCTCTGCATTTACCTAATGCCGTATGTTCACTTAGCTCTTTCTCCACTACCACCACTCATCTAAGCCACCATTACCTGTCTCCTGAACTGCAGTAACAGGCAACTACTCTCAGATTGGTCTACCAATATCTACTCTCAATCCTCCATGAGTCATTAGCTAAAGAGATCTTTCAAAAATGAAAATATGATCATGTCTCCTTCTATTAAAAACTCTTCATTGGTCTCCCCTTGCTCTGAGGATAAAGACTAAATTAGCATATTAGACCTGTATGTCCAGACCCCTGTTGATGTTTTCAGTGTCTTCTTGTGTCTCTCTACTCACTCCTTCTACCCGCAGGCAGGCACTCCGGGTTTCTCTCAGTCCCTCTGATGTATTCTGCTTCTCTACACTGAAGGCCTTTGAACATGCAGTTCCTGTCATCTGAAGCTCCTTATAACGCCCCCGACCACCCCCTACTCCTTCTGTTCCATCTTTACATGTCAGCTTAAATACAAGTATATTTAAATAACAGATTATATCACCTTCCCTTGCCATATGCTCTTCTATTCTCTATAGTCTTTCTTTGTAGCAGTTATGTCCTATTAGTACTTGTATGTGTGAATAGTTCTCTAACCTGCATCTCCTATACTGGAGGAGAATGTTCTCAGTAATGAAAGGGCCACTGATACACTTCACAGGACACATGGCATCCTAAAACTTGCGTGCACAGTGGCCATTTACGTCTATAATTATGTTCCTCCATAACATCTTCCAGTAAACCTCTGGTTCCTGGTTACTGACCATGTAAGTTTATCATTCACTTGGCTAAAGTGGTATTTTTTTTTAATCCAAAATTTCTTCTTCAGATATCAGAATCAACCCACATAAACAGACCCCAAATTCTCGTATCTTAGCAAGTAACACTTAAGAAGTCAGAAGTATTTGAGTGGATTTTTCTTATAGAGTCTGCTTGGAGTTAGCTATTAATATCAATAGATGAGGTCCAATTGTCCAGTTACTTGATGGTTTCAAGAACAATTCTCAGAATCTGTCTCAGAATTCTGTAGCTAGCAACTGCTGGGCATAAAGAATTTGCCCCTCACCTGTCCAATAGTGCCAAGGATATAATAGCTACCAAATGTTTACTGAGACGATTAATTCATATTTAAATGATTAAAAAAACCCACATAGTGTTAGCATTCTACTTACCAGCCCTTAGTGGCCTGGGAACACCTCCAACAAAAATTGTTTTTCGGGGATCCAGAGGCTGAGAACCATCCATCACAAAATCACTATCACTTAAATTCCAAGGACGGATCTGAACCTATGAAGAAAAAGATACTACTTTATTGGGTCTTATTCCTTTTATAGCTTATGCTGTTTTGTGCCAGTTAACAGTGGTTTTTTTCATTGTTTAAAATTTTGAACAGTTGGATTTGGAAACAAATTATTATTGTTTTTTATCTAGGAATTATAAATTATCCAAATTTTAAAAAACTGACCTTTTAACATGGCGGTTAAATTGTTTTCTACTAACAATTACTTTAAAACAGTTTTTGGAAAACTTGCATTTGTAGCTTAGAGTTCATGTAGAGTTTACTTACTGGCTTGTCTTTGATGGTTGGGCTGGAAACACACAGATAGAGTTTTCCATCTTCTTCGATACACGCATCAATTAGTGCCTGAACTGAGCTTTCTTCTTGAAAGAGAAGGAATGCATAGCCTGTAATATCCAAGAAAAATGAGGCAATATTGTCAAGGAAAGTGATTACACCCCAAATTTCATTACTGTTTAGAAAATACAAGTTTTTTTAAATGAAAATATCTATCAAATAAGACTAGAATCATTATACTTTTTACAGAACACAATACTCTGAACACAAAAACATATACTCAATAAATTAATTTGCTACTTTATATACAGAACTGAGGTAACAAGTGGTTAATTATTTGCTCAAAGTAAGTCATATAAGCAAGTAATTGGCTGAGTAAATCCAAACTCAGGTCAGTCCCATCCTCAAACAATCTGGAAAGATTAATCAGTTGAGCATATTAGGATCTGAAGTTTCCTGTAAGTGTCTTCAGGGTAAGGAGATCTGGAGCATACTTTTGGACTACAGCACACTTGGAAAGGCCCAGGAATTTCCGTAAGTAGAGGGAAAATTCCACAGTCAACTTGACAACTTCCAAATGATACTAAGAAAACTATCTTAGGGAGGTTGGAATGAACAGGTTCCTTCAGGGTGGGTCAGAACTTGTAAATCAAGTCTCAACTTGGTTATACAATTTTTTCAGTCTAGTGACTACTTAGACTGTACAAAAAAATCCAAGCTCTTGCTTAAATTCCTGTATCATCAGGAAATATGTATCTCCCCCTTTTCTTTCAACAATCAATTGTCAATCTTTAATCAATCATGCATCAGGCAGAGCAGACTTCACTATAAAAAGGCAGCAAACTTTACATTCCAGGTTTAGTATTACATGATTATTCCCAGCAGTTGATAAGTGTAAATAACCTAAAAATATCCCTTTCCTTGACAAGATTTCTGCCCAAACAAACATGGAGCACTGTAATCTAGTCCTAAAATGAAGCCATAACGCAGTCCACACACACCTGTTCCATTAAACAATGGGAAGTGTGAGGTCATATTTCACATAGAATTCAAAAAACACTGCTTGTTGCCAACAACAGCTTTTATTAACACAAAGGTCTGATGCGACACAGAAGTACTTCATTTTAATAAAATTGTACTATTTGACTGCATAAATAAGACATCAAACCAACCTACACACATAGAAACTTTCACAGGTACAATTATGCAAGATTAAGAAATACATTTTAGAAACTTTTTAATTGTTAGAAACAATTTAAATATGCTTGAAAAAATAAAAAAAAATGAAGACTCATTTTCTTTAAGTGAAGTCTTTAATTCTGATACAAAGCTGAGCACTTAAAAGCTATAATTGCTTCGTAATGATAGAAAATATATGGCTAACTTATTAAAAAAGTATTTTAAATTCAATATTTTAATGCGGTTTAAGTTTTGTGATTTTTGATATAATTATTTTCATATTAATTTTTAAACAATACTTTAAGTTCAATATTTTTAATATTGCTTAATTATTTTTGTGACTATTAGGGAAGAATTATTTATATCACAAAAATTAATTAAGCAACATGACAGGTAAGCTATGAGCTTGCTAAGGAAAGCCATTAAATATTGCAATACTCTTACCAAAAACAAACCACCTATAGTTCTAGAACTTATTACAGCAAGCCAGTAATAGTCCCACTGGGTACACCTCACTCACTGCAAAGGAAACATACATACATGTGTGGCTCAGTGACCAAGGGCTTAAGTCCCTGCCTAATTACAAGGCTGTAACACCAACTGGATGCTTCTACACCGGAATTTTCCAAACCATGAAAAATGATTAATTACAGCAATGACAAAAATGCTTGAAAGAACATGTTTTAGGAAAACTGGTCTTTGGCAATGGCTACAATTAATTGTACCCCCCTCCCCCATGATTTGACATGCTAATACACACACACACACACACACACATTTTTGGTTTTGGTCTGAGAAAATAAACTAACAACTGCCTCAGAAACCACGACGACAAGAACCGCAACAGTAACCACAAAGACCGCTTCACTAAATTTATGCCAACACATCTTCCTAGACTTACAGCCCACTGTCCCCCTAAATGAACAACAGGCGCATGTAAAAAATGTGCATGTCTCCACAGAAACCTATTCTGGCTCCTTTTTAAAATTATACTTCAACTCCCGCCTGGAACTCAATTTTAACACTTTTTATCTATCTAAACTGCACATTTCCTTTCAGATTTAGTTTAAGCCTCAATGAAGCTTCTTCCCCCCACCTACTTCAGGTCAAAGTGATTTCTCTATCCCACAGGTGTTTATATCACACATTAGGCAATTATTAATCCGTGATTACTGAGATTACAAGGATGAGTAAAGACAGTCATACAGATTATTGGAAGAATGTGACATTAATAAAATAATTATGTATTTTTAAAGTTGTAAAAATGTAATATTGCAACTGTGACAAGTGCAATGAAAGAGGACAGTGCTAGGACAGACTATACCTTGATTTGAACTCATAAGGTCAGTCCTGAAAGTTTCCTGTGAGCAACTGATATTTAAGGTGAGATAAGTAGGGGATTTAGATGCAAAGACATTGGACGAGGGTCTTCAGGCCAAGGGAACACCACACATAAAAGTCCTGAGGCAGGAGAGAGCAAGGCCAGATTATGGAATCAGAAAGGAAAAAGAAGCAATAGAGGGAGAAAAGAAAGTAGAGAGATGGGGAGGCTGGAGAGGCAAGAGCATTTTTGCCATTGCTCTAGCAATAAAAGAAACCACTGAAGGATTTTAAGCAGGGGAGCACAGAGTGGCACCATCAGATGAGTTAGAGAGATTACTCTAGCTGTACTAAGGGAGAAAAACTGCAGAGAGCCCCAGATGCAGACAAATAGTCACGTACATATTTGAAGGAGTTCTGGCAAGGGATGACGGTAACTTACACAGGAACATCAGAAACTAACAGGCATATTAGGGGGAGGGGGAGAAGGAGGAGAGATGATCAAATATATGGACAACAAAATGGCAAATACATATCTGTCATCAATAGAATCTAAACAACAAAATGAATAAGGCAGCAAAAATAGACTCGTGGATACAGAGAACGTTTTGATGGTTGCCAGATGGGAGGGGGTTTAGGGGGATAGGTGGAAAAAGCAAAGGGCTTAAGAAGTTCCAATTGGTTGTTACAGAACAGTCATGGGGATGTGAAGTACAGCATACGGAATATAGTCAATCATCTAATAACTCTGCATGGTGTCAAATGGGCATGAGATTTATCAGGTTGGTCACTTAGTAAGTTACATAGTATCTAATCACTGGAGTGTACACCTGAAAGTAATATAATAATGTATGTCAACTGTAATTTAAAAATAAAAACTATAATAACAAATAGATAAAAATGTACAAAAAAGACAACAGCCAACACACATACACACAAATAAAATAAACTTTATAAAAGAATAAGATAGTAAAACTGTGGACAACAGTAGGTTAAAACTGAACTAACAAATATCTATATAGACCTAAGCTTTTCTCTAAACCAAGGATTTGGGACCTCCAAGTCTAGTAAATTCTGAAATCATGTGAAAATTTAGAGTATATGGAAAGAGGTCTATAGCTTTAAATTCTCATACAGGCCTGGGATCCAGAATCCCTGCTCAAAAGATGTTCTTAAGCCCTTAAGTACAAGATCTAAAGGCATTAAAAAAACCCAACTGTATTATTATTACATTTCTTCAAAAAAATTACATGAACTAGCAATGGAGGTTCTATAGTTCTCAGGGACAAAAAGTAGAGATGGCCTATGTAATTCATCACCAGAAACCCTTAGCTAATTTTTGTGTACCAGTAATTCTAACATGTTTCCTTTCCCAGAGCCAAAATCAGAACATTCAATAGATCTACTGCAGTCTTTTCTGTACTTGAAAATTCACTCAGCTATGAGAATATTGTGGGGTTTTTTTCCCCTAAAATTGTATTTCAATAATACCTAAAGAAAGGGAGGGGGTGGGCAGGATGGAGTGGAATGAAGGGGGGGAAATGGGACGACTGTAATAGCATAATCAATAAATATATTAAAAAAAAAAAGAAAAGTCTTAGTCCTTCAACCTGCCCCCTTTTTCACTTCTGAGAATTTGCCATTAGGAATGTAACTGACTGGAAGAACATTCAGTTACTTCTCTCTGCCTCCCCTGATCACTGTGGCCAGGGAATCCTTCCTCTTCCCGTTGATGGTGGTCTTGTTTTACTCACATGAATGTTAGCATGGTTTATGATTCTTAATCAGCCACAGCAGTATCCCAGCCCCATACCAAGCCTCCCAGCCCAGGGTTCCAGTGCCAGGAAGACATTGGTAAGTTCCCACAACTTCTGGCTGCAAAAACCAGCAGGGATTGAGGCACTACAAGAAACTGCTGGAGACCCAGGTAGTTCCTCGTAAAGAACCCACACATGGACTCACCTGCTCAGACTCACTCCCTCTGAGCTCCAGCACTGGGGCAGCAGCTTGAAAGGCACCAGTGGCGTACTGGGAGAAACTGAAGGGTCTGGCATCAAGGCGAGCAGAGGTCATTTTTCTAAATCCTTCCCCCACAGAGCCAGCAAGCTGGTGCCATATCTGAGATTCCATCAACCTGGCTAGCACTGTTTGACCTCCCTTGTAAATCCTCAGAGACATCTCCCCATACAACTTAACAGCCCACCCAAGGGGCTTTTCCATATGAATGGCTAGTCTTGACTCATGCTGAACAATTTCCTAAATCCTCTCAAATAAGTAACAGTGGCCTCAGCAAGCCCCTGGCCCAGCACTAGCAGCAGTCAGCCTAGTTTCACAGCTTGGCTTTGCCTTGGAATCTCCAAACCCAGAACAAGTAGCAGCCACCTCAAATTGCTTTATAGCTTAGGCAGGGTGGTCCCCTGCCAAAACACAGGTGTGGGGTGATTTTGGCCTGCACCACCCAGCAAATCCCAGGGCAATGCACCCAGTGGACAGCTAAAGACCATGTCGGAGCACTACCACCTGTCCCTGCACAGTTGATCCTCCACAGACGGTGGGGTTTTGTGGTCAGTAGTCATAAGCCAATCCTTGCAGCTGACTGGCCTGGGTAAATCCCTCCTGTTGATCTGCCAATAGCAACCAAGGCTCAACTATAAGAGAAGGGTGTACTCAGCCCATACGGATGGTGCGCCTTGAGTGCCCAGCTTGGGTGATTGCGGAGGCTATGCCACTAGACCCTATGGGACACTTAATACATTAGGCAACACTACCAAGACAAGGAGTCAAAGCAGCTCTACATAATACATAGAAACACACACAGGGAGGCTGCCAAAATGAAGAGACACAGAAACATGGCCCAAATGAAAGTACAGATCAAAACTCCAGAAAAAGAACTAACAAAATGGAGATAAACAATCTATCAGATGCAGAGTTCAAAACACTGGTTATAAGGATGCTCAAGGCACTTAGTGAGGACCTCAGCAGCATAAAAAAGATCCAATAAGAAATGAAGGATACACTAGTTGAAATAAAGAACCATTTATTTCACAACAGTAGACACAACAGTAGAGTGGATGAAGCTGAGAATCAAATCAATGATTTGGAACATAAGGAAGCAAAAAACAACCAATCGGAATAATAAGAAGAAAAAAGAATCCCTCCCCCCAAAATGAGGATAGTATAAGCAGCCTCTAGGACAACTTCAAGAGGTCCAACATTCTCATCATAGGGGTGCCAGAAGACAAGAGAGAGGGAGAAAAAAATTGGAAATCTGTTTTAAAAAATAAAGAAAACTTCTCTAATTTGGTGAAGGAAATAGACATGTAAGTCCAGGAAGCACAGAAAGTCCCAAACAATTGGACCCAAAGAGGACCAAACCAAGACAAATCATAATTAAAATGCCAAATGTTAGAAAAAGAGAGTCTTAAAAGAAGCAACAGAAAAGAAGTTAGCTACAGGGGTATCCCCTAAGACTGTCAGCTGATTTCTCAAAAGAAACTTTGCAGGCTAGGAGGGATTGGCAAGAAATATTCAAAGTCATGAAAAGCTAGGACCTACACCCAAGGTTGCTCTACCCAGCAAAGCTATCTTTTAGAATCAAAGGGTAGATAAAAAGCTTCCCAGACAAGAGAAAATCTAAAGGAGTTTATCATCACCAAACCATTATTGTATAAAATGTTAATGGAACTTATTTTAGTAAGAAAAAGATGATGATTAAAACTCTGAACAATAAAATAGCAATACATACAAATCTATCAACAACTGAACCTAAAAACAAACTATACAAACAAGAAGAACAGAGATAGAATCATGGATACGGAGAGCACTTTCATGGGTGTCAGATGACAAGGGGGTATGGGGGACTGGGTGAAGATGTGAGAGGATTAAGAAGTATCAATAGGTAGTTACAGAATAGCCATGGGAATGTACAGTATAGGAAATTAAGTAGCCAAAGAACTTATACACATGACCCATGGACATGAACAATAGTGGGGGGATTGCCTGAGGGAGTGGGGGATGCTGGGTGGAGGAGGGCAAAGGGGGAAAAATCAGGACAACTGTAATAGCAATAAAATATAATTAAAAAAAGAAAAAATGATACTTTATACAGAAAAAGTACTGAAACATTTGAGTCTTTAAAATCATCATCAAAACATTATAGAGAAAGTATAGCAAGTCTGGACTAGGTCTCTTGACTACTCTGCCTCACTCGATACATATTACCAGCCTCTACAAATTATACTCCTAATTTTTAGATAAAGAAATAGTCATACTCAATTAAAAAAAAAGAAAACATGAAGTAATTGATAGTTTCTTTTGCTTATATAGAATTGATTCTCTAGCAAAAATTACTAGTAAAAACCCTTACCTTTTGGTGGAAAATAGGACTTGCTTTCTGCTTTATGAGGCCAATCTACTACCAAAGGTCCAAATCTTCTGAAGCTAGCAGTTATTTCATCTTAAGAAAGTACAATAATATGCATTAGAAATTAGTTTTAATAATTCATTCTAAAAATCCCATATTTTATTACTTTAAAGATCTAACATTTAAAAATACCAAATAGCCTAAGTTACAATATAAACACTGAAAACATGTGTAACATCTTATTAAAATTATACATAAAAATAGCTATTTTGTCCAAATAAATTCATTTTTAAGTAGCACATTGGCCAGAATAATCAATTAAGTGTGACTTTTAAACTTTTATGGAAAATTGCATGGATAATAATGAATACAGTACACCAAACCTTAAATATCACTGGCTTGAAAAACATGCTAACATTATGCTAAGTTAAATAGAGATTCATTATTGCTTGACAAGTAAGAACTTGGAGACAAAAAAGAATGCTAAAACAACATGTGAAAATCTGTAATACTCATAAATACTCATAGCACCTGACACATGCCAGGTAGTTTCACTGAAACACATATAGGTCAAATCTAATATATGTTCTAGGTAATTTTATCCCATGGTAACCTTATTATACTGATTAGTATGCAGAATAATCTTCCAGTTTATTGAATCATTGACTCATCTATTAGTTGTGAAAGAGAATAACAGATTTTCCACAAAAAATAGGTTCTATCCTTAAAAATATAAGTGGAATATCATCTAGGGTATGAAAATCTTATTTATAAAAAAATACAGTAGCAATATGCATTATAACATAAAGAAATCAACTTTAAAAAAGTTTTTTGTTCAACTGCCTCCACATTTCAGCAGGTGACAAAATATTTAAAATATTTAAACAGAGATGGATATCTATTCTAACTGAAAATCTCTAGAGGTAAAAAATTCTTTACATTCACATTATAGTTCAGTTTTTTTTTAAGCCCAAATCATCAACTTACCTTCATCAATATCTGGAGGAAGACCACCAACAAAAACTTTTCGAGAGAAGCGTTCTATTCGTTCTCCATTTTGATGGGCTGAGTAACATGTGGGTGAATTTAAAACCCCAACTTGATCAGTATGACCATCATCCAGCAAGCCATCATCGATGGGAAAGAGGGAAGAACGACCTAAAACATAAGAACAACTGTGACTTGAATCTCAGATATTAGAAAATGATAAATTAAAGCATACATGACAAATGTAAAGACTAATGACAAATTCAATGGCTTAATAAATGAAGGTGATGTATGCATAATAGAAAGTAGGAAAATAAATTTATTTAAGAAACAGAGTAGTCAAGCTAGAAAAGCACTTGAGGTTAGTCAGAGTACTCAGTCTTGAAAGCCAGGCTAAAGGGCATTTTATTTAGTGGGTAAAGAAAGTAACAATACAGGGGTTCAAGCAAGATAACAACTTTTTTCTTGTGCTTTAGGAAGACTTAGCAAGCATGGTTAAGGTAGGTGGAAATGAGCAGATCAGAGGCCTTCAAAAAATCCAGGAAGGATGGATGGCAGGGGTAACTACAGCAGGAAAAAATATTGTAGATGGGAAACAAAACAAGAGAAAAATAGTGGAAAGAAGGAACCAAAGGAGATTATAATACATGAATGGTAAGAACCACTAACTAAATATAAGGACAGTAAAGACCAGAAACTGGTATAAGAAGTGCTATGTTTTAGATATGTGAAGTTTCACAAGCCGATAGGAGGTTCAAGAGTAAATATATGAAGGTTGCAAATGAAGTGGAGAAAGGAACTCAGTCATATATGAGGGGGGACCCAAAACCCCCTGGAATTTATTTATATAAAATTGAATATTTACTCTTATGTTTAAACTTCAGTCACCTTCAAAGTACTCTCCAGTTGATGCAAATACTTCTGAAGAGTTTTATTTCCTCTGTTCAAACAGTTTTTGAATTTGTTAGTTTCGATGCCTTCTAGTGCTTTTGCCATTTTTTTGTTTCAACCTCTCTTCCACACTGGGAAGACATTTCTCTTTGAAGACTTTTTTCATCCAGGGAAACAAAAAAAAAGTCGCTGGGGTGAGATCAGGTGAATACGGAGGGTGGGGCATGGGAGTGTTGCCATTTTTCATCAAAAACTGCTGAACACTCTGCCTGGTGTGGGCAGGTGTGCTGGTAAATCACCCGTTGTGAAAGGGACAAACATGTTGGAAGAGTCTTACAAAAAAATTCACTGAAGCTGAACACTGCCTCTCACAACAACGCCAACTGGTAGAGCGATACGGATGGGTTCCTGGAACACTAACCTAGCTGGGGAGGCCTGTATTCAAAGGAGCCTGCCACCCTCCAGAAGATAATTCCAATTTTTTGTGTCTCCCCTAAAAGGAGTCAACTCAGCAGAGGTTGATTGTTTTAAGGTTCCTGGAAATATCACAGATAAAAAACTCCAGAGAAAAATGATGAAGACAGTTCTTTGGAAAACTTACAAAAAAGAAATAGAACATTCAAGGAGATAGAGAAAGAAGTGCTAAGAAAAGTAAGAGTAAAGCCAAAATATTATTGTGACAGAGTGCCAATGAAAAATAATGTAATAACATAAAAAAGAGCAATGAAGTAACAATGTGAGATGTTAAATGATTTTTAAAAATGATAACCATGTTTGAGAACATGCATGATCTTCGAAAGTATCAGTTTTAATAGACTTGGGTGGGAGTCACAATGCATGTAGAACTTTGTAAAGTACAGATATCAAAAGATGATTCTTTAGAAATTTATTAGAAAAGGAAAAAAAAAAAGAATGTAGACAGGATGTTTTTACATAGAGATGGAGTGAAAGATTTTGTTTTTGGATGAGGAAATAATGTATATAATAAATAAATGACATTCACCTTAATATACAAAGTAATAAATATTCAACATAAATGTCATTATCATCTTGAAAAATATGACACATAATGATGCAAGTGATATAAACAAGGAAAGTGTGAAATACGTCAACTTACACAGAGAACTGGGGTTGGGGTGACAAAGAGGGGGTTACAGGTTTGTGAACTATAGCTAGCCAGATGTTGGAAATAATAATTTGAAGTTTATAAGACATAAAAACAAGGACAAAATTCATACTGAATATAAGAAATAAGAATTATTCCACAAATTCAAACTTAATTTTAGTAAGTTATTCTGAAAGATACACATGTGTACTGTGTAGCTTTGTGAATATTAATTTAATTTTCCCAATTCCTCTGCTATCAGAAATAAGGACTAATAAACAAATGTCAATATTCTTTGTGATCAATGGAAAGAAACCTCTTCAAAATAAAACTTTTACTGAACAAAATGAACCTCATCAGGATCTATTAAAAACGGTATTAATGGTGGGTAACTGGTTCATAATAAATAATTCTACATTTAAAAAACATATAATATGAGGTGGAAAAACAACATACCTACTAGTTTTTGATTAAAAAATTGATAGATTCAAATTTGACAGTTATTTCAGATATGCCAATACTTTAGAAATTTTTCACTTTAAGGTGTCCTAACAAACATATAAATTTAGTGGCTCCATAGACACAATAAAATCTAACAAATTTTTATTATGAGAAAAAAATGCGAATTATAACTATTTAGGGTCCATGAATGCAGTGGCTAAGGAAATCTCTATAAAGCAATGTCAGATAACAGAGATGACTCAAAATGACAACTATTTTTGTTAACTCTAATACTGTAAGTATAATTATAACTACATTTACAATTATTCCATACTACTAACTATAATAATGTTCTAACTATAATAAATAAAATATTATGGTTAGTAAAATAGCAAATATCTACAATCTATTAACCAAAGTTCAGCTGAGCAAAGGATGTAACAAAAGGCTAAGAACACATCGCACACTAGTCATACTAACCAGAATCTTCATTGCTAAAAAAGGACCACTTTCTTTTTAGAATACATAAAAGCTATAGTTATTTAAAGGAGAACTGAGTAAATGCCACCATCAGAAATATTACTTTGTACCTTGCCAATCATCCTTTCCTTTAACCCAAATTAACTTGATTATAAAAGGGGAACCACTAAATAATTACATTTTCCATGTACAGTATACTTTAAACATACATTCTAAGAATTATACATACATATACTTAGTGCATGAAAATTACTGGCAATAAAGGTAAAATCATATGTGCTGAGAGAAGTAGAATTTGGTTAAAATCTGATTTGGACTAGAATATTTACAATGGTTTTTGACCAAAATTAAATTACCTTTCTTCTTTTTTGCTCTGAAACTAGGATATATTTTTAGATTCTTACACCCCAAAAGAGTGAAACTGAATGATAATAAGCACACAATATAAAATCTGTGGGGTGTAGCAAAAGCTATATACTTACAGGAAAATTTCCATGCTTAGAGAAAAATTATAGTTTTAAATGAATATTAGACAATCAGAAATGTTTGAATAATCCTAGTTTATGCCATAAAAAAGACAGAAAAAGAATAGCAGATTAAGAACATAAAGTAGGATAAAATTAAAAAAAAAAACACAATAACATAAAAAACAGACCAACGGAAAGATAATCAATAAAGTCAAATGTTGGTTCTTTGAAAACTACAAAATTGGTATATCTCTATTCATCAAGAAGGAAAGAAAACTCAAATCACCAATACTAGGTAAGAAAATGGGGACGACCTCAATCAATATAGAATCTAGGAGCATTAAAAGGCTAAAAATGGGATTATAAACAACTTTATGCTAATAAATTCAACAACTAGAGGAAATAAACTGCTTTAATAAATAACCTTTAAAGATTGGCACAAGAATATACACACACAATGTATATATAAACATAGAACTAAATAGATATAGAGCTGAATAAATAAATATAGAACTGAATAGTTCTATGAAGTTGCTGTTTTTTGTTCTTTAAAAGTATGGTTCTTTCACCAGGAAAGCCATCTAGGCCTGAAAATTTCTTCGTGGAAAGTTTGTTTTTAAGTTATAGATTTTATATCTTTAATAAATGTAGAACTATTCAATACATGAATGTATGTTGACATACTTAATACGCACACAAATGAAGGCAAATCAGTTTTGCAATAAGAAAAGGTACAAATAGAAAATATAAGAATTAATACAATGTAATGAGATTAGTTGTAACTCAGATTACAAGGAGATTCTAACTCTGACTGTGGTGGTTATGCTAATACACATAAATATCCTTGACTTTGCATATTTTAACCTTATTCTGGAAGCCCAATGAAGGCATTTCACAGCATAAAAGAGGGGAGAAGCAGGAGAGAAAACGAAAACATGTGCACAAATTAGTCAGTTTATAGCCTGAAGCTAAGCATTGTTCTGTGATCTCAATGTATTATCCTGTTCTTTTACTTACTGAAAGTAGTTCTAAAAATAAAGACATAAAATATATTAATAAAGCATAAATAGGAATATGCTTCCCATTTTACAAGACCCAGCAGTCCTTCTATTAGGGTAGATAACCCACCAGTGTGATTTTATTTAATATGCAAGGATAAAAAAACTATCAAAGCAAAAGAACTGGGTCCAGGACTGATCTCTCTCAGACATCACCTGTTCATTCAGACAGAATCACTGCTCAAGCATGTTTCTCCAAATAACTTAGAATGAAACTATAAGGTACACTTATCAGGTAAAATATTTTGGTCCAATAATAGTTTTGTCCTTTTCTCACAGAGATGAATAAGGTATGTAAACTAAATAGGAAGGGGGAAATGAGTAAAAAATAATAAGAGAACCCAGTTTACTTCTAGACCTTTCTGTGTTATTGGTTTGGTATGTTCTTAAAAAAATGTTTTATTATTTACAGTCCAAATATTTTCAAGTTCAAATAAAATCTCTCAATACTATTTCTAATGGTTACTTTTCATTGGACTACATCAAAATCAAAATTTTAAAAGCAGACTCCTACTATTCACAGAGTATCAACTAAAAAAATTACTAATGTCACATAATTTGAGAGGAAAATTCAGCCAAGTGTGACAGCTGTTAGTTCTGTCCCAAAGAAGGTCGACTTAAAAACCATGCGAGAGCCTTCTTTTTTCCAAAACTGGGCGGCAGCTCTGAAGCAGAGGAAATCTTTATGGCTCCCAGAAGACAGAGATATATAAGGGTAGTAGCAAGCTCCTATCCAGTATTATAATCATAGTCTACTGTTATAAAATTGAGATGAAAAAAGATAAATAATGTGGTTCTTTCTGTTAACTTCCTCCCAAGAACGTCCTAGATCATGACATTTACACTGGAGTATGCCAAATTAGATTAAACATAAATTGCTAAGGTTAAAAGATGAAAAGTGTGTAAGAAAACCCCAAATTACTCTATAGTTTCAGAAGTACATTAAAATCATGGCTTGGTAAGTGGGGGTTTTTCCCCCCAAAGAATTGAAGCTCCACATTAAAACATCACAGTGATATGAGATAGTCCATAGATCTGAAAATAGATCCTAAAATTCTAAACTTTCCTTCTCTCTTTTTAGTTGCTAATAACAATCTTTAGAAAGTTTTAAGTTTTCTATAGCTCTAACTTTTTACTTAGAAAACTGAAAATATTACTTAAGAATACAAAATACCAGTTTCTGTCTTTGGTGGTGGCGAATGTACTCACGACTTAGATAAAAAGAAAATGAAGCACTGGCACAAACATGTGACATTTATAAAAAGTCACTATTATCACTGTCTATCCTCCATGGCTCAAGGGAGATCTTAGGGGTTAAGGAAAATACTTTCTATTTAGTTTGGCACTTATAACAACTATATAAATATCACAACTATTGCTCACTTAAGAATAATCTAGTAGTATAAAGTTACTTTTGCTTCTTCTCATACCATTGACTTTTCTACCTCTTAAATTTTGCACGTAAAAAAGAGACAAAGTTTAAGCCAAAGGAGATGTCAGCTGCTTTCCTAGAAAGTCTAATAGTCCAGCATCACACAGTCCCAGCTTTTTCTGAAGATAATAAGAACCCTGAAGGGAAGACTATGGGGGGGGGGGGCGACAGAGAGAGAGAGAGAGAGAGAGAGAGAGAGAGAGAGAGAGAGAGAGAGAGAGAGAGAGAGAGAGTGTGTGTGTGTGTGTGTTAGTGGAGTGGGCGGGGGGAAGGACTACATTCTGAGAAAACAGAAATATTAGCAACATGATTTCTATATATCAGTGTTAACTTGTTATTTTCAACTGGGCCAAACATAAAACTAATATTCTAGATATATAAATTATATACCAAGATAAAGGTAACCAATTATAGATTTAGAGATTATAAAAATCATATTGCATGTCACCTTCACTAGTATTTATTAAACATATTTCTTAAGCAAATGGTAAATGACAGCTCTATTTTAAAAGGTATAAAGTAACTTTAAAAACAGTTAAAATCTGGGCAGTTTAAAAAGGACAATTTTATTAAATAGCCATATTAGTATGAAATGTTCTTTAAAGGTTAAGAATTTTAGGATTCAAAATTTGACAATGAGTGCTCAAATCAAAATACAATTCTGTGAGTTTTCAGACATTTCATAAGCAATCTGTGATAATTAATACCATTGATCAGTAAAACCCAATTAGAAACAATTATACCATAGCAAACAGAAATGAATTACCTCGTCTTCTCCCATAACTCCTTGCTGCATGTAAACAAAGGACAAATTGTAAAATGTCAGAACTAAAAATAAGCCCACATATACAAATATTTGTGATATGAAAAGCTATGTGGGCATCTGGAAATTAGTGCTACTTTGTTTTCAGAGTTATGATAATGCCAATATATGACATCTGCATGTTGTTTTACCATTTACAGAGCACTTTTATTACATATCTCATCTGAACTGTATAAAAACTAAAATTAACAGGAAACACAATTTATTCTCATTCATGTTAAAATTCATGAATAAATATTTGTTTCATCAGATAAGGATAGGAATATGTAACACTTTACACTTAAAGAGCATCACAAATAATTTTTCCAATGAATGGGAACAACTTGAATTAAATCCTTATTCTCTACTTATTGTAACGTGACATTGCGTATATAGTCTACCAAACAGTTACTCACATCCAATTCACATTATACCAAACCCTGCATGGAAAAAGTACTGGAAGACACAGGAAAGAAATCAATCCATATTCAAACTTGCTTCGTTGAAGAAATCATTAATGGTAATAGAGCTAATGATGCTTTCTATTTGTTTAGAACATTTTATAACAGGTATCTAAAGTGTTTATGTGTCTACCTTTGGGGTAATAGGGATTTGGATGCAAATTATTATTAGCATCATCATAGAATACTAGGTATGTTAAATACTGTGAAGTACAAAGCAGTAAGGTATTTTAATCTGTTACTAGCAGTTTATATAACTCCTTATGAAGAAAAGATACTGCAATGTGTTTTTCATTAAGAAACTACCAGTTTGATAAAATTCACAACTTGTTTTTAAATGACTCCTCCCCCCAAACCTGAGTATGCAATGAGTACTTGTACCCTGGAATTAATATATAAAACCAAGGCAGTAAACCAAAAGTGATTGTTAAATTTCACATCTTTTCTCATGTTCATAGTGTTTTAAGCCTGGGAAAATGATACTGAATAAATCTCAAATAAAAACGTATATTAGAAGTTGTCAGAAATGTCTCCCTAAAAGTATGAAACTTAAAGACCAAAAGAAAACATTTCATCTCATTAAATATAGTCTACTTTTAAGTTTTCAAAAATATATTTTAAATTTTATACTAAGGCTTTAATAATAAATATGTCTACAAGTTGAGAATATAGCATTAGTTCCCTTATAATAAAAAAGGGGATAAACAAACTAGTCAGCTCTCTTAGTCATTACTGTCTAAGAAGTCAAAAAATATAAAGGCTCACATCAGTCTTTTACAGAAAATAATTTCATTTGCATATCTGCCAATCTGCCATTCTACTGTCTTTATTTAGCTATATAATTTACAGCAGACTCAACCTGTCCATGAGTGCTAACTACCTCAGAGCTCAACAGATTAACCTGACCTATGTAGCTTGCCTGTATGTATACACATATATGGTTTATGTGTGTATATATATATAGTTACATATACACAATTACGTATGTGTGTATGTGTACAAATGTGTGTGTGTGTACAGGGTGGGGCAAAAGTAGGTTTGCAGTTGAGTACATGAAACTCAGTTCATTCTTGTGTTATTATTTATTAATTATCCCACTATTTTCCATATAAACTGTAAACCTACTTTTGTCCCACTCTCTGGATTTAATTTACATAGAGCTTGCCTACCTATATATTAGTTTAGGGTGAGGGTAGAGGTGGAAGTGTCATTTAGAATTTTGTTATATAGGTCTTCTGAGACTTACTATAAAGACCTTAAAAGCACAAGGTCTCAAAGAGATGGGATATCAAATGTGGAAAATCGGACCAATAAAATAGGAGTTTTAATAAAGCTATCAAAAACAGGATTTAAAAGGGTGAATTCCCTTAAGTCTTTAATGCTGTAAGAGGCCTGGAAATAATCAATAGGCCCCCACGCACTTCACAGCACAATCTCAGGAGTTGGGCTTCCTGCGTAGGCCTAGGCATGGTCTAGTCATATTAATCCAGTATAAATTTGCTTTGGGGCATTTCATTCATGGCTACAGAGGGTCAAACGTTTATAAAGCAAATAAACTATTCTCATCAAATTTAAAGTCGAATTATGAAGTCATAACGTGGCACATAATTCTTAACTTGAGAAAATTAATGACACCATAACCAGTTTATATTCTTAGTGGTCATGTTCTTAGCTGTTCACAGCATCTTAGATTTCCATCTCATTCCTAGGCTTGAACACAATTATTTAGAAAATTTCTCCAACTATCTCATACCTGAGGAATTTTAGAATCCTGTAAAGAGCTATTCCACTTATTTTTTGGACAACTCTCAGATTCCAAGTTTCTACATTACCAAAAATAGAACTGACTGCAGATGGAGCTAAATCATGTGAAACATTTCCTATTCCCTGTCATGGAAATAACCAATCTGTTGCCATCATGCCAAACAATCATGGGTGTACTCACTTTCCTACAAATGTTTCCACGTGAATTTCTGGGATATGTTCTGCTATAACTTTATCAGTAATCATTAAATTACTGTTAATTACGTTTTTTAAAAGTCTTCTTTAAACAATATGCCCCTCCAAACTCATTCAGAGTATGATTTAGGAAAAAAGTGAATAATTTTTGTGTTAAAAATTGTATTTAAAACATAAAATTTCAGGTACATATATTTTACAAAACATTATAAAAACACCTCATGCAAAAGTGAGGAATTGGCTCTTCAACACACATATGTACATATCATCTGTAAATGTGTAAATGTGTAAATATTATATATTTGTGTGCATATGCACACTTATGTTAAAATGTATATTATATGTATATCTTCTTTAATGAAGATAATACGAAGGCTGGAGAAGCGGCTGAAGATCTTTTCTATACAAGTGGCTTTACAATTTGGTCCTGGGTTAGTCATAATATTATTAGGTTCTAACACAGAGCTACAAAAAAATTCTCTTTAGGGTATTTTTGCACATGTGTATTGGTTCTTAACTCAGTTGTGATACCTGAATTACAGCTGGAGGAAGTGACAGATAAACATACCAAATCAGCTGGAAATGCTTAAAGGTTAGTTATCTTTGTGTGAAACTAAAGAAATTCTTATTTCTTACTCTAAAAACTTGAGCCAAAACCCAGGAGAGAAATATGCCATCCCTCCCGCCCCCAACTCCCTTCATAATCCTTTTCAAGATCCAAAACAAATCTCTTGTCTACTCCACTCACTTCCATCAGCATAAAAAAAGAACTGACTGCATACTCTAGTTTCCTATGTTTGTGACAATATAATATATTTATAGTTTCTGCCCTCAGAAATAGAACTTCATTTCTGAGTAAATTTTCTTAATTAAAAGATACATGTAACTTTTCTTCCAAAAGCGCACCAAGCTCTTTATTACAAGCATGGCTTGTATATGGTGAATAACTGCAAGTTTAAATTTCAAACTAGGTTGCTAATACCATCCTCCCATACTTCTGCTCTATCTTTTCCTCTTTTGAAAACCATATGCACTAATAAAAATACTATTTTATTTTCCTTGAGAGAGGGGTAAAGGCGGAAATATAATCCATACAGAAACAAATACTTGAATGATACAGCCTTTTGTATTGTTCCATACTACTATGGAAAACAGAGAGTATTTCTGTTTTGTTTTGTAATATTTTTACTATTGAAAATAAAAAGTGTAAGATTTATACACTTACAGAAATATAAACATTCAAACTGTCATTCCATCTTCAGACAGTAATTGACCTTTGACCTTTAAGACAACCTACCCCTTCTTATATAATGTGACTCACCTAAAATGCCTTGGGATGGTTAAAGTTGGACTCATCTGCATTTGAATTACTCAATAATGGCAGTCTCCATTGATTTCCACTTGATTTAAGGGACATGGTCTACTCAGAAGTAGGAGCTGCTTGGAGTTATATTTCTTTGGCATTTCTTGTTGTAACATTTAAAAAAAAATCTATACAACAACTTCATGAGACATGGGTATGGGATTACACCTTTTTCTATATCTGGCGTTAGCAGAGGCTCAAAGTTAAAGATTTGCCAGAAGTACTTCATAGTTTTACCTAATTTGACCCACTTCCTGACCTTTGGCCCATACCCTGTTTATCCCTTACTTAAAGGAATATTTAAAAGTTTAACCATAACGCAAATTAACTAGGAAGATAGGATCATAAAACCTTTACAATACTTGCCTATTTGCATAACAATTATACTGTTTACATATTATTTTTTAATTAAATGAACACAAGTTTAGTACCACTGCAACATCACAGATCTCTGCCAGTACTGTATTTTCTATGGCATGACCTTAAATTGGAATAGTCATGCATTTATTTGAACGTGTGTTTGTGGACCACCAAGTCATTTTGGGTAACAACACAGAGGGGCAAGCACACAATACTTAGGAAGCTGCCTCAGATTGTCATTTTGCTTTTATTGACCCCAAATTTGTCCCTACATAGTTTCTTCCACATGGTTCTGGTTTGGTTTTCTGCAATAACATAAAACAAGCCTTCTTTGTTCACTGTATGT
Organism: Desmodus rotundus; assembly: GCF_022682495.2. Lineage (NCBI taxonomy): Eukaryota > Metazoa > Chordata > Mammalia > Chiroptera > Phyllostomidae > Desmodus > Desmodus rotundus. The sequence continues at coordinate 174,240,568 of NC_071390.1, forward strand.
AACACCCTTCACATAGTTGAAAATATCAGTTATGTTTTCTCTAATTTTATATTATCCAAAGTAAACAGACCCAACTCCTTTATCTATTCACAGGACATGATTTTTACTCTTTCAAAGTGATTTCTGTCACTGTTCATCGTCACCCTCTGCCACAGCTAACTTACTTCTAGGAACTGTTCCAGATACACACTAGCCATGAATGAATGCATTCACTTCTCACAACAATCGCCCTAGGGCAGGCAGCATGCTCTCTCTTAGACAAAAAGCTGAGTCAAAGAGAAGTTAGGTAAGCTGCCCAAGGTCACACAGCTAGGAAGCACAAACCTGAGTTTAAACTCAGAGAATCTGACTTCAGAGTTTGTGATGCCAACCACTCTGAACTATTGTTAAATCACCACAAAATAATACTAATGTATTATCAAATACTGATTTTCAAAGTGAGTATTAGCTATGCTTATTGGTTAAATAATACAACTTTATTTAATCAATTGCCTAATAGTGAGTTAAATCTGTGGTAACTAAAAGTGTAATAATTTAAGCAGGTCTACGTATGAAAATGCTATAATTTCTTTAATCAGTCAATAATATTTAATAATAACTTACTATAAGTAGAGAGGCTTGTTATTAATATCACTTCATTTCCACATTTCTCAGGGAGACAATATTTAAGAACATAGTTGAATTGGAGGCAGCAAAAAAGTAGTTCAAAAAAATTTCCCCCTTATTTTTAGTGCCCTTTGCCTACTTCTCTTTTCCATAAACTTTAATGTCTACAAAAAATATTTAAACATTTAATATTCAAATACTTCCTTACCCTATAAATATACCCAATTTTCTGATTCTTGCTTCCCCTCTTAATCAATAATCTCAAATGAGCAAAAGAAATGTTTTCTCTTTGGATCCAATTGTCTCTACTAAACACGTTTTAATGTCCTAGTTTGGTGAATTTTTATCTCCCCAGTCCCTTACCAGAAAAAGTCAGAACTTCCAGGATGGCTTACTGTACCGAGTACGAATCATGGCCCTAAAGTGGCAGACTATGAAACCTTTTCAATCTGGTATCTAGATTACTTACAAGGATTTAAGCAACTGATGAAATCAATTAGTTTAGTTATGTTTAGTGTAACCAAAAGTGTAAGTTGTAAAAAAGTATTAGTTTGGCAACTAACTTCTTCGCTCACACATAACGGACATATTCTAATGTGATTACAATATACTTCTAAATCATCCTAGTTTACTATGCATTTAACAATCTAAGAATATCTGTGAATGATATAAGAGATTACCTCAGATGGATTTTTCCTTCAGATAAATTTTAACACAATATGTGAAACATTTGCAAATTCAAATTTTTCAATTGAATTGCTATTTTTTAGAAGTTAAAATATAAGTGAATGATCTTTATCAAAAGAAAAGTATTTAAAGGATCAATAGATAAATAATTTATTATAACCTAAACCTATCATTATTTTACAATTCAAGCCATGCGAATAAGAAAAATTACAATCAATTTTTACTTTTGCAAACTCACTTTAAAACAATGTAATTTTTAGGCATAGATTCAGAGGTTAGAGACCAGCTACTCAAATAATATGTTGTTTTTAATTTTGTGGTAGGAAAACATCTGAATGGAGTCCTGGAATGTAATTTCTAGTAGCTTTCTGGTCAAAGTCTATGGGAACACTTTGATTCGCTGGATTCCTACACTTGGCCCACCGGACTCCTGCGAGGTGTAGCATGGACACAGCTTCAGCTTAGAGAGCGTGGTCGAGCCCCAGTGCTCGTACTCGACAATTCTACCTGAACTGTACTTGAAGATCTTCTCTAATAGATAACCTGGTGCTTATCGTAGGCAGGCATGTGGTGGACAAATCAATACATAACGGTCACATACTGAATGAGTAAGTCACCTCACCTAGTGCTTCAATGACTTTCTCATTCCAAAATCCTATCCACCCAGGGAGTCAGGAGTTTATTCCCAACTCTCTGTCACTTTCTAGTCTTTACTTAATGTTAGTTCACATGGTCTAGCTTCACACTGGCCTTTTGTTTTCAGTGTTTGCCCCCCAACTTCACTGCCTTCTTTTGCCAACAAAGCTTTAGTTGAAATAGAAGAGTCAAGCTAGTCTAATAATATAACTATGTATTTTCAAGTAAATAGTATCTCTGTTATTACTTCTTCCCACTTCCCGCTCATCACCCGCCCTCTGATTTAGAAATACCTTTGTGAAGGACACTTTGATTCTCCACGTCTACTCCCACAGTCATGGATGTGTTAAGTACTGCGACTCTCTGAATATAATGTTTGTCCAACAGGAAGAAAACAAACTTTAATGGACATTTATTCATTCTTCTTCTAACTTTGTGAACTTCACATTATAAATTTTCTAGTTAGAGTAAATTAAGTTAGTGTGACCACCACACTTACAGAATCACCAGTTTACTCCTTAACACAAGCGCTACACTAGTAACAAATTCTATGTACTTTGCAAACATCTAATTTAATTCTCCTAATAAACCTTGAGATTTCTATTTCACAGATAGAAAACTAAATAAAGCTCACAGAATTTACTTGATCAAGGTCACAGACATAAACTGGAAAGCCAATATTCAAACTCAGGACTGTCTGCAAAGTCTGTGGTCACTGAATTAAATCAAACTATCACAAATACACTTCCATGACTGCTGTGCCAGGCAGAATACACTCAAACTCCCAGTTCTGCTTTCTGTTCAGGAAGGGGCTGCAGCTTTATTTTTGTACTCATAAAGTGACTAATGCATGTGTAAGGGAAGGTTTAGAGAAAGGTATTCAATTATCTTTATGTAAATCAATTGGAAAAATAAGAACGTTTTTATATAACTTACCATTTAACATCAACAGATTGTCAGTTCCTGGATGTGGATAGCTCAATCGACCTTTAAAAATACAGGAAACAAAGTTTGAAGATTACTGATCTATTTGCAATTTGAAAAGAGAAAAGGGGCTTAAGAAGGAAATTGTTGAGCATAGCATATTTCTTAAGAACTAAAAAGGTAATGTTTAACCTAAATATATAAACTAAAATTATCTTTGAAAGTTGAAAACAAAACCAGTTAACTTGGGTTCCTTGGGTTCCTAGACCATAAGAGCACAGTGAGATTTGGGAACAATCCCTATAGAATAAAGAATATTTGTTTTTTAAATGTAAAAACAATGTGGGTATCCTAGTCTTTCAAACTTAATAGAGAACGTGTGAATTTCTTAATATTACAATGTTTGTAATTTTCTTTCTCCAAAAATAAAATTTGAAGTAATTTCTATTCCTCAATAAAAAACAACCAAAACTTTAAAATAACAAGCAGTACAAATTCATGACAACTTGTCATTTAATGAAATATCATTTTATGTAGTTGTAAAGAAGTTTAATGAAAACATCTTAAATATATTATTACAAATGTTATTGGAAATCTAACTTGCTCAAAGTTTACAAATGATATAAAAATAAAAATATAAAAAAGGGAAATATTAGAGCTTAAGAGTATAGTAAGTAGCACAGTATTTCCTTTGAGTCATCTGCATTTCAGAGTTTTGCACGGACTAAATGCATAAGGGACAGCAGTATTATATACTGCTGTGGAAACGGAAGAAGGTATTCATGAACATACTGGGTTTATCCAGCATTTTTATCCAGCATTTTTACACTCGAACACTTGCTTGACGAGATGCCAACAGCGAGAATGAGCACTGTTTTTAGTCCATTAAAATACAGGGTTTTTCTCTAATGCCTAAATCTCTGATAGACTATTTGAAAGGTACATTAAAATCCATTTAGAAATCTGCTAAAAATTAAATGTCTGTGAGATTGCATTTTAGCAACTTTCAGCACAGTCCCTTAAAAAAGACATTATAATAGCAAATAATGTGTTGTCACCAGAAGGGTGACCAGTAAATATCTGAATGGATTTGACATGATTAGTAAGGAGCACAGACTAACTGCATTACCTTTACCATTTCTGCAAGTACTCTGCATTTCTGGGGTCCTTTATTCTATCCAAATATTCCACATAAGACAGACTGTCTTTGGCTTTTGATTTAATTATGAAGTTAAAAAATTTGATTATCTACCAATGTGAGAGAGGCAAAAATAATTCAATTTTGACATTAAAATACATACATAGTAAATAGATACACACATATAAAAACATGCTTACACATACACACACTTCACTGGAGCTCTAATTTTACTATATAGCACATTGTGTTTTCAGACCCAACATAATCAAAATAAATGTTACCATCCTTCAAAGGACAATTTACCACTTCCTATTACTCCTCAATTTCATGCAGCATGACATTAGTCAACTAAATGACCTCTTAAATAAAGTTGCCATACTCTAACAACACAGAAACACTCCTATTGTTGTGATACCTGCGTATGTTCAGAAAGTGCAAGACACAAAGAGTTAGGAAGCAGAGCTTTCCTAAACGGGGTTTTAACAGCACGGAGCAATATTCTGTCTGAAGTATCACAGCTTATTTTGGAAATGTTACTATTTCTAAACATCTTGTAGCAGATGAGCAAATGTAGAGAACTTAAGGCCATGAAAAAAATTACTGTTATTTCTGACTTGAGAATGAAAATCAAAACTGTGAAAGGGGCAACCTGTGTTGCTGTTCAGTGTAACAAATTCATTAAGACTTGAATACTGATAGTGTGTAGGAGACTGGGAATACATGTATGAGTAAGATACAGTCTCTGCTTATGATATGGTAGTGAAGACAGGCACAAATATACAATTTCAATGAAATCTGCCAAGTGTGAAAAGAATTATGTACAGTATGATATATATGTGTGTGTGTCTGTGTGTGTATAAACACAAAGGAGTATTTAACCAACTCCAGGGATTGAGGTACGACTTCCAAGAAAAAGTAAACTGAACAAAGCCTTAAGCCTTGCTCCATTCCACCCTCCCACCCCCCGCCAAAAAAAGAATCAGAAAAAAACTCAACTTTCATATGCCACATAATTATCCTCTAACAGATTCACTGTTCACTTTATTTATCTCAAGACACAGATAACAAGATACTTTCATTGCTAATAGTCTTTTGACTTCTTGGCCCTGAAGGGACTTGAAAGACATATCATGTGTGGAAAGTTCAAAAGACAGGTACCTATTAAAAACAAATCCTGCTCTTTATTCTTTGCTAAGATAAATTTTCTCCTCTATAACTATTTCCTTTTCTTTAATGAATACAAACAAAAAATTATCTCTAAAGCCACGATATTCATAGTTAATGATGCCAACTCATTCCTCATTCCTCATTAGTGATGAGAAAATGCTAGAGAACGATGCCACATGTTCTTCTAACTCCTTTCTAAAAATACATGTATTGGGTAAGATTATATAAGTTTCAAGTGCACAATTCTATGATCCATCACCTGTATACCGCATTGTGTACCCACCACCCACAGTCAAATCATCCTCTGCCACCATATACTGACTCCCTTCACCCTTTAATACTCCCCACCTCCCTTCCCTGTGGTAACTACCATACTGCCGTGTCCAAGTGCCATTTAGAATCATAAAGAGATTGGGTTAGAATTAACATTAGACCAATTAATAAGATAGGTAGTATGGTACAGTGGTTAAAACCTCAAACTCAATAGCTACTAAATTTCACCACTTATGAGCACTGAAACTGAGCAATTATTATTAATAAGCTGCATAGACACCTAAATGTAAATTAAGAGTAAATATCTACCTTTTAGTTTTGAGAGTTAAATAAATTGACACATACATGTAGTGTCCTCAATAGAGCACTTGATATGTATGCTATATTATATATATTATGCATGTTTTACATATATACACTGTCTTAAGTAAAAAGATCTAGTATTTCCTTCTTGTGTGCTTTAAATAATGCATTGCTTCCACTGGTTTGGTAGAATTTTCTAACAGTTTTTCACAGTCTACACTTCACCTTTATTTCCAAACTCAATTATAAAAAAAAAAACTGGTTCACAGAAAGTCTGGTAAAATCCACTTAGAATGTGGTCATTACCAACCTTGAAAACTCCAATCTCTGCTCAGATCCAAGGGACAGGACAGTCATTCCTGACCTCACTCCCAAATCTCAATGCATGCCTCACAAAAGCCTAAGAATAAGATCATACAAATGTAGAAAAGACCCTTAGATCCAAAGTACCAGATATCTCAAGAGAGTAACAGAATCATACCTTACCTATATCTAATAAAAGCAATCAATCTCCTTTAGTTTCCAGGAAAATTATTTGAGTTAACTCACTCTTAAATCAGGATCCCATCATAATTTTTTCACTGAATAATTATTTACAACTTTTAAAACTTTTATCTAATCTATAGTAGAAAAATACTAAGAAACATCAAGGAACATAGAATATCAAAAAGTTTGTTTCATGTAAGATATAGTAACAAAAGAAAGTCAATTAACAAAAGACCAAACTGAAGTCATTAATAATCTAGTAAGATAATGTATTACAATAAAAATGATACTAATTAAGATATGTGCAATTAATATTAAAATAAAGTTGAAATAATGGTTGCAAAATTTTACATTGTAAAAGGGTTTTAAATGAAAATCATATGAACAATAAATAGTCAATCAAATTTGCCAGTGGCAGTATAAACTGGCATAAAACAAAAATAAGTTGGCAATATATGCCTAGAGATTCAAAAACACTTTATGAAGACAAACACAAAAAATCTCACTAAATTTTATTTAAAAATTTGAAATGTCTAAATGTCCTACTGTAGGAGAATGGTTATACAACTATTTCACATGCATGTAAATAACTTTTAAAAGTTCTAAGTAAGTATTACTGAAAAATATGAATAATTGTGGGATATGTTTAATCATTCAACCAATAATTTATTAAGCATCTCTTATTTGCTTGACACTTGGACAGATGTCAATCAAGATAAAGCCAAAGCTGTCATTGGTCCCATGACATAATATACTGTGAAAAATGTACATAACATTTAACAAAAATCCGAACTACTGAGTCCAAAAAATGTAAGAAAGATGCTCTGATTCAAAAAGACTATATGATTCCTTAACATTCTTTAAACACAGTGATCTACTACTGACCAAGAGTCTTAGGGAGGCTTCACTAAGGAGATAAGTAGACTACGGATTATACTAGAGAAATGTCTAATGGGAAGTGGAGGGTTAAATACATGTGTTCATCAGTGCTGCATTTGGAAACTCCTAAAATGACAATGCAAGAATTTTAAGGAGGCATAACCCCACCAGGACAGAAAGAGCTGAATGGAATCACAGAAGAGACATGTCAACACATTTTCTTGGAGGCTGTGAACATGTACATTTGAGTGGTAACTGACTTTGTAGACCAGAAATCACTGAAAACACTGAAACCTAAACTAGAGTGTGCAAGGGGAAGGCTGTTAAGAACCAAGTCATTTACTGCAGCAGACACCTAGAGAGGTTCAGAAATAAGAGGCTCCAGCTATCAGAGCGTAGATGTGGGGTGGAACTGAAAACAGGAAGGCTCGTGACTGCTTGTTAGTTTGTACATGAATCAGAGACACACAGCCTCTTCCTGGCCCTTCTAAGAATGCTAGCAGCCAGGCCTACAGCTCACAGACAGAATGGATAATACACATCCAGGTCCAGTTCCCAGACCAAAAGAAAAGAATGAGATGCAGACATATGAGACTTCCCTCTGACCGGCTTACAGCAATGTTACTAGTAAGCCTCAACTGTATACAATGAGCTTCCAATCACCATTTTTGTCTTTTCTTTAAATAATGGATAGCAAAAGACCATAAGATATTTGATGAAAGCCTCCAGCATGAGCAAAAAACAAAACAAACAAGTAGAAAAGAGAAACGTAGAAGAAGCATAAACAATACAAGGAACTGGAAAAATAATCTTCAAATATTATAATGTAGCATTTAAAGATAGACACTCCAGTGAAATAAGATCAAAGAATAATAATAGGAAAAGTCCTGAGAATTTTTTAAATGAGAATCTTAAAAGTTCTTCAGAGAAAAATTTTTAACAAAAAAATATGGATATGGATATGGAAAATAAGACATGAGGAATTTGCTCCAAAAGCAAAACAATAAAAAGACAAAAACAAAACAATAAAAACAATAAAAGACACAGCAATAGAAAATAGAAAGTAGAAAGCTGATGTTGAGAGTAGGAAGCTTAACATTTGCAGAACAGGAATTCCAGAAAGAGGTAATACAAAAAACAGAAGGAAAGAAGTTATCACAGAAATACCAAAATGTCCAAGAACTGAAGGAAATTAAGGTCTGAATTAAAAGGGCCCACAGAATGTGCAGCAGAGGAAATAAAACAGGAATGGAAGAAAGGAAGACTGGCAGGCAGAGCCCTCCCCACCTCCGCCAACACACACGCACACTGAAAGACCCATATATATTTCATTTATATAAAATTTCAGAACCACAGGCATGAAAATATCCTAAAAGCTTCTCAAAAGAAAAGCAAAAATTTCAAAAACACAAAACAATCAATCAATCATACAAGTGAACACGTTTCAGATGGCATTATAGTAACCCTGGATATAATGAAGCAATGTTTTCAGTATTATAAATTACTAACGTATCATTCCACACCAATCTATCATCTAGGTAGAATGAAGATGTTTTCATTGATATAGGGTCAAAACTGATGTCCCATCTGAAGGAAGGTACAGTAAAACAGGCCCAATAAAACAAAGACCTAAATCATTAAGAAAGAATATGGATTCAGGAAATGGATTCTATGAGAAAAAGGAATTCCCAGGATTAGGGAGGTCCCAAAATGACAGTTATGTAGGGTTACAAAAAGTATGCCTCAGATGGCAGCAAAAAATCAATCTAGATTAATGCTTGATGGTTTTACATGTTTAGAGAGAATCTTTAAAATTCTATTAATAAATTTTGGGATGAACTAGTGACAAATACTTAACAAAAGACCAGAATTAATTCTAGGGAAAACAGTTATATGAAAAAAAATGTTATAGCAGTGATTTTCTTTTCTTCTTTTTTTTGAACAAACATTATGCTGTATTTTATTTTATTTTTTTTTAACTAGAATTAGAACTGTTTTTATTTTTTTCCTGAGGAATCAGTATCATGGTGGGTTTTTTAAAATTTTTATTGTTATTCAATTACAGTATAGCAGTGATTTTCAACATTTCTTATTTCATGGTGCACATAAACTACAAAATTCTGCGGCACACCAAAAAATATATTTTTTGCTGATCTGACAAAAAATAGGTATAACTTTGATTCATTCACAACGGATGGCTGTTGTTGTATTGGCCGTTGTAATTTTTTAATTTGACAATCTAAGGAAAAAGAGGTCATTGCCCCTGACTAAACAGTCAGGTGTTGTATGTTTTAAACATTTTTGCTGCAGACTGGGTAAAAATTGGTGTCTTACAGTATAAAGGAAAAGGATACATAATTTATCTACAAATATTATTGAGGCATTTGCATTATCACAGTAACATACTGCCCAATTTAAACAAAAAAATGGTCCTAATCATTTTGAGAGGACAAATCAAGGGAAGTGTTAGGGGACAGTTAATAGACAGTTAACAAATAATACTTAAAATGTAGGAAATATAAACTTTAAGTGTATTACTTACAAATAATGACAAGAAGAATCAGTTATAAAAACACGTTGGAAGTGGCTGCCTCTAATGAACAGGAATCAGTAGAGAATGAGGGAGAAGACTTCTTTTGTTATATAAGCCATATAGCACTATTTGACTTTGTAACCTCTGCACATGTATTGTTTCAAACTTATTTCTTAGGTTAACCAGGTTGGAGGGAAAGTAAAGATTTGAATTGCCAATAACTTAATCTTATATTAATGTTTTCTGAAAAAGAAAACATTAGAAAAATTATATACCAGAATATCAACCATGGTTATTTTACTTTGTGGACTGGTGGAATTATTAATAATTTTAAAACTTTTTTTTCTTTCAAATTTCATTTAGGGAATACATATTATTTTTTGTAATAAGAAAACAAACATTTTTTTTGCCCTGGCTGGTGTGGCTCAGTGGGTTGAGTACCAGCCTGCGAACCAAAGGGTTGCTGGTCTGATTCCCAGTCAGGGCACATGCCTGGGTTGCAGGCCAGGTCCTCAGTAGGGGGTGCGCAAGAGGCAACCACACAATGATGTTTCTCTCCCTCTCTTTCTTTCTCCCTCCCTTCCCCTCTTTCTAAAAATAAAATCTTTAAAAAACAAACGAACATTTTTTAAAAATTAAAAAAATAAAGTCCCATATTCTGGAGGAAAAAAATCTTCATTAGAGATTCTCAGATACTCTTCAAATACTACAAACAGCTAAAATTCATAGGCCTAATTATCCCATGTACTTGTCTTTATCACCTCCAGCTCTATATAAAAATATTATTTTTATTGTTTTATTTTCAACTTAAAAATAAGTTATAAGCTGGGGGGTGGAGGCTGGGTGGAGGTGGGCAAAGGAGGGGGGTAAATGGGGACATCTGTAAAAAAAAGAAATGACTAAGTTATAAGCCCATATTTAAAGTCCTAAGAAATATGCTTTCTGGCAAACAATAGGGTTTTAATAAACACATTTAAGTTCTAACTAAATAAATAAGAGTTGAAGAAAATCTATTGTGATTTCGGTTAAAAAACTGCAGTCTGTTGTAACTCAAATTGTTTAAATATTCAACAAAGCTTGTAAGAAATAACTTTGTTCTCAAATTTAGTATCATTAATTAAGACAATTACTTAAAAATAAATAAAAGTAAGTAAAACTTAAAAGTCACTATTAATGATACTGTATTTTAAATAAGTTTTCTAAAACAAGAACTTTTCCAACCACATTTTCATAATATCCTTTTCACTCTCCAGATATTCTCACTGGTGACAGAACTCTTATAAATTGTACTTTTCTTAAGATAAACTAAAGTCTGATATTAAGATAATAGGGATTATCACAACAGTGATCATTTATTAAAGTTAGAATATAGTTAATAAAATGTATATGGCTTCTACATCCATAATTTATTCCAAAGTTAATAATGATTTTTTTCTTCTTATCAAAGGCCAGTGGTCTACAAGAAAAAGGGGAAAAAAGATCAATGAACTAAAGGGAAAAGAATGTATAAATTTTACTCACTCTTTTAAAAAATAAGTCATTTTATACACACATAGCAAATCCTTAAATTTTTTTTGAAAATATTCTAATACACATGATGCTCATCCATACTTCTTGGGGGGTACTTGTGAAAGTTCTGACTCTGGGAAACATATGAGACTAAAAAGTAAAATTAGTCCCCTTCTGTCAGAGAGAGGAGGGAGGGCAGAGTAAGAGGTGTGCTGTAACTGCTTTGGTATGTCCATTACTTGTCCGAGTTTTATCCTGCACTTCGCTGTATTTGAACAAATGCCCTATAATTGTTACTTTTTATTTTCATAGATCTCTTTGATTTTGTTCTCCAATACTACAGTTTCTCCAATGACATGCAATGCACAATCTCTAGGAAGGGGGCCCTGACACCCGCATAAGCCTGCTCTCAAAATTGGAGAACCTTAGTTCTCCTACAAAGTTTGTAGGTCTAAAACGTAAGTTCTCACATCAGAGACTTTTAGAAATTCATACAGGTTATTTTAGCACTTTGCACTTCAATTTTATGTTATGTTCAGGTGAAGAGAATGAGAGGAAAAAGAAAAGTAGAAGGGAAGAGGCACTACCACAACAACTTACCACCTTACAGAAGTAATTACTTATTTTCTCAGAGATTATTTTTGTTAAAAAACAAAACAGACCTTCTGACTTCAGAAGCCTTAGAAACTAGAGGAGTTTAGCAGTGAAGTAATAAAAATGAACCTAGATATACAAAAATACATAATCAATTAAAAAATTTTTAAAGGAATCTACTTCTAAACATTTGCTGGCATAAAATCATGCTCTAAAATCCTTTTCCCGAATCCCCTTTAATAGTTCAGGGAACACTGGCAATGGCATTGGGACTTGCTGAGACCGATCCTCCCAACAACTGTTCTACAAACTGCATTTCTTCCTACAATGTTCATATCAACATTTATGAGCTGAAATTACAATTTTTTGTTTGCCCTTATACTTTGGGCCAGGGGTAAGCAATTTTTGGTAAAAATGCTTACACAGTAAGACCTTTTTGCAAATTGCTGAGGCAGGGAGAGAAAGAGCTTAACAATAATCACTGTCTTGTTCTTTTGTTTAAAGTAGAATGAATTGACCCACTCATACATAAAAAGATCTGATTATTTCATATAGGTATGCAAAACAATATGGCAGAATCACAAAACTGCACTTGGCAAAGCATGATTTAGTTTAACCATTTGTTTCTTTGAAAGGGAAAGTATTTGCCAAGAATAAAATAGTCATTAGAAAATGGAATTTAATGGTGAGAAGCCCCTGCAGAATAAACGAAACAGATTGGTCAGTGCCACTCAGAATACGGAAAGCATAAAGCAGTGTGTTAGGGCTCACGATCCAGAGCAAAGGACGGCACCCACTCCACCGGGCAGGCTGAGCAGTGGTAACACTTTCCCAATCAGCTAAGGGAGCTATGCCAGGACTAGTCTGCTTCCAGTTCCTCTTGTCGAGTTTCAGAAACTCTTGGTCGAGTTAACACTTTCTCCCTAATATTTTTTCATCCTAGTGCTGCTTAAGGTTTCAGGTCTCAGCTTTCTTTACTCCACAGGTAAATTAGATACCCCCTTCTCCGCACTTACTACTTTCCTAAGAACCTTCTTTCCTCCCTCCATAGTATTTATGACACTCTGTAGTTATATGTATATTATATATATACATTACATTATATTCGTGTATGTTTACATGATACCTATATATTGTACTGTATTACATTATATTAGTAGATTATGCATATAGCTATAAGCTCTCTCCTTCCCCAACAGGCTATATGTTCCAAGACAACAGAGACCATGTCTGTTTCACACACTGTACGCAGCCAGAATCTTGGGCACTGACGGGCACCAAATAGGCTCACTCAGTGGAACAAACTGCACTCAGGGTTCCACCTTTGGCTGTCATCACTTCACACCTACAGAGGCCCAACAACACATGACCCTCCCCACCTGATACGCTAAACCTGAACATTAAACAAAGGAGGTCCCCTATGACCTGTAAAAAACACTGGAGTGAGGAAAACAGAAACAAGCTGTAGTGAAGTATTTTAGGCTCAAGTGGGGATGGGAGGGGCCTTCTGTTAGTACAGTCAGGTTTCAGCCAGGCCAGTCATCTGCCCCTGACGTTTTTTGGATTCCAGAGATCTGTGTGATTGCTATTCTTCCTACTGACACTGACTCCTACCTTGAGCAGGTTCTCTCTTTTCCTGCAGAAAAGCAGAACTGAATACAATTTTACAGTTTTCTGCCTGCCATCTCTGAGGGAGCCAGCCTCCACCATGGCCTCCACTGAGCTCCGCTGCCTAGCGTTCCCATCTCTTGCACAGCAGAGCCTTTCCAGTTGAGCAGGGCTGACATAGGTGGCGTGCAGGCCGGTGTGAGACTTCTGAAGCCACAGAGACACTGGGGCATCCCCTGGAGCTTATCATTCTCTGTGGGGAAATCAAGCAACTACATTATGAGGACACTCCAGCGGTCCGGTGGGAAGGTCATACGGTGATTAACTGGGTTCTCCTGCCAACAGCCACACAAGTGAATCATCTTGGAAAGGGATCCTCCACCCCCGGTCAACCCTTCAGAAGACTGCAGCCTCAGCCAACATCTTGAGATCCTTAGCCAGAACCAACCAGCTAACTGCTCCTGAATTCTAACCCACAGAAGTTGTGTGAGATAAATGTTTATTCTTGTTTTAAGCTGCTACATTTAGGGATAATTTGTTATGCAGTAATAAATAACTAACAGCTCTTGTCACTCAAGTTCACAAAGACATTTTTTCAAAAACTTTCACCATCAATATAAAGGGAAACAAGTAATTCATTAAAAATGTTTTACACTACCACTCCCTTCTCTTTTTTTTACTAGATCCCATAAGGAAGACAAAGTAACTGGTTATTTGAAAACACTGTAAAAGGATAAAATAAGATTCATCCTATTTTTTGGAAAAAAGAATTCCCTTGTATCAAACAGAAGACAATTTTCTGAATGGTATTAACAGATGGGACAAAAGAGACAGGGGAGAGGAAAAGTACTGTCCTGAAGACCAGGAATGAGAAGAGGGAAAACAAAACAAAGTTAGAAACTGGTTTCTTCCATTTGTCACAACGTTGCTTTAGCAAATTTTACTAAGATCTAGCACCCCCCACCCCCGCAAAAAAAAACCCACCCAAATATGAAATAATGAGAGTGTGGGGAGGACATAAATTATGATACCAGAAGCTAGTAGAGTCTGTGCTAGTGAGAAAAGCAAGAAAAAACTTCAAGTGGCAGCACTTGCGTATAAGGATAGTAGGAAATAGGTAAAGGACAGCAACTTGCAGAAGTACTAGTCTTACTTCTTCATTTTATGTATGGAAGGTTTCTCAAATGCTTTTTCCCTTTTTATTCCCTGCCATAATAAATGTGGAACATAAAATGCTCCAGTTAGAAACAGATTTCTCACTGTATTGCTAAGGGTGGTGGTGAGCATGTTTTTTTCCCTTCTCATGGCCAAAGATAATTTTTCTAATAAAAGAATTTTGAATTCACTTGATGTTTTTTCACTATTAAATTCCTCTTAGCCTTGTGTGGCTTCCATTTTTTTTTTTCAACATCTTTGTTTGAAAAATAGGTTTTCCCCCACTTTTATTATAACACAGGCTAGAGAAAAAAAAAGACTGAGATAATTAATAGCACAACAGAGAATGTTTTCTCTGAACATCTTCAAAAGGCCTTTTTAAAGAAGACTGGGAGAAACAACAATGGAAAACTTTTCATTATCGATCGCTAATAGTTAACATCAACTTTATTTTGTATTAAAATTTTGAAAGAGTTTTCTTTCTGGATAGTTAGGAAATAAAAATTCTTCATAATCAGAAGCTACTGGATTCTATTCTTAAAAAGTGGATCCAAGACAAATACTACTGGAACTGTCAACATAATAGTGAAAAAGAACAAGACCCCAGTACTATACAAATATTTTTAAACATAGCCTAGATTCTGGTTAGAAGCAAAAATTATCCACACAAAACAAAGTACGATAACTATTTCATTAGTTTACGAGAATTACCATTGCCACATGTTGTCAATAATCACTAATGACTCCTTGAGCCTCTCAAGCTCCTTACAAATAATTAGAAAAACCAGAAACTCCTTTATAAGCAAAATCCAGACACAACACAAAAATGTTTACATATCTGATCAGTACTGCCAAGTCAGCCCCGAGCCACCCACTTGCTGCCAACACTGAAGTTTTAGCGTTTTTAGGTTAAAGTTTGTAAGGGCATTCTTACTTGGCTCGAAAGAATTAAAAACGTAGAAAGCTTACAAAGTAACTCATGGTTTTGATTCAACGAGCCAAACAAACCAACCAGTTCAGCTGCTGCTGAATTTGTGACTCACAGAAACTGCATGAGGTAATAAGTGCTTATTGTTATTTCATGTTTCTAAGTTTTGGGACACTTTATTATGCCGCAAATAGGTAACTAATATTTCTCATCACTCAATCTCAGTATGCTAGATTTTCACCATTAATGTAAAAGGCAGTGAGATATATTTTAAAAGAAATCTCAACTAATTATTAAACACAAATGGAAAAAAGAATGTTAATAAAATTTCTTCAGCTACAGTTAGTTTATAATAAAGCTGATACTGTAAGATCAGTGGGGCTGATTCTTTTTCCTAATTTGCCCCAACTTTCTGAAGAGCTGTTTTCTACCTCAGAGAAGTTACTATAAATATCACCTTACAAAACTCTTCTGATATGAAGCGGAAGAAAAAATAAGAAAGGAAGTTAACGTAGGACAATTCTAGGTTGGAATCACTGCAAACTGTGAATGAAAGTACTCTTCAGAAATTTAAAAAATTATGTATTTGGTAGAATTTCAGAAAAGTGACTATACTACACACTTTTACATCCATTCTTTGTCCTCGGGTAAACTGCAGAGTATCTCTGAAAGGCGACTCTTTCTTAAAAAACAAGCCCAGAGAGATGGGTTTACATTTCTCTCTGTATAAATCAGCATACATCGAAATAGGCTACAAAGGAAAAAGTATGATGTTCCACCAAGACAAAGGTTGTCATTAACAGTTATAATAGAATTTGACAGGTGGCATAGGTGCTACTCAAGCTCTGAGTTTCTTTCATATAAAAATGGCAAGATAAGCAGACAAATTGGTGGATAAGTATTTTTAAAAGTCACCTACCCTTAAGAGGATCATGCTCTGCTCTCATAATATCGATAAGGGAATTTTCCAAAGAGTGCATATTCAAACTGTCATACATTCTACTTCGATCCTAAAAGAGAAGAAAAGAAAAAGACTCAAAATAATCTATACAATTTTTGTTCAAAAAGTAATGATAAATACACTACCTTAATCTTCTTGCACAAAATAAACATCTGATTAATATTACTAGTAAGTTTGCATCCCAAGACAATACCAATAACTAAGGATCTTATAAACTAAAATGTCTTTCATAGTGAAGAATAGATTTAATAAATTTATTTCCAAAATCACATATCAAAAGCAATCTTATTTCATTGACAGTATTAATGCAATACAGTAAAATAATTTTTATTGCTATTATTCTCAGCTTATAAAGATTTCTTAAATGTGATACATGCAGAAAGCATTTTTAGTTGTTACTTAACTTCTAAACTTTTCCCATAGATCTAGGAAGACTGGCACTTGAAGAGAATGTTTGTGGGGAAAGGACTTAATTCAATTGCACCATACCTTAAACATCTATCAAACACTGTATGTTATTTGACTTAGTCAGAATTTCACAATAATGAATGCATAAACATATTATACAGTAAAAAATCAAAAGCATGAAATACCAATATCAAAACAAAGGCTAACACCTAGAATATTTATATTCAAGTCTTGCTCTCTAAAGTCCTCACTTATTGGTCTCTGCATTTCTAACCTTCCTCCCATCCATCCCCTTTGCAAAACAAGTAGGTGGGGGAGAAAAAGCAACCTCATTTGATGAAGCTTCCTACTTCATCAAGTCTCAAAACAAAATCTTTTGTGTGATTAGAATCCTTGTTTGCTGAATGTTAAATCTCTCAACATGCCTAGTAGATTCTTTAACGTTCATGAATTTCATACAGTATTCTGTTCAACATGCAATCAATGCATTTGAACAAATGCATATGGGGACAGCAAGCTCTGGCCCCTGCCTTCCAAATCACCAGGAAATCACCAGGGAGAGTTTTAGTAGAATATGTCAGCACTAACCCCCACCCATGTAAGTGTGTGTGTGTGTGTATGCTTGTGCAAGTGCATGAATATGTGGGCGAGGCAGGCCATTTTTAAATCTTGAAAAATGATTAACATGGAAAAAAAAATCATAAAAGTGGGAAAAAAAAGCCTCCACGGAAATCAGAATCTGGCACTTCTTAACCAGGGTCCGTGAGTTTCAAGAAGGGTCATGCAGTCTCTGAGATTACATACAACATTTTGTGTGTGCACGGACACATCGTTTCTTTTCTGAAGAAAGGGTTAAGGGTTCATCAGGTTTCCAAAGGGGTCTACAATCCAGAGAAGATTCAGAACCAGTCTTTTAGAAAGCTGAAGAAAAACATAAGCTTTCCTGAGAATATGTTGATTTATTTACTCTACTTTCATGTTTAAATTGGGGTTGTGAGTTTTTTAAAGCTAAGGGACGGAATTAGTATTGTAGATTAAACAAGTTGCTGTCAAGAAATTTAACTGTGAAAAGTAACACTGAATGATGTAAACAATATGACACTAGAGGCTCTTATTCCAACTTTATCACTGATTAGCTCTAGCTAACTCCTTATTTTAACTTGGACTCCACAGGTAAAACACACCCATTAGCAACACAAGTTCACTAGAACAGTGACCTTGATTGGTGAGGGAGGCCCAGAGAATCACTGAGCAAAAACAGAGGTTCTCAAACGTGAGCGTGCTTCAGAATCATCTGGAAGGCTTGCTAAACACACAGATCGCTGGGACCCATCTACAGAGTCTGATTCAATAGGCTGTATCTGTGACCACTACACAATCAGCTCCGACAACTGTTGTATTACAAAAATGTTGTATATACAATATTATTGTTTTAGCTTTAGCTGAAAGAGTGAGAGGCCTACTTGTAAGATCCCTTATTTTCCTTCTCAGACAAGTCTTTTCATCATGACACAAAGTCCTACTTTAGCAAATAGGAAAGCTATTTAAAAATTATTTGCTTAGTTTTACTTTGTTACTCATCAGCTGCATCCCACATGATTTTTAAAGCACAAAACACAAAATAGCCTTGAGCAGGAAAGACCTCATCACCTCCCAAAATTGCTGTTTGAATTTAATGAGACCTATAGTTACATGTTTAAAAATACAGATAACTTCATTAAATAAAATGTGGGGAATCAAGATGACGACTTCTAAAAAAATTTTCAAACAGAAACTAACGTGATTATAAAACACTCGTGCACCCTTTTGAAATACAATTATTAGACAAATTTGTGTTCACACAAACTGACATTGGTTTAAAAACTAAACTGGAATCCTGAAACCATTTTAATGTAACCACATACACACCAATACTGATTAGCATAAATGGAAAATCATAGCAATCTAACTTACATTTAAATGACTATTTGAAAATGGCCAAGGTATTTCACATAAGAATCTCTATGAAGAAGTTTACTCCAATCTATTTTAATATAAAAACTATCTGGTAAAGAATCAACTAAATGGGCTTTGAGAAACAGAAATTACAGAATCCTACAACAATGAACAGGCAAAAATTAGAATGCATTAGTGGAAAAACTGTATCTTATATTCTAATATTTTATTGTGTTTTTGTAAACAGAGACATTTGCCACAAAGACTTACAGAAGTGTCGGAAGTCCTGGAAAAATTGAAAAACACCAAAAACACAAAGTATTCCTAATCTTAAAAAGGATGGCCTAAGAAAAGATTATACGCACTGAAAAATAACTAAGGAAGTCAATGATATTACAATTAGTACACAAGAAATTCCAATTTAATTAAAAGGGAACTTTTTTGTGGGATGTCCTATTTTTGCTTTGATATATTCAAAACTCTGTTCTATTTCAAAAGAGGAAGTGTCAAGTAGAACCTTTCCCTCTAGACAGAGTATTCTCCCAAAGAAACAGAAGACAGATTACAGAAAAACCCTACATCCTCTCTCATTTAAAGATAACCAGGTGCTTGAGCATGTATTCCTCTGCCTAAGTAGAAAGATCAGCTTTTATCATATTTTTGTGTTTAGTTCTCCAGTTTTAAAATAAAAAAGCCAAGTTATGTTAATATTTTCCTCAGTCTGAACACTGGTTATCCACTCCTGATCACACACTGCTGCTGGGCTACTCGGCCTTCCTACACAACCGGCGCTCAGTCTCCTCCTCTCTCAAATTCTCTAGTTGTTCCACAGCAGACACCCCCTCTTTACCCCACTGGACTTTCACCTTTTCAATGGTAAAGAATAGTATTTCCCCTCATGTATATCAAGGGCAATTAACACACTACCACATACATAATAAACATTCATTTCTTAAACTTCCTTTATTACACTGATCTCAACAAAGTGCTGTAACAGTGATTCTGATTTTTTTTTTTAATTTTAAAAGGCCCAAATGGGCAAAGGTATTCTAGTGCCCACAAGAGT
Source organism: Desmodus rotundus (assembly GCF_022682495.2). Classification (NCBI taxonomy): domain Eukaryota; kingdom Metazoa; phylum Chordata; class Mammalia; order Chiroptera; family Phyllostomidae; genus Desmodus; species Desmodus rotundus. The sequence continues at coordinate 174,260,367 of NC_071390.1, forward strand.
TAAAGAAAATGGACAGACAAGTAGAAAATATTGGTGTAAGAATATATCAAGTCCAATTAAAGAACTGAACACAAGATATGAAATATAAAAAGAAATTAAATTTTATTCTATTTTTAAAAGTACTTTATTTATTTTAGAGAGAGGGGAAGGGAGGGGAGAGAAATATTGATTGGTTGCTCCTTGAATGCCCCCAACCAGGGGCCTGGCTCCCAATTCAAGTATGTGCCCTGACAGGGAATCAAACTGGTGACCTTTTGGTTTTTGAGATGATGCCCAACCAACAGAGTCACAACAGTCAGGGTGGGAAATTCAGTTTTAAGGTAATTTAGAACTCACATTTTTGAATATGATTTCTTGCAAGGGTAACTAGCTAATAGAGTTTTAAAGTAATTCTTAGCCTTAAAGATGTTAAGAAAAATGTCCTATATTCACTTTAAAGTTAGAAGTGTGCATAAAATTTGTATTTGTTTTTTAAAAGTTTTAAGTTTGAACTTTTTCCATAAAGAAGGGACTATTTTAAGTAAGAACATGCCAGCCCCCCAAATTTTACATACATCTGAAATAAGCCCAACCTATAAAACTCTTTCTTTCCCATTTACTGAATTCAATTATACGTAAGGCCTAAAGTATACAATAAGCATTAAGATTTCAGTTCCAGAATTTAGTACTTTTAGACCTAATCAATTTGAGACTAAATGAAATGAAAACTTAACTGTTTTAAAATAATGTGTTTGTTAACTAAAATTTATTAATTATAAAATATTGTATATGATACAAAACAATTAGAGATAAAAATAATCTCTCCGGATATTCATGCGCTTAGGTATTTTCTATAATTTTAACTTTGTCAAATAGTGAGGAACTACCCAACGGGTTAAGATACCAGTTGCAATTTGTAGTTGCTGCTGTATTTTTAAGAACTTCAGCTTCAAATACCTCAACCTTTTATGGAGAAACACAGAACAAATTTTGTGTAAGACCCTTCGGGTGCTCGAAGGAGACAACAACAATGTTTACAACACCAGCTGAGAGGTCATACACCCCCACTGCTTGGGAGAGAGATCCATCTCTTCCCCCCAGTAAACCAAGGCCCTCGGATTCTAAAAATAAGGGGTAGGGGCGGGTAGTGGGGGGCAGGGAGCAGAAAGGAGAGAGGAAAAGAAACCGCCAGCCAAAAGAGATCAGACAAAGTGTAAGAGCTAAACAGGTCCTTACAGGACCTAGTTCAAGACCCTCCTTGTACAATGAAACTATGAACCAAACAGATGAAGGCTCATAAACTGTGTGATACAATGTCATAAAAATTATGAGAGGAAGTGGAAGATGATTCAGCTTTCAAACAACCTTTCCTTCTAGTTTAGTTCAGGCACCATCTTATTTTTTTCATCACTGTCTTCAACTTATCACATCACACCTCTTGCTCAAGAGTCCATGGTCAACAAAACAAACAAGCAAGCAAAATATAACCAGAGACATTGAAATAAAGAACAAACTAACAGTATCCAGAGGAAAGGGGGGAGGGGGATAAGGGGAGGGCAGGAAGGGTCCTCAGGAACGTGTGTAAAGGACACATGGACAAAGCTAAAGGGGTCTGGGTAAGGGTGGGAGGTGGGGATGGGGGGTGGGGGTGATGCAGGTAACTGTACTTGAACAACAATTTTTTAAAAATTAAGAGTCCACAGGGAATGCCAATATCTTAGCAATTTACAAGAGAAAAAAAAAAGAAAACTTTAATCAACAAGATGAATTTACCGAAGTCCCTAGATTATAAAACAGGTAAAGCAGAGTAGCCTTGATCGAAGTCTAAGTGGGAAGCTTAGAGGCCCTCACCCTGGGCAACCCCAGAGGCAACCGGCGGAGCCCAATTTGCTAACCATCCTTTTCTTATCACCTCCACTCTCTAGCATTTCACCAACCGACACCATCTCAATAACCTAAATTTCTCAACATATGGCTCCCCCAACCCATGGACCCCTTATATGGGCAGCTAATTTGTCTGTTTGCTTCTGTGGAGAGCTCTCTCTCTTATGTGTTTGTCTTTTCTCTAGAAATACGTCCCTTGCTGCCTTCAAAATAATTATAATTCTTCTCTTCCAACATGCCATTTCCTAGGCGTTTATATAGTCAATCTGAATGACATAAAAAATGCTACCGTAAAAATGACACTAATATGGCTTAACAGAACCAGGGCGAAAATAGATGGATAGCTAACTTCCATTAACAAGACAACAAATTACAAATTACATGAGATAACTACGTGTTTCTAAGTGGAGATCCTGACAGGACTACTTTGGTAAATAGGTAGGACTTACCTATTTACAAGAGCGAATAGTTGATTATTGAAGTTACTGCTAACCCTGCAGATTAGAATACTATTTACAAAGGTATTATTAATCTATTTATACAATTTTTGTAAAATCATCTCATGATGATAAATTAACTGAAGAAGAACCTTAGCTAAGAATAACATAGCTCCATTTAGTGGACCCACCCCCATATGGGTTTTCCCTAGGAAAATGACTATTTGGAAGAAAACAGTATATAACAGCAGTAACAAAATTTAGAAAAAAATACTGTATCATAAAGTTTTTCATCCAATTGAAACAGCTAAAGTAAGACAGGGCTTTTTAAGAAACATATCTCAAGACCAATGTAGCAGATTTCATTAAAAAATTTACTAAAAAATTCCATAAAACATCGATGAAATGTAAACTTGGAGGTTAAGTAAACGTATGATTTTGTATCTAATTGCAAATAATTCTGAAAGGAGACAGAAATCTGTTCTATTTGACTGATGTTTAAGCCAGGTGCTCTTGGGTATATGATTCCTTTTCCCCAAAACAAATTTATTATGCTTTGGAAATATAAGATGATTATAAATTACTTTTAAATATAAAAATGAAACATTTTATATTAAATAATTTATGTCAATTGACCCTATAAAAATAAATTACTTTCATGCTTTCTGATATATGCTGAAATAGGTATGACCAGAAAGTAAATAAGAAATCCTCCTCATAATTAAATACTAAACTCCTAGCCAAAATCCTGAAAAATACACACTGTGCAGCCTACCTGGTCTATTCTGGATGTTCCGGCTGCAGTGCACCAACTATCTTGGAGTGAATCTGAGCCCCAAGCTGGCAACTGCAAACTAGATCTCACCTTCAATAGCATAGAAGTTTTCATCAGAAATAAGCAGTTCTCTTCCCCAAACCCATCCACAAACAAACAATTTTTTAAAAAAGGAAGAAAACAAAGAACAAAGTTCTTTCTATTTTTATTGTCTTCTAAAGGTTTTAGAGAGGGAAAAAAAAAAGTCTCATTTTAAATAGCCATAAGGGAGTTTCATTAACCTGCCATATCAACAAAATACTAAAAGGCCTGAAAAAATGTCAATCATCATAACTGTTAGGCCACATCTGGGAAAAAAGTCTTTGAACCAGAGAAGACAAATTTTAATTTGACGTAAAAAGCCCTAATATTATTTTGCCATAATCACAGCTGTTATGTACTAAGTATATTCTAACACACATACAGCTGATCAGATCATAGTCAAATCTCTGCATGATTATCAACAGTTTAGCTGTATTATAGGAGGCGCTCATTTTGGTGCCCCATTGAAGATTAATAAATTAAGGCATTCTTAAGGAGTTGCCAATTAAAAGCTTAATATGTATTTAATACATATGGCAGGTTTTTCTACATTTTATGAAACTTATTTTCTATAGTGTGCTTAAAGAATTTTTAGTGTTAATTTTCTTCATATGGGTATTTTATCTTTTGATAATAAAATCATATATCCTTAAAAACTAAAACTTCCCTTTTTCAATCTGCTCATTTTACTATACTATTATTACCACCACCACCACCCAATTTCCAATTTTGAAAGGTTAACATTAGAAATAAGGCCATTTACATACCATTCTTACCTGTAAGGGTAAGAGTGTATTACTATTGTTGTCGGTTCTGAACACATTATCTTCAATCCAAGATTTTGGCGTCAGCGATGGAGTAGAGCGAGTGAATTTCGGTGGTGCTATGACATTACCAGAAAACGGTTTTTTCAGCGGCGATATCTGATTCATAGTTCCTGGAATTCCCATGTTTCCAGTTCTACGATGATCTCGGCCATGCATCGCTCCCCAGGACATGCTTCCAGTGCCCCAGCCACTGCTTTGATGGTTGCTCCAAGGAGATTGTTTCAGAAGAGGCTGGGAAAAACATATTGAAATTATAGACATTTAAAGAGTTTATGATCGAAATTCAAATTTTAGACCTGAGCTAAGAATTTCTATAATCTTTAAATGCTGAAATATAGAATATACAAAAATACATCCTTAACTAGTTTAAAAACTAATAGGCTGCAGAGCTTGCTATATTAAAACATTCATTTAACATGAGGTGAGTTTTCCTCCTCTTGTTTATGTTATTATGAATCAAGAAGGTATTTCAGCAGTTACTAAAATATGAGATGCAGTTACATCTTTTCCCTACAGAGAGAACCATACACACGATAAACATGAAGGAAAAAACTCATTTAAATTGAAATTAACTTTGAAGGTCCTTGAAGATATACCCTACATTATGATCTTAAAGCAACCACAGTCTGGTTGGCACACAACTGAAAATATTGTCTTTTTTAAAAACAAAACATACCAACCATATCGGTGAAATATTTAGATTTTAGGTTTCCAAAACAAGTTGTATCAGTGTGAATAAGAAGATCTGGTATTACTCTGTTGTACAAATTTAAAAAGGCCTTTTGGGAGCAGGGACAATCTAGGAAATTACGTCCTTTTCGACACCGTTTACTGAACTCTTAAGCTCTTTTATCCCAGTTTTAGTGTAGTTTCTTGTCCGGTTTTTGTTTCTTCCACTTAATCACCCATGAACTGTTAAGCAATTATCTAATGTTACCCATAGGTGGATCCACTGAGATATGTAAAGATAAATAACTATATGCTTTGATTATTTTAGCAAAGATCTTGATAATGACTCCATTAACTTCATTCATTTTCAAAAGTAAATAATATCCAAACCAGAACCTGTGGCAAAAAAAAGTTATGTCATCAAAGAATGGAAAAGCCACCAAAGCCGCCTGTAGTTGTAGGATTTTAAAATGCTTTAATTGCTAGCACTTCTACTATCAATAAACTTATACTTGAATAATTCTGTGCTAACACGTAGCCCAAACAAGTATGGACCCTGCAGTTACTATAATAAATACAGTACCCTTAAAATAAACCTGCTTCTTGCAAGACAAAAAAATAAATAAGTAAATAAACCCCAGAACACCCTGATAAATAGTACCTACTTAAAAATTTGAAATACAAAAACAATCATGACTGTGTATCGCGGGTTCGGCCTCCACGCAGGTCCAGAGCACAGCTCGGCGGAGGCCGAGGAGAAACCGCCCGCGGGAGCGCCCCGGCTGCTCAGGCCGCCGTGCGCCCGGTTCCCCGAGACCCAAGCTCCGGTGACAGCGGTGCGACCTCGCGCTCCCTGCCCGACCCGTCTTGCGACGAACAGCAGCTCCTCGCTAACTGGGGGTCGTGGCGTACGGTCCCCTACTGGTCTACACCACGTCTTCGGGATCTGAACACCCCCTAGCATTTCAGCGGCCAGTGTCCAGCGGAAAAGCGAGGACCCTGCCACACACGCGAGAGTCGCTCCCGATGAGCGAGCGGAGTGTCACTTCAAAATCCCCCGTTTTCGACCCCGGTAGGCCACGCTCTCCTTCCTCAGGGAGAAACCAGTGGCTCCCCCAAGGCTGTTACCTGTTACTCTGATTGAGAGAAACTGTTAACTGTCACTTTGCTTAGCTCACTTATCCGCCCTCTAAAACGCTGGAAGAGTCAGCCGGTCGCGGGGCCAGTTACGGGAGAGAGCGCCGTCTCGTCTCACCCTCCAGGTCGGACACGGCCTCGCACCGACGGGTGGCCGCCCTGCGCGCCGCCGGGGTCCGGCAGAGCTGAGCTCGCCTGGAGCGCCCACCTGCCCACCCGCCGGTCGCCGGTGGCGCAGCCGCTGCCCCGGGGGCCCCCCCGGGCTCCCCCCGCCCGCTCCCCCCGCGTCGCCGGTCCCGCGGGGGACGAAGGCCCCCCGGAACGTGTCCTCAGCCCCCCGCCCCCGAGCTGCGCGCTACGCACCCACCCCAGACTCCCCCTGAGTCTGCTCTCGGCCCCGACCGAGTGCGACCCCAAAGTGAGCAAAGCCCAGCGGCGGACACCGCCCGGGCGCGTCTCGTGGAGACCCGGGCGGCCGAGCTGCCCGCCGCTCTCTCCGGCGTCTGACAGCCCGGAGGGCGCGGCCCCGCCGGCCCGCTCCCGGCCGGCCACCGCCTGCCCGGCCGATTAGGAATGAAACCCACTCGAGACAAAACGCCTTTCTGCGGGTCCCCTCGCTGGACGATTCGCGCCCGGGATGGTACCCGGGAACCATCTCCCTCCTTCCCAAGTTCTCTTCCCACGGCTGCTCCTCCGAAGCCGCCGCCAGAGCCCGCCCGCCCCGCGCGACTCTCCCCCGGACAGCGGCTCCCGGACGCGAGGGTCGGCGGGGCGGAAATCGCGGGTGTGGCCCGCTGTGACGGACGCGAGCGATCACGCGCCCGCCCGCCGCCAGCCCCACCGGCGCTCAGGGCGTTCGAGGGGGCGCGGGCCGCGGCTTCGAGCACGAATCCGCCTCCGGACCCGCCAGCCCGCCCCGCCGGGGACCGGCGTCCCGAGTCCTGGCACCCTCTCCGCCTCCCCAGTCCCCGTGTCACTCGGGCGAGTGGCCCTCGTCGCTTCTCCCCCGGGCCCCCGGGGCCGAGCCAGGTCTCCGCACCCCCGCACGCGCCCTCCCGGCCCCGCGCAGCCCGCCGCACCTGGTGGTGGTTGTAGGAGTTCCTCTGCTGCAGGAACGCGGCGGCCGCCTGGTGCTGCTGCTGGAGCTGCGGGCTGACGGGCGACCTCCGGCTCGGCGGCTGCGGCGGCGCCGCGGGCGGGGCGGGCTGCTGCTGAGGTAAACTCATGGCGGGCGGCGGCGGGGGCCCGGCGGGCGCCGAGAAGGGGCCGCCGAACCCGCCGCCGCCACCGCCGCCGCCGCCGCCGCCGGCCGGCACGCTGAGCCCCGCGCAGCCGTGCGGGGACACGGGCGAGAAGCTCGGGAAAAAGGCCGGGTTCATGGACGACGGCAGCCCGGGGTAGAAGCCGTTCTCCGAGTCGGGGCTGGGCGGCGGCATGGCGCTGAGCGATCCTCCGCCGCTGCCACCGGGGGTGGCGGCCGACGAGCCCGGCTGCGGCGGCTGCTGCTGCGGCGGCTGCTGGGGAGGCGGCTGCTGCTGCTGCTGGGGCGGCGGCGGCGGCGGGGGCTGGGGCTGGGGCGGCGGCGACGCGGTCTGCACGGACCAGGGGGTGCCGAAGCCGGGCAGCGGCGGCGGCGACGCGGAGCCGCCTCCCCCGCCGCCTCCGGGGGGTCCCCCGCCCCCGCCGCCGCCGCCGGGGTGCGGCAGGTCCGGGCTCTGCAGGCTGCTAAAAGCGCCCGCGCCGAGCGCCCCGCCGGGCAGGAGGTTGCTGGGGCTGTTGAGCAGAGGGTGGTTGGGCGACTCCATGGAGTCCGGCGCGGGGTTCACCGGCGGCGTCGAGGGGGCCAAGCCCGCATCGGGGGACTCGGCAGCGCTGCCCTCGCCCGCGGCCGGGATCTGGCGAGGGCTGCCCGCGCCTCCGTGGCGGCGCCGCGGGGCTGCGGGCGGCGAAGGCTGGAGCTGCGGGAGCGGGGGCAGGTCGGCCGGGCGCTGCCGCGGGGCGAGGTCCTGCGGCGGCGGGAGGCGCTTCGGGTGCGGGAGGCTGAACTGCTGCCCCTGCTGCTGGCACGGGGCGAGCGGCGCCGGCTGGAGCGGCGGGCCGGGCGGCGGCGGCGGCGTGCTGAACCGGCTCGGGCTGTGGAGCGGCGGCGGCTGCGAGTCCGGAGGGTGGGGAAGGCGGGGAGGGCTGAACTCTTTCCTCTTCTGGCTGCTCAGCTGCTGCTGCTGCCGCTTACTGAAGTCCTGCGGGGAGGAGGTGCGGCAGCCACAGCAGGAGGAGGCGGAGGCGGAGGAGGGGTGGTGCAGACTCGGTTTGAAGTCCTGGGAGGGGAGGAGGTGGGTCACACCCGCGTTCGTGCCGCCGCCGGGGCGGTGGTTGGGGAGTTTCTCCGCGGCCACCGGCCGCTGTGTCAGCCCCGGCAGCAGCTCATCCTGCATGGTCTGCTGATGCGCCAGGAGCGGGGAGGAAGAGGAAGCGGCGGCGACCCAGCGGCCCTCGCCGCCGCAGCGGTGGGGGACAGGGGAGGGGGAGGCGGCCTCGGAGAACCCGGTGACAGGCAACGGCGGCGGCGCCGTGAGCGGGCCGAAGGGCGTGGCGGAGGGTAGCGGGGCGGCGGCCGCGGCGTAGGGGCGGTACGACCCGCTGCCGAATAGGGACCCGGGGCTGCTGCTTAGGAGCGGGGCTGTCTGCAGCACCCCAAATCCTAAGTCCCTCATTTATCAGGCCGGCGGCAACGGGAGGAGACGCGCCCCGTCCGCTGCCCCCCTAAGAAGCCGCCAGATCTCGGGTGGCGCGGCCCTGATGGAAGAAAGGGAAGTCAGTGAGAAAGGGACACAGTGACTTGAGGTTGGGGCACCAACTTCAGCCCGCCACCCCTCGAAGCGGCCACCGCCGCCTCCCGAGACCCGCTCGGGCGCCGCCGCTACCGCCGCCCTCGCGGCTTAAGAATCCCGGAACGTGCGTCAGCGCCACCTCACAATCGCACCGCCCCCCGCGGTGCGTCCCGGCACGCGCTGGCGCGAGGCCGCCGCGCCCCCGCTGCCCCGCCCCCGCCCCGCCCCTCATTAATATGCAGGCTCGGCTGCGTGTGCTGTCCTCCCAGGGAGCGAGGGGACAGCGGGAGTGGGCGGCGTGTGGTCTTACGCCCCTTCCGAACCCAGGGAAAGGGAACGGCCGGTTGGGGTGGCGGGCGGCGGAGGGGATTCTGAGGGCTGGACGTGCGCGCGAATGGGGGCGGGCAGGCACCAGCGGCACCTACAATTCCGGGGCAACGGCCCCTCCTGCTCCTGGTTGAACGCGCCCCCTGCCGCTCCTGCCGGGGTGCGCTCGTGGCCGCGCCTCCCTCGTGTCACCTACTCCCCACCCTTGGTCATGTGAGGCCTGGTCACACCGACAGGGCCTTCCCAAGGACAGGACCTTCCCCAGATAGGGCAGGCCCACGGGGGAAACTGAGGCAGGAAGTGTGACCGGGAGCGGTCCCCAGTCCCGGCGATGTTGTCTGGCTCTGCTGACTCAGCACCGGAGTCTTACGGCCATCTCGCTCGTGCGGGCCCTGCCTGCCCTGCAGAGTGCCGGGCGGTTCGCCTCCACCCCTGGCCCCATCGCGGCTCCAGCTTGGAGGCCTGCTGGTTGCCCTAGAAAGCGCCTTCTCAGGCTGGTTTCCGTTTTTAGCCTCTCGAAGCGAGCGCGTGCGGTCACCAACCTTCCTGCAGCCACAGGAAAGTGTTTTCTGTGAGTCAACGTGAAGCCTCCGCTGCACAGCAAACATTTTCACTCCTGGACCCTAACACGGTTCCCTGTGGCGTTTACACACATATATGCATATAATGAGCTCCCATGGCAACCCTGGGCCAGCTCCAAGTCTTCCTATTTCATAAAAGCGCTTAATGCGCTGTCATCAGGACTGCTGTGTGGGGGACTCCTCCCCACCGTGTTCGGGCGGCCACCTCCACCCCTTATCCCTAGGGAGACTGGCACATTTCTGCAGCTTTATGAATTCGAGGGAGAAAGATTTCTCACATCAGGGGGAAAAGGAGGTTCTGACTCAGCAACAGACTTGTTGAGGCTTGCAAAATGGAAGTGGGCAGCGAGCTTTCCATGGCCGGGCTCTTGTTGGAAGCAATAGAAGATCTAATATTGTATATTTCCTTTCTTAAATAAAAACTTGACGTGCAGAAAAACAATTATATGAGGGTCTAATAGAGAATAGCAAAGTGATTCATACAATATAAAAGATAACGGATATTTTTTGTTTCTGTTTTGCAATTTTAATGTTTTCTGGGCACTTATCTAAGTGAAAGTGCTGAATGAATCCTAGAATATAGAGTACTCCCAAAGAGATAGAAAATGGATTCACACTCTCCTTGATTTTGCTTGAAACTGGGCTAAGATAAAATAGTGTCATAAATTAGCATACACTCACTGATGTAGGCAGGGTGTACATTTTTGTGAGTCCTCATTCTCTTAGTTAAATTTCATTTCCACTTTTGTTACTCCAGTGCTTCAAATTTAAATAAATCAGAATAAATACAGTAGAAAGAGAACAACATTGCAAGGGGAAAATATGTTTTATGTATAATGTGCATACCTGATAGTGCCTTTTACAATAAGAAAAAAGTACTTAAAATTCATAGATGACTCAGAAATTGGTCAGGTGCATAGAAAATTAACTCTAGTTAATAATCTCAAAACCATTTTTAACAATCAGGCAAAATATAGAACTGGAAGTACTTTTATTATTCTAAATTATATTGCCAAGAAAATAAACTGAGCTCATTAGAATTAAAACCATAAATGGCCATTTTCACAGCACTTATTGACACATTCTTAACTATTATTCATTAATGTATTTTAGAGGAAAAAACTTTCAGCAACCAAGGCATGTAAAATCTTAAAACTGAACAAGTTTTTTTTTCTAAGTAAGGTTATATTTGATTGGAGTCAGCTGCAAATCCAACAATAAATCTTGAAAGAGGAAATGTAGGCATAAACCTTCACTCAATCACCCATTAAAATTGCAGAGAGCATACATTTAAAAGCTAACTGGTGCCACTCTGGGTTAAAGTTTGACGAAAAAGATTTCGTGGTGTTCTGATACTGGCTTTGTTTTAGAGGAGTTAGAGCTCTTCCACACTGAAGGAAGCCATCAAGTTTGCTATTACATAATATGGTCAAACTTCACCCCAAGCACACTAAATCCCAGAGTCCAAATGCCAGACCCTCCACTCACTGCTTTCTATTTCATAAAAAACATAACTCTCACTTCGCAGAGAGTGTTAACAAAGGCCTTATTTTTTAATAAGAGGAAAATTACATTCTGAAATCTAGAACTCTTGATCTGATGAGCATCCCACTGCTCACAATATTCAGACAAAATCTTTCCTATAGTGGGAGTAGGAAAGATTTTATAGCAGGGAGTAGGTGGGAGGCTGGGAGTAGGAGGGAGTAGGGAGGGAGGGGTTGTGGTCCTGTAATCCACCCAATGTCAAGGTCTTATGAGTCTACATTATAATCTTTATTATATGAAAATGTTAACTAGATGACCGTTAACTTGGTCCCTGACTTTGACAGTCCCTTGTTCATTTCTTCCCTCTGTCCTGGGCCAGTGTTTTGGTTTTTTTGCTTAATCCTCACTTGGGGGATATGCTTATTGATTTTAGAGAGAGGGGGAAGGAGGGAGACAGAGAGGGAGAGAAACAATCGATGTGAGAGAGAAACATTAATTGGATGCTTCTGGTATGTACCCCAACCAGGGACCGAAACCACAACCTAGGCGTGTACCCTGACCAGGAATCAAACCCGCAACCTTGCGTTTTGCGGGATGGTGCCTCACCATCTGGGCGGCAGTGGCCAGGGCAATGGGCCAGTGTTTTTGAAAATATTTTTGCTATAACCCAGGGAAGACACAAACCCACTCATGCACGTACACAAACATGCAGTTGGAATAAAACTTTTATTAAGCAATCTTACTTTTAATACATGCAGTAAAGTCTATTTTTAAATTCTGTTTACTTTTATAAATTACTGAATTGATCTCAAATCACTAAGTTGCTTTTGAGATCCATGATTAGGTCACAAGCTGACATTTAAGGACCACGTACTAAGGACTGTGTACTACCTGGAGAGGTTGAGGGCTTTACTAGAGATGTTTGTATCTTTTACTTCATCTTAAAGCCTTCTCTCCTGTCCTCATTCCCAGCTGCAGTTACAGGACAGCTTCCACAGCTTCTCACTGCCCCCTTTTCCAGTCACTCTGTCCCTATATACCTCATCTTCCCTCCTGCTATGTGAAGGGCCTATCCATGCCCCACACTCCCATCTAAGGTCTAAGGCCTGCTCTTCCATTGGTGCTCCAGATCCTCCCCCCACCTGCTTATGACATGTCTTCACAGACATCCCAATGTCTCATGACACCCCAAGTTTCACATGTCCCAAATTGAACACCCCTGCCGCAATCCCCCATTTCAATAAATGGTACCTCATTGTGGTAGTTGCCCAGGTCAAATACCTTGGGGTCATCCTTGACTTCTCTTTTTCTTATAGCATATGCAAGCCATCCTTACATGCTGCTTGGCCTACCTTTAAATTACATCCAGTGTCCAAGCACTTCTCGCCACAAGCAACCTGGTCCAGGCCACCCAGGATGGGCTGACTCATTGAAAAAGGGTAAGATCTAGAGTCTTCTGATAATAAACCATAACCCTCAAACATGATAAAATGTCTTCCAGGTAGTGTCACTCTGTGTAGTGCGTGGGAGGTTTGACGGTAGGCTCCAGCAGGTCCACCAAAGACAGAAGGTAACTCCAGTAACTCCTTCCGTGACGCTCATTGGGCACTTGTGTAGACTGACTTAACTGTTCCATTGCTGCTTGCCTGTTTTCTTTAGTGCGAGGCAATTTGACTAGATTATAAGTCTCTGAAGGCAGTGGCTATGTCTGATATATTCCTTTAGTTTCCTAGTTCTTCTTAATTCATTTTTGTATCTAGAAACTATGTATCGAGTGCCTACTGTATACCAGACACTGTGCGAGGGGCTAGGTATTCTGTGCATAATCAGAGAGACTGGAAGTAATTGTTCGCTGTCGATTGTAGTTATGATAAATCCCAGCCCCAATTGTCTAGACAGAATCATAAATAGTGAGATTCCAGGCTGAAACTGACCTACTGAATTGGAGTCCTACATGCTCCAACAAAGCATTGCTGGGCTGGTCATGGGTGGAGCTCCAAGATGACTAGGGAATATGGAGGGAAGGCAAATTCAGCAGGAAGGCAGAAGAAATTACACACTGAATCACTGTAATTCTAGCTTGAAATGAGATTTCCATTTATTATCTCCTTTCCTTGTTATAATATGCTTTGTGAGTAGAGAAAGAAAACAATATTCCGATTTATCATTAGTAAACCAAGGCCTAGAAACAAAGTAATTTACCTACACAGTGTGTATAGCCTGGGCTTAATATCCCTAACTCCCCATTTGTCACTCTCCGGCTCCATAAGTTGTCCCTCAGGCCATCGCTAGAGATGTGCAACACGTCTGAGCCAAAGAGAGCCACAGTGACAGGACCTGAAAACAATGGTTGCTACTTCTACCAAAGGGTAAGGGACAGAAAGGATAATCCTCGAAGCCTTCCCAGTGATACCTGACTAATGAATAACGATTGGCAGTAGTGATCTCAGAGTGATACCATCTTATTTTCAAAATACATATCCCATAAAAATTCAGAAAAACTCAAATGTGCTTACTCACTTTTCTCCCGTTTGAAGAATGGGGCCTGGTGGTATAGATTGGATATACTGCATTCAATTCTTTTATTTTGCAGTCTAGGAAGCTAACTCCTTCAACTGATAAGTTAGTCTATGCAGACAAAAGTGAAGATGCATTCTGACTAAATACTAAATATTTAGGTTTTATGTAGGTAAAGAGTATTGCATCTATCAAAATTGTCTTAATGTTTTCAGAATCATAGAAAGATAAATTTTAAATATTTATTTTGGAGACTGTGAATGTTCAGGAAAAAATATCAGGAAGCTTCTGATCATATTTTTAGCAAGTGTAAAATATGATGATATTTCACACTTAAAAGCATTCTGAGGAAAGGAGGGTATTGGTTTTAGTCCAGGTTACTGCATCATCCTCCCTGCTATCAATTTACTAAGTCTCTACTTTGGGCATGATGCTTTAAATAGGTCTATGGGAATTTATGTCCTCTTGACATCCAAAATTCATTTATCAGTGCAAGTCCTTGCATTATGTTTGCAGAACTGAATGGGGAATGAACACAATCCTTAATAAAATGTTCTATTATGGCTGAATGGGGAGTGAGTGTTGGGTAGGGAAGGTGAGACTGGAGGCACTGACATGCTTAGGGAGCTCCTGCAATAGTCAAGATGCATGCAGCAACGTGTATAGATGCTGAGAAGTGGAACATAGTGTTTCTCGGACAGAATTGTCATGGGTTGCTCAATGATTAGGTTGAGGGGTTAGTCGAAGGAGGTACAGGCTCTGGAGTGGGGGAAGGGAGGAAGCTACGTGGAGACACCCTCCATTGAGGGCAGAGTTCTGGGTTAGGAGTTTGAGCTCTGTTGGTGCACAGCTGATAGCTGAAGCCATCCGTGAAAGTAAATGCGATTACAGGGAAATTTATCTAAGGAGAGCAGGCACACAGTAAGGGCAGGAGGACAGAGCAGGGGATCAGGAATGAAGCCATGCATTCCCACATTTTATCTCTATAATAACACATGTTCACCTGAGTGTCCACCCTCCACAAGTCTGGGAGACCCCCAAAGGTGGGTACTGGATCATATCCTTCTGCATCCTCCCAGCTCACACACAGTCAAGGGGTAGCCATTTAAAAGAAAAAAGCCTCGCTGGATCATCTCCTAACTTTTATGGAATGTTTTCCAGGTTCTAGTCATTTTCCTAAGTGCCATACAGCTGCCCTTTCATTTTATATTCTGCAAATGAGGAAATAGAAGCATGAACTTGTTCAAGGTCACCACTGGTGAATGGGAGCCTGGATTTAAACTCAGTCTACGCCACAGACCAATGGCACCTCGCCGCCACGCTACGGGATGGGCAGAGTCAGACTGACGTCTGTTTGGCAACTTACAGTCTAGAATTGCCTTCATAGACAGTTCTGATGTCCTCAGAGTGATTCTGTGAGAGGGAGGGAGGCAGCAATATTATTATTGAATAAATGAAAGCTAAAGTTAAGTGAATTCATGAGGAAACACAGCTGGTATGTGGCAAAACCAAGTAAAATTACCATCTCCTGAGTTACGACCCTGTGTTCTGTTTCAGTCCTACTCCCTGTGAGTCCAATTGCCTGCTCTATTACTCAAGAAGATAGACGGCCGCAGCAGGTGGCTGGGGAAGGAGGAATCTGGAGATGGAGGCCATGGAAAAAGCAAGACAACTTTTTGGCTAGCAGGACATATTCCTTGAAGGACTTAGGAACTCTGTTCCGGTAAGACTTTAAGACGTCTGTGGGTTGAATTTCCTTGTGAATGCTAACACAGGCTCTTTTATTAATAATCATGAATGCTCAAAATTTAAGCACAACTCGTGTAAAAACGATTGGTTATTAATGAAAGATAACCTAATGACTTGTTATTTATTCATCGTTGCTGGGGACATAACCTGGGACCTGCCTTTAGACTTAATGTTGGGGATTCATCTTTAGAACTCCCTGTAGTTCACTGACTAAGGAGGGTAAGACTGGCCCTCTTGATAGGAAATTGGGAAAGAGAACCATGGATACCAGTTTCTATTGGCACTTGTTTAACCTAATCCCCTATCACACATAGATTCTTTTTCAGGGCTAGTTTCCTTCGTTGGGAGAGACTCACTAAAGACTTCAAAGGAACTTAAAATGAGGTGGGTAATGAGCTTTATAATTGTATTCAGCTTATTCCAGTTTAGAAAATGAAAGTGTCCTGGTGCATCTGACAGATACCACCTTCTTCGGATTTTAATGAGCCACAGGCCAGGCTGTCCTGCCATTTCTCTGCCATTATACAAGTTTGGTCATCTTGTCGAGTGTCACCGTTGCTGAATAGACTCCGAAGCAACAAATACCACAGGATTCGTAGATGAGAAATCTCGTTTTGTATTTAATTTAAGTGTAGACTTGTTTATTTATACAGAAGGTGAATGTATATCCTCAATACGGCCAATACATATAATCCCTTCACTTCTAAAATAAGCAATGTTATGCTAATTAAAACAGAGGCACCTACCTTCTTCCTGTTTAAGGAAAGATGGAATGAAGGAAGGGAATTCAGTAGTTCTTGTCTATAATATTAACTAGCAGATAATATTAATAATTTATAATATCAAATATTAACCTGGATTTAGTACTCTTTTCATGTAAGGAGCTATTCCAAACATTTACTCTACTTGACAACTCCATGATGAGTACTATTACTGTCCTCATATCACAGGTGAGCAAACCAAGGACAGAATTAAGCAGCTTGCTAACACCGCAGAGCCAATAGCAGAGTCGGAATCCTGGAGCTCCTACACTTAGTCTATTGAGCTCCAATTGCTGTGAGTCTTAGGGCTTTGTCTCTGCTAACCTGGAAAGACCTTCAAGAAGTGGTAGAACTTTAGAGAATCTTTCAAAGATGAGAATAAATTGAGAAAAATGGAAAGCTAGAGAAATTGCAGTGTTTGTAAATGAACTCTGTGGTGTAGGTTGGAGGGCTCCTTCTTCTGCCGCCCCAGACCACTGCGTCTCACTGAACTCTGGACAGTGGCGCTCCGTGCAGCAGAGGCAAAACGGTGTCTTAGGTCCAGAGAAGCTGACGGCTTTGTGCCAGGATGGTTTTCCTGTTGATCTTACTAAAACCCGGGGCCATAGATGCCCACTGAGGTGTTCGTGCCTACTGGTGGCTCCTCTCCTCTCGGTCCAGTGCCATACAAATGGATGCCATTTCTTTCTTCCTTCCCTTCCTTCTTTACATTTTCTGAGTCAGTGAAATTAAACTACCCAGGCTCTGTACCAGGTGCTAATCCTTAAATAAGTACATATGTAAATAAATAAGACGAGCATTCTGGCCTTTAAGAAGAATCAAACATAGTTTTTAAAAAGGCCATCTGTTCACAGGATAAACAGAGGGGATCATTACTTAAACCTGGGGCATTGAGAAAAGCTTCATAGGAGAGGTTAGTGCTGGATCTGAGTCTTAAAAGATGTGATGGCTGCAGATGGGACAGTCAGAGAAAATGAGAAGAGCATTCCAGGAAGAGGTACTGGCTTGAGCCGCCAAAGCTTGGGGGAGAGAACAGTAGGACAGGTGGGAGGAAGAGGAGGGAAGGTTGTCCAGACGAGGGGGTACAGGGGAGAAGGGTGTGAGTGAAGCCATTAGAACAAAGCTAGAGAAGCTCACCAGGGCCAGACCAGGTGAAACAAAGAGAGGACACATCCCTGAAAATCTACCCCCAGGACCTAAACCCAGTATAGCACCTGTAGATGGTGATCAAGTTTTAAAACTCTCATATAATAGTTGATCTTCAGGGCTTCAGGGATACTGGACACTCGAATTAACATGTTTCATGGTATCTTACACAGGTCCTGGCAAGATTAACACACCATCTTCCTCCACGCGAGAGAGTTTGGACTGAGGACCAGTGTGATCTTTGATAGAAGGTCTAAAGAATGTTTTTCTTTTTTAACAATCACCTCAACTTTTGTCCCGTGCCTATTTTTCAGTACTAATTTAATGCAAAAGTATGCTGCTGGAATTCAATATTAACAGTTAGTATTATTTCATTCTGAATATTCCCACATTAATATTTTTAAACAAACGTAGTGCTGTGTACCAGGCGTTGTTCTAAGCATTTTACAAATATTGAATCAGGCAGCACGCTGACAGCACCGAGAGAGAGAGGCGCCGTCACTACCCCACTGCACAAAGGAGGAAACAGCAGCGGCTGAGTGACTTGACTGAACTTACGAAGGTCTAAGTGGTGGAGCTGGGAATCGAGTGCGGGCTTCTCGTTTGAGATGCTAGACCATTTCTCTGTTCCTATTGTCATTTATCTACTCTGCCAATTTACTTTTTATCCCTCCAACTAAATTGCTAGGCAGAGTTTGAAAATCTTTTGACTACTTGTTTAATCGGTATCGCACTATATCATACAGATGTAACTCAATACAAATACTTCATTCCTGCATTTCATACACAACAATTTATTATAGCTTGGTAGTTCTCAACCCTTGCTACACATTAGAATCACCTAGGGAGCTTTTTAAAAAATTGTTGTTATGCTGAGTCCTGCCTACAGATATTCTGATTTAATTGGTTTAGATGAAGCCTCGACATCAGTATTTTAAAAACTCCCCAGGTGATTATAACATTCATCCAGGATTGAGAACCTCTGCTATTGATAGATCATGTATCGATTACCTAACGCACTATGTTACATATTTTACACCCATTACTGTCATTTCTTATGACAGACTGGTTAAATAGGTGTTATAAGTATCTATGTTCTACAGATGAGGAAATTGAGGAACTGAGAGGCTATATAATTTGCCCAAAATTGCACAGCTAGTAAATAACAGAAACAGGATGTGTGAGGTGAAACCACATTTTCTTAACCATAACCACTGTGCCTCCCACAGCATAAAAATTAGTTAGTCTACTGTGTCATAAAGGGATCAGCATTCTAAAATGTATTTATTTTATATGTGGGTGCTAAAGCTCTGTAAGTCTGAATAATTTAACTACCTAGACATTCAGTTTTTTAAAAATACTTTTGAAACTAAATTATGCACAGGTATATACTTTTTCTGTTATATACACGTATTTTTATGTTATATGCCATGTATTTATGTTAGCAGACTTTTATCTTTATTCTTTTGTATTTCCACATATGAATACATAAATGTTCTAAACGAGTCTCCAAATCATGACTAGCTTATTAAGACTACTAGATGCATTTCTATTGAGAAGCAAATGACGGAAGTGAAATTTGTCTTTAGTAGAAAAGATTGGGGTTACATTGTGCAAAGAATGTCCTGACCATAAGCAGCATCGTATAGCTAATATTTTTAAGCACATGTTTGCTACATGCCAAGTGAAGTGTCTACTACTTCCCATGCATTATTTCCAATAAATACATTTGATACATTAATTCATCTCACCCATCGCTATATTAAAAACGCCCACACTTACATAGCTAGCTCAGGACTCCCTTCTGACATATGCATTTGTCCAACTGCCAACCTGTTGGCTCCCCTCAAATGTTTTATAGCTATCTCAAACATAACATGTCCAAAATGAAACTTCAGTGTTTTTTCCATTTTTTAAAATTCACCCAGTCTTCCCTATTTCAGTTAATGGCTCCACCATCTGTCCTGTTGCTTCAGGCCAGAAATCTAGGACTTGTCCTTGATTCTTTTTGCTCTCCTTTGAGACGGTCTTGTTGGATTCATCTGCGAAGTGTATCTCAAATCCATCCACTACTCAGTACTGCCGTTGCCACCACGATAGTCCCATTCATCAAATTGTCTTGATAGGAACATTACCATAGCCTCCTAACTGGTCTTCTTGCTTCTTCTGCTCTCTTATAATCCATTTACTATCCTGCACCCTGCAGCAAGTGTTGCGTTCAGCTTCATCATTCACTTGCTTAAAATCTTCCAACGGCTTCCTTGCCTTGGCCTATAAGGTCCTGCATGGTCTATTGTTGACCCAGCCCACTCTCCCCATCACTCACTATGCACAATGACACCGGTCTTTCAGTTCTTCACCCTCTCTGAGGCTCTCCTGTAGCCAAGCACACCCTCGTCCCGGCTGCATGGCTGGCTTCACATCTTTCAAGTCCCATCTCAAACGTGTTTTCCTCATAGAGATCTTCATGGACCGTCCACTCACTCCAAAGTACCTCCTTTCTCAGACCAGCCTTCATTTCCTTAATAGCATTGTCTCAAATTTATAAGATTTAATTTATTCATTTATTTTATTGTTTATTTCATCCTCAAACATCCTTGTTTTGACTCATTCTCAGCTGGTTCCTTAGCATATAGCACAGCTTGGGCTCACAAAAGAATACATTTTGGTTCTGTTAAATGCATATAAATGTCATGAACCTTTGGTATGTAATAAAAACATACTGATCTCTTCCTGAGATTTTAGAAGAAAATGTTAAAACTAGTGGTTCCCAACCTGTATTTCATGCAGTGATAAATTAAGAAGAAAAAGCAAGAGCAAAAACTGTGATGTCAGGATTTTACCATTATGTTGAGTGTCTAATACAAACAACAACAAAAAAGCCACACAGTCTATGTCCCACGGTCATCCTACCAAACAGAACAGTGGAGGGCTAAAGGCACTGCAGGGCAAAGGCACTGTAAAGGCATAGAAATGGGAGTAGTACGGTGGCTCTGAGTAAAATCAGTAAGATTGTTGGAAGAGAGTGGCCTGTAAAGAATTTGAAAAATTTGATAGGTTTAGATGGTGGTTGAAAGTTTTCTGTACTACACAGAAGCATGTGGACTTCATCCTATAGGGAATGCACAACTCTATAGGAAAATGACATGGTTCAATTTACATTTAAAAATGATCATTTTGTGGCCAATGTAGAGAATGGCTTGGAGGCAAATGAGACACAAATCAGGGAATCCAGTTAGAAGGTTGTTATAATAACTTATGAGCAAGATGTTGGCTCAGGCTTGAAGTAAGGTGATGACACTGAGGATGATGGGAAAGGAGCAGGTCCTTGCTATTAGCTATTCCCGCTTTCAGTTTTGGCTTGTATCATCTAACTGTGGGCTTTAGAATGAATTTTCATATTATTTATCTGTTGACCTTATAGCTACCTTTTTGGATGAATATATATATTTTTAAAACCACTAAAGTATAGAGCCTTCATTGTGAGGATTAAAATAATAAATGGATGTGAAAGCATTTTGCAACATACTACACAAATGGAAACTATTTTTATTACCAGTAAGTCAATTTAGTTTGCAAAGAGAAAAATCACTTTCCCACATGTAAGCTCCCATAAGTAAACTCCCCAGGCAGAATGAATCACTCTTATTACTATAGCACTTTTTCGTACTTCTATCATAACACCTCCATTAATTATAAATTGTTTATGTGTTGGCTTTTCTTTGTAGCATATAAATCCTTTAGAGGCAGAGAGAGAGCCTTATGAATCTTTGCAACCTGGTTTGTGGTAGACAGTAAGTGCTCAGTAAATGTTAATTGCATGCATGAATGAATGATTAGTTTGCAGGAAAGGATGAAGGCAGGTAGCAGGGAGCTGATAGGGACTTCAAAGTGAAAATAAATAATAGGGTAAACATGTTAAAGTGAAAAGATTCAGAGTGATTGATGAGCATATATTTTATTTTAGTCTAGAAGATATACATAGATTTACTATACTGTCAAAATATTGCATCAAATTGATCTTAGTAAAGTTAAATATTTTGTAACACTGATATCTAAAAAAAATCCTTTTGTAGTTTTGTATTAATGTATCCATTCATTTAGCAGATTGGTTTCCAATGGCTGATAAGTGAAGAGCATTGTACTATAGGTTTTAAATATACACGCCCCTTCCTTCATGAAGTTTGCTGTCCAATGGGGTCTAGAGAATGAAGGAGGGGCAGTCTGTTCCATGCCAAACAATGTCCTAGGAATTTTAGATATTTTACAGTAATAATAAGCATTTGCTGTCTTCCATATTCATAACAACCCTGTAAGTAAGCATTATTATTCCCATTTTGCAAACAAGAGATTTTTATTAATTTAACTGAGCTCACAGAGCTAGGAAGGGACCGGGGCTAGTAGACTGATTACGATGAAGAACATCAAGGGTTATTCTTTATTTCAGAATCTAGAGTCCTTTGCAGTCATTGAAATTAAGTCAATGAATACTAATGGAATACCAACCAAGACAGATGTATAAAATCACAATGGGTTGTAATGATAAAGTTTCCACTCTTGTGGAGTTTTTGGTTTGGAGGAAAGATTTAGAAACATGACCATAATCTAAAGGCAGGATTTTAACTAAAGACTGACAGATCTTTTGGGGAAAGTGGCTCTCAGGAGCTGAGCAGCACCAAGTTGTGATGTGGAAAGTGTCCTGGGCCGGGAGGTCAGAAGACCACCATTTAAGACTTTGCCCCAATTCTCCTAGTTGGGGGTCTGGGGGAAAGACACCTAGATTTGGGGGCCTCACTTCCCTCATTTGTTAAATATGAGCAATAACAGGTGATGTTTCTACCTTATTTTAAGAATTAGTCAGTTGAGATAAAGGAAAGCAGTTTCTGAAATGCAATACAGATTTATGATAAAGAAATCCAATTTCCTAGAAACATCTTTCTGGTATAAGAGCCATCAAATAAGAGAAAGCATAGAGAAGTGATTTATAAATTCTTATCCCTAGTACATAATGTGGTGCCTGTCACACAGTAAGTGCTTAATAAATACATCGAGCTTAGTTCCTGAATGGCTGAAGCCATTCCTCTCTCCTCTAGCTAATGCGGAAGACATACAGCACCTGAGTTCTTCTGACCTTTCCAACACATCCAGCCACTGTCAGTAAACACATTAGTTATGGCCAAAAGTGCCTTTTAAATCGGGTATTTTGCTTTGTTCATTTGGTTGTCAGAAATGTACGTGTGTGACTATGTGTGTGTGTTAAAAGAACGTATTTTAGGGACATGGCGAGGACACTGTCCTCATATCTATTTGGTTCTGTTAAGTACCTGGTTGCTCCTCTTTACTCGTGAGTGTTCATGGCATGCAGCACGGTTGGGGTACGGAATAGTGCTGCGTATTCTCCATGGCTGTTTATATTTCAACCGGTATTATAGACATAAGCTAAGGAGATAAAGCTTAAGCCTGGTAATCCTATGCGCTAGCCAGAGAGAGGATTTGTTAGGGGAAGACTGGCTTACTTAGCACCGTCGAACCACACACCCAAGGCAGTTACCTATCTGCCTACCAACACAGCCTTTAGCTCGGAGCACTGGCCAGACATGTACATGGCTTTGCTGTGGATACGGACAAATAAATACCACCTGAAAATCTTAATCTTGTAGGTAATTACAATGTTAACATTAGTAAAAATTGTAAGAAGTCTTTTTCTAGTTTTAGCAGTTTATTTAATGTCACTCACAATTCTTTTACAATAAAGTGTTATTAAAATGAATATTCAGAACTTTTGCTTCCATGAAGATGGAATAGATGACCTTTCCCTATTCCTCCCACTAAGCACAGTTGTGTGGAACAAATGTAGAATATCTGAAAGGTGGAGAGAGGAAGGCAAACTGTGCAGGCACCTTGGAACCTAAGAAACAATAGCATAGTGAGGTCCTTGGGTGTTCTTTTGGCTTCTTTATTCTGAAATTGGATTTGGAGAAGTTGGAGCACTGAAAATGCCCATGGGTGCAAACAAAAAAGGCCCCAAAAGCCTGCTCCCTGTAGCCAAAGGGCCAGGAAAAGTGTGGTCTCGCACCACAGAAAACTTTCAGACACTAATGACTCTGTTCCAGCCAAACACCATGAAAAAAGTGTGGCTTCACCTCCATTCATATCAGCAAAGGCAGGTGGGTAGCCTAGAGCTTCACTCTGGCTAGGATGTGACAAGGGTGGTATCAGAGCAGGCTGAGTAGGGTGCCAGGGGTGTCCTTTCTGCTCAGTAGTCACAAAACTCCCCGTTCCATCCACAATGTCAGGGGAGACCACGTGTGAAACCAGGGCTCCTAACTGCACCCTGCCATAGTGAGGATCCACTGCCACTCCCCACCAGGCTGATGCCAGAGGAGACCTAGAAGAGAGTCAAGACTTTTACTAGTACACAGGGGTAATGAGGCTATTCGACCGCATGGTAACAGTGGAGGACATGTGAGGACTAGGTGTGGGCACATGTACTCCTCCAACGCAGGGGGTATCAGAGGAAGCCTAGGGGGAGCCTGCTCTCCCACTTCTCCCCGGCACACCGTAGAGACCCTTGCCCTCCTCTGGTGTCCACAGAGGCCAAGTGAGGAACCTGGGCTTCTCTTTCCGCCTGGCTGTAATGAAGCAACACGCCTTCTTCCCCTGACAGAGCAAGAGCATAAGAAGGCAGCCAAAACTGAAATAAAATCTGAAGTTTCTAAACAACACAAAAAATGTCTAGGTTTCAGTTGAAAATGATTCATCACAGCAAGAACCAGGAAAATCCCAACATGAATGAATAAAGACGATGAACACTAACATCGACGTGACAGAGATGTTAGAACGGGGCATCTTTAGCCATTTGTTTTCCCAGCTTTACCCTCCTTTTACTCTTCTTTCTGTATTCTGGTAACACAAATGTAGAACTTTTACTATAGTTATGCAGGTCTCTGAGTGTCTCTCTGTCTTTTTTTCTTTTCCAGCCTTTTCTTTCTATTGTTCAGATTGGGTCATTTTTATTGTTCTTTCTTTCGGTTCACCAATTATTTTCTCTCTCCTTCTGTTCAGCTGGAAAAGGTTTAAAGCAGCCATCATAAAGATGCTTCAATGAGCAATTACAAACATGCTTGAAACAAATTAAAAAATAAAAACCTCAGCAAAGAATTAGAAGCTATAAAGAAACTTAAATATTACTATGTTCACAGCAGCATTATTTACAATTGTCAAGATCTGGAAACAGCCCAAGGGCCCATCAGTAGGTGAGTGGATAAAAAAGCTGTGGTACCTTTACACAGTGCCATACTACTTGGCTGTAAAAAGAAGGAACTCTTATCCTTTGTGACAGCATGGAGGGGCCTGGAGAATATTATGCTAGGTGAAATAAGCCAGTCAGAGAAAGAAAAGTACCATTTGATCTCACTTGCATGTGGAATCTAATGAGCAAAATAAACTGATAAACAAAACCGGAGGTATGGAAACATGGAACAGACTTACAGATCTCAGAAGGGAGGGAGCTGGGAGACTGGAAGAGATGAGCCAAAGAACATAAATGCATATATACATAGCCCATGGACGCAGATAACAATGTGGTGAGGGCCCGGGCATGGGGGGCTGAGTGGAAGGGGGCAAAGGGAGGGGGAAATGGTGAACATCTATAATAGCATCAACAATAATAAAAAAAAACCCATAAATTTTAGAACTTCAAAGTACAATAACCAGAATAAAAATTCAATGGATGAGCTCAGCTGCTGAATGGAGCGATAAAGAGGAAAGACGCAGTAAACTGAAAGAAAGAACAATAAAAATTGCCCTATCTGAATAAAGAGAGAAAACAGGCTGAATTAAAAATGATCAGCAACTTAGGAACCTATATGACATAACAAAAGACCCAACATCTGCGTCATTGGAGGACTGGAAGGAGAGAGGAAAGTGGTAGAGACTGAGAGAGTATTTGAAGAAATAGTGGCTGGAACCTTTCCAAATTTGGCAAAGGACACAAACCAGTAGATTTAAGAAGCTAAGTGAATGTCAAACAGGATGAACTAAAAAAATAAAAATCCATGCCAAGACACATTAAAATCGTACATGTAAAAATTAAAGATGAAGAGAAATCCTGAAAGCAATGAGAGAGAAACAACTTGTCGTCTACGCAGGAAAAAGCATGCAAATGACAGCAGATTTCTCATCCACAATCCCAGAGGCTAGGAAGAAGTGGTGTAATATTTTTTAAGTGATGAAAGACGAGAACTAGCAACTCAAAATTCTAGATCTGTTAGAATATTGTTTAGGAATAAAGGGGAAATCCAGGGAAAGGCAAAGGACCTAAGATTGCTAAAACACATGTGAAAAAGAAGACTGAAATAGGAGGAATCACTGTACCCAATTTTAAGACTTATGTTGCTATAGTCATCGAGACTGCATATTATTGGTGGAAGGAAGGAAACATAGATCAATGGATCAGACTAGAGAGTGAATCCAGAAATAGAGCACACAAAATTGCCCAACTGATTTTTTGACAAAGATGAAAAAGTAATTCAATGAAGAAATGATAATCTTTTGAATGAATGGTGCTAAGACAATTATAATCTACAGGCAAATAAATGAACTTCAACCCAACCGTCACATGTTATACAAAATTTAGCTCAAAATGAATCATAGATTTAAATGTAAAACAAAACCATTAATATTTTAGAAGAGAACATAAAGGAGGACCTTTGTACCTAGGGTTGGATGAAGAGTTCTTAGATATAACACCAAAAGCATGATCCAGAGAAGAAAAAGTAGATAAACTGGACTTCATCAAAATTGAAAAACTTTGCTGTAGGAATGACATTCTTAAAGGGATGAAAAGATAAAATACAGACTGGGAGAAAATATTTGCAAGCATTTATCTGACAAATGACTAATATTTAGAATATGTAAAGACTTTTGAGCCCTGGCTGGTATGGCTCAATGGATAGAGTGTCAGCCTGAGAATAAAAGTGTCGCCTGTTCAATTCCCAGTGAGGGCACGTGCCTGGGTTGCAGGCCGGGTTCCCAGATGGGGGTGTGCGAGAGGCAGCCACACATTGATGTTTCTCTCCCTCTCTTTCTCCCTCCCTTCCCGTCTCTAAAAAAATAAATAAATAAAATCTTTAATTTAAAAAAAAGACTTCAAAAGCTCAACAGCAAAGAAAGAGATAAGCCCATTAAAAAATGAGCAAAAGTCATGAACAGACATTTCACTAAGGAGGATAAACAGATGGAAAATAAACTTATGAAAATCTGTTCGACATCATTTGCCATTACAGAATGCAAATTAAAGCCACAGTGAGATATCATTATGCAGCTATCAGAATGACTCAAATGAAAAATAGTGACAATATTGCTCCTGCAAAGCAAAAGGTCACCGGTTTGATACCTGGCCAGGGCACATGCCTGGGTTACAGGTTCGGTCCCTGGTCCTGGTGCATGCAAGAGGCAACTGATCGATGTTTCTCTGTCACACAGATGTTTCTCTCCCTTTCTTTCTCCCTCTCTTCCCCCCTCTCTAAAAATAAATAAAATCTTAAAAAAAATTAAAAATAGTGATAACAACCAAATGCTGATGAGAATGTGAAGAAACTTGATCTTGTACATTTGTTGCTGGTGGGAATGTAAAATGCTACAGCCAGTCTTGAAAGCAGTTTGGCAAATAATTTATATTCTAAACATGCAACGGCCATATAACCCAGCAGTTCCACTCTGGGACATTTGTCTCAAGGAAATGAAAATTTATGTTTACATAGAAGTCTGTACATGAATGTTTAAAGACGTGTTATTTGTAATAGGCAAAAGTGGAAACAGCCTAGATATCCTTCAATAGGCAAATGGTTAAAGTGTGGCACATCCAATCTGTTTATTCACCATCTGTTTGGTGTCAGGACCCTACCAGGTGCTTAAATACATTTGTGACTTACATCGTGGAAGGTAAATATTATTATCCTAATTTTGTAGATTAAAAATTTGAGGTTTAGCCAGATTAAATACTTTATTCAAGGTTATTCAAGGCAGAGGTTGGAATTTGCAACCAGGCTTTTTGATAAACTCATTTGCTTCCCAGTATAGAGGCTGCCATGGACATTCAGTGAGGAGACTGTGTGTGTTTGTTGTTCTTTGTGACCTGGAAGGATGTAACTAATGGTGTTACATCCTGTGTAAGGACTGGCTCTGCCAGCTGACACCCAGTACAAAGCCATTGCCAAAGAAAGGCTTTCCGTTTCTGTATTCCATGTCCATTCCTTTTACCTGGGCCTCTGGAAAGTCACGTCATAACATTTGATGAGTCTTACTTCTCCAAGAAAGAGGGTGGGCCCAAACAAACTCTCCTCTGTTGACTCATTTCATCACATGAAAGAACAAATGCTTGTTCTTTGTCGTGATGAAGTTTGCATCTGTGGAGCCTAGAACACTCAGTTGCTCAAATAACTGATTGAAATGACTCTGTTCTGCAATGCGTATTCCTCTCCTTCAGAGTCAACTAAAACACAACCCTTGTATCCACAATTATCCAGCAGGCATGACTGAAAAAGTTGACATATCATATTTTAGCAATAGAAGGAATCAACATTCAATTAAAGTAAGCATTTCATAGAGAGGCAGACTGACTGGTCTAAGGCACACATATGTCATTAAATTTACATCACAAGTCTTAGATTTCTCACGAGGCTCAGATATGAGTGTGACCAACACTTCTTTCTCCACTCTGAGCTCTACTTGCTACTGGTTCCAGGTTTTATGAGAGTAGTTCATGTTTTGTGAATCAACCATCAACAATTTATTTAAGAACAAAAAAGCAAATCTCGAAGGTCCTCAAATTTAGAAGAAATGGCAGCTACTAAGTAAAGTGGGGGTAACTAAAATCTTATGACTAGATGCTTCTAGAAATTTCAGACATGGTGTAGCTGGAAAAGCCCAAGAACTGGAGCTCGCAGTCTTGAGTCAGATGACTAATATGGGCTACTTAACTGGCTCTGTCCTTTGCCGTGCTTCTTAATTTTGATTCCTCCAACAAATTCTTACTTGGTGCCTGCTTTATCCCTTGTATCTTCTTTGGTTTTGGAGAGTCAAGGGTGATCACAATAATAATGATGCCTGCCTCTATTTAAGTCAGTTTTGGTGCATGGAGGAAATGAGATAGTAGATATGAAAGCTTGTTGTGAAGTGTACAATTCTATAACAATTAGACATAATCTAATACTATTTCCAATTGCCAATATATATGGTATCACAAAGGGAGATTTGAAGACAATGCAAACTCCCTGAGCATAAATGGAAAACACATTTATATTGTGAGATTGTGAAGCCTAGAAATTGAAATTGGACAGAGTGCTTAATAAACAATTGCAATGTGTCAATCACTTGCTTATTATCTGTGTGTTCCCCACTCAAATATAAATATGTAAAACTTTTCTCTCTTTACTATTATTATTCAAGCTCTTAAAAGAGTGTAGGCTCACTGAATATTTGTTGAGTAATTAAAAAATTTAGTCTTTTTTGTGTATGTATGTTAAATTTTAGGGCAAATAGCTAGAAGTGGAATTAGCTAACATAAGGTTACATATATTTAATCTTGATAGATATTGCTAAATACCTCTTTCAATTGACTATACCAAGTTATCTTTTAATTACCTAATTAATTAAAAGAGATATTTCATGCCTGTGTATTTTGGTCCCTTTTCTATGTGACTAGCATATTTTACTTCTAGGAACAGCATTCCCTTCTTCTAGGATTCATGCCTTCTCTTATCCCCCTGGTGGGAGAGGCCAAGGAAATACATCCTCATCTTCCGACAAAGTGGATTGGGACAGGAGTGGGCCATGACTAAAGGAATTCTATCTCTCTGGTCATCAATCATTGGTCTAGGCATGGTCATCGATTTAATCAGGGCCAGTGAGTCTTTCCTTAGGATTTTTGCACCTGGAGAACTGGAAACTTGAATCAGTCATTTTCTGTTAGTTGGAGCTGTAAGACACAGAACTCAGAGTTTGCTGGTTGCCATGTTTTCCACCAAATGGAGAAAGCTAGTCAGCATAAAAAAAAAAAAAAAAAAAAAAAAAAAGAAGAAGAAGAAGAAGAAGAAGAAGGAAGAAATCTGAAGCCAATATGCAGAGAAGAGCAGAATGGAGAAGTCCAAATGCAGTTTGAGTGCCTGGTTCCCATCTTTCTGCAAATTACAGGAGATTCAGGAACTATCCTAATCTCTTTATTGTGATAATAGTAATTCTTTTCTTTTTTTCCTTAAGTTATTTTAAACTAGCTTCTCCCCATGTTTGGGACCAAGAGTTGTATCAGTGAAGCTTACTACACAGCAGGCACCTGGCCTCCCTCTCATGAGTTCTCTCTCACGTAGCAGCGTGTGAAAGTACCCATTTCCCATGCATTGGCTTGTACGGATTCTATTAATAGTTAATACTTTTTGTCAATATGGTGGGTTACAACAATGATATCACCTTATTTTCAAAATCCATGTTTCTTAAGAAGCAGCCTAAGAATGTTTTCAGGTCTTTGTTGGCTACTTGTAATTCTTCTATGAATTGCTTACATACAATGGTCATTTTTCTGTAGAGTTGTGTTTTTCTTATTAATCTGCAGGGATTCATTAAATACTATGGCTATTAATCTTTGATACATATATATGTATAATATATATTTGCAACTGTGTTTTTCCTCATTGCTTACATGCTTTTTAAAGGATTTTGTTTATGCTATATGTTATTATATAGAGGCGAATAATTTTTATATATTAAAATCTATTATACTCTATTTATGATTTCTGGATTTTTTTCACTTTGTTTAATGTTTAATAGGACTTTTCTTACATCCAGATTATTTCAAGAAATCTAAATTTTCACTTTGCATGTGTATAAGTTTATTTTCTACATTTTGCTCCAATAGGTTTTGCCTTTTGCATAAATAATTTAACACATATGTTGCAAGATGTGTTATCCTTACTTTTCAGATCATGAGGAGGAAAATGAGGTTTCTAACCAGGTCCTACATGTGGTCAATACTGAGAATCACGACAGGGGCTCACACTCTTGCCATGCTGTCTGTAAAAGAAACATGTAAAAGAAAGAAGGTCCTTTGCAATTACTGGAATTTACCTTCATTATCCTTTTATTCATTCCCCAAGGGATCTGAGTTGGCTAATATTACACGTTAATGTAACAAAATAGATACTTACTGTGTAAGGGACCTGATGTTAATACAAACTGTAAGCCAAATGCATTCTGTGCTTAATATATTCTTGATTAAGTATGGGTAGATGAATGAGTGAATGACAGTATTGCTCAGGGGAGGGGTAGCAAGGGTCGCACTGACCCCATCCGCACTGGGAGAGCCAAGGGTAAGCTGGAAGCCAAGGTTTGGAGGGAGGTGAAGAAAAAGCTGACTGTCCAGTGTGAGCAGCAGCCTGTCAAGGCAGAGCTGGGTGTCTGCAGGTCTCAGCTTATCGCTGCAGTTCCCATAATCATTATTGGTGACTCACTCCTCTGAATTCCAACAGTACTTGTAAACACCCCTCACAGCCTTTTTGGTCCTTGTCTGCTCTTCCCACCCTTGGCACCGAGTCTTTGCATTCTGTGCCCTCCGTGCTCTCACAGTGCCGGGTACAGAACAGAGATGCTGCCAACACCCAGGTGAGAGCCAGCTGGGGCTTCCCAACTTCATACTCTTATTTGTGATCTCATTTCAAGAGGAAAACTAAAGAGTTACCTTATTATTGATGTTTTTCAAAGAAGTCTGAATGCTATCTTACAATTTTGGTGGCTAAGAAGCAATGCCAACTCTTCTAATGACATTCTTCTATTCAGTTAAGTAGGCAATTTGAGTTCCAAGAAGAGATATACTTTATGTGGAACCCAGTAAGGCTATTTTTGTTTTGCAGGAAAGAAATATGGCTTCTAAATATACCCCCACATATATACACATGCACACATATACATACATACATACATACATACATACATACATACTATTCCTGAATTTGCCTTCACACAAAAGGTAGTTGCTCACCGTTGGAGTCCACGCTTAGCAAATGCCTAAATCAGGAAGGGTTCAATGCATTAGTCCCCGGACACATGAAACCAGCAAGGCGATGGCTTTCCCTGTGTATGGGTCCCACCAGAGGGCTACCACTAGCTTCAGCTGCCTCTTCCTGGCTGGTCCCCAAATAATAACAAGGTGTGCAGTAACACCTAGTGTAGTGTCCGGCAGCCATTACATTCTATGTGCATTTCACCTGCATAAATGAAACCACAGGGCCACGGCAGTCACGGAGGCGGGCACCCGGGTCTTCCTTCAGGAGGCACTGGTGTGGGCAGCTCAGCTGATGACTACTGCCGGGCAGCTGTCTGAATGTGCCAAGGCTGTGCTTTCCCTGGGCTCCTCCTAGCAAACACCTGAGCATGGCAGGCGCACCAGAGCCTGGCCCTGTGTTGCCTGACATGGGATTCCTCTAACAGACACTGTCTGCTCCTGGCTCTGGCCAGGCTGAGACTTTCTAAGAATGGCACTGTGGTCCGTGGCTCTTCTTAGCCAATCCTCCTTCCTTCCCTCTCTCCTTTCATAGGTGTCTGACCTGTCTCATGGTCCAAATGCTCTCCCTGCCCATTCTTGCTCCCTTGTCCTTTATCCTACAAGTGTTTCCCCCACTAAATCTCTCGTACATCTATTCTTGGTGCCGGTCTGCTGTTCGTTGGAAGGGGTGGGGAGAGGAAAGAAGAGTGACCACTAGAGCAGGCACTTTTCAGCGGCTATTAAACAGGAACAGATGGAGTGAGCAGGAGATGCGGATCAGCTGTTCCCTCAGCCAGGTTCCATTTGTTTCTCTCAGTCTGCAATTTTTGTAGCATAAATATTTTGTAGCACTTATTCCATGCCAGGCATAGTTCTAAGCATTTTGCCTATGCTGAATCATGTAGCTCTCACATCAGCCCTGTGGTGAATTGTTATTTCCATTTTGCAAATGAGAGTACTGAGGTAGACAGAGATTAATGTAAATTTGTCCAGCGTCACAGAGCTATGAAGTGGCAGGACTGGAATTTACTGCTACTGCACTGTGCTGTGCCCCGTGCCAGGTGTTCTCTGCTGTGCTGAGATTGCAGTATCTAAAGATAAGTATTTTTAAATAAAACATGCCCTCTAAACTTTAGTCAGTTCCCTTGCATGATAGCCAGCTAAAGCAATAGAATTTCTTCAGTGCAGCAGAAAAACTGGCTGCACTGAATTTGCTAAGAAAGTCTCCAGTGTGGCAAGTTCCTAAGGGAAGAGAATGTTCATCACACACACTGATTTCCTGACTTTAGAACATACCCCTAACCCCTCTGGCTTACCCCGCAACTTCACCAAAAAGCCTTGCCTGGGTGAAACAAATCTGTGAATTTTCCCTCTAAACAGCTGATTTCTCCAGACTTTTGGGAGATAATTGTTGAGCAAATGCTAAACTCTGGATAACATACTAGGTAATGTGCATGCATCTATTAATTTAAACCTCAGAACCACCTGTGAAATCACCACCCATTTTAGACTGAAGCGACCTGAACTCTATGTCTGAAATAAATTGCCCAAAGTCCAAGTTAGGAAGTAGCTGAGTCAAATGAACACCCAGTCTTACTGATCAGCCTATGGTTTTGCTTATTTGTTTTTGTTTTTGTCTTTTTAAACTTTGTCAGCTCACTAGCGTTTATCTTTGTGAGCCCCAAAACTTAAAGAAAAAATAGTCTTGCTTTGATGGAGCATAACAACTCATATCCACTTTAACTTCTTCCTGACATCATAGGGACATCTTTATGGATCATAATTACTTTAATGTTAACACTTGTGAGGTTATTTATGATTCTAGCTGAGCACATTTGATATTCATCTTTTAACACAACACATGTTTGTAGAATAACTTCTGTGGCAGGCAGAATTCTACAGTGGGCCCGAGATTCCATCCCCTGTGGTGTGTACCTGTTTTATATGATCCCCAGGGCTGTGTACATGATGGATTTGGATTGAGTTATTTACTTGGCAAGTTGACCTTAAAATATGGAGATTACCCAGGTAGGCCTGATGGAATCACATGGCTCTTTTGAACACACAGAGTTTTCCAGCTGGTTATAGAAGAGGAAGTCAGATATTCAAAACACAAGGGGGATTTGATTGTTGTGCTGGCTTGCAGATAGATGGACTACATGGTAAGGATGGTGGGTGGCCACCAGGAACTGAGAATGGCTTCTCGATGACAGTCAGTGGGGAGATAGAGATCTCAGTCTTATAGCCTTGTGGAGCTGGATTTTATCAACAAGCTGAAGAGCACGGAAGCAGATTCTTCTCCAGAGCCCCCAGATGAGAACTCAGCCTGGCTGACACCTTGATTTCAGTGTCTAATGCCCTGGCCAGGTTGGAAAACCTAGCCAACCTGCACCTGCATTTCTGACCTCCAGGATTGTGAGCAAATAATGAATGTTGGTGTGATTCACTGGAATGATGGTCATTTGTTGTGAAGCAATAAAAACTAATACACTCTCTATGTACCAGGCATAGGTCTTGGTGCTGGAAATAGAATGGCCTCCACAATCATAGAGTTTGTTTTCTGGGAGGAGGATGGGGGATAAAGGAGATGCAAGGAAGAAAAGCCAATACAAAAGCACAGAGTGACAGATCAGATTGTAGCCAAGTGCTGTGCAGCGCATTACAAAGGGGTTTGAATCAGAGTGGTTGGGGGCGGGGGAGCGGTTCTTTTAGATCACTTGGTCAAGGGAAGTGTCTTCGCAGCAGCCCTGTTTGAAAAGTCTTATGTGCCAAGAAGATTCCAGCCAAGTTCAGTCTGGGGGAAAAGCTATCCAGGCAAAGGAGGGACCAAGGCAAAGGGCTTCCCATGGGAAAGAACTTGTGATTGGCCAAGAGAGAGAAGGGCAGCATGGCCACGACCTGGATGGTTAGAGAGCCTGCTCAGGGGAGGTTGGAGAGGCGGTTAGACAGATCAGGTAGGTCTTCGGGTGTCGTGGTAAGGAATTCGAATGTGATTATAAATGTTCTAGGAAGACGTGGAAGGATTTTAAACAGGCTATTATGATGTACATTTTCAAGATATTGTGCAGTGTGACGGCGATATGAACATATCAATTAAAATCAGGAATACGGTAGGACTTTTTCTCTCTTATTTATGAGATTAAAATATTTTGCCAGCTGTTCATGCATGCATAGGACGTGTTTAAATTTTTAATTCAGTCTTCGTCTCAGGGATATTTTACCTTTTTATTTATTTTATTGCTCTTTATCTTCCCTTCTCTGTTTTTTTTCTTTTGAGAAAATTAGAAAAAATTTACACAAAATAATGTCTAAATATCTAAATAACCAAGAGTTGACATTATAATACATTGACATGTTTTTCATAAAATAAGGAAACACTAAGTGTAAAAGTAAAGTCTGTTTTCTTCTTCATTCCTCCCCCATTTTCTTTCTGTGAAGTTACGTGTGTCATAGACTTTGTGTGTAACCTTCTAGACCTTTGCTGAATTTTGACTTTTTACACAAACATGTATTTTTATTCTTTGGTGACTTTTATATTAAAATGCTATCTTTTATTTATTTATTTCCTTTAAAAGGAAGGAATTTTTTATTGTTGTTCAATACAGTTGTCTCAATTTTCTCCCATTGCTCTTCCCTGCCCCCCCCAACCCCCATTCCCACAGTCAGTCCCCACCCTGTTGTCCTTGTCCATCCCTGGCTGGTGGGACTCAGTGGATTGAGCACCAACCTGTGAACCAAAAGGTCGCTGGATCAATTCCCACCCAGTCAGGGCACATGCCTGGGTTGTGGGCCAGGTCCCCACTTGGGGGTATACGAGAAGCAACCAATTGATGTATCTCTCACCCATATATGTTTCTCTCCCTCTCTTTTTCTCTTCATTCCCCCCTCTCTCTAAAAATAAATAAATAAGTTAATCTTTAAAAAATAAAAGTAGTATCTTTTATATATGCATTGTTAAATGTCGTTAAATTTATATTAAAGTTATAATAAATGTAAAGAAAAAGATTGCCTAGGCCAATAGGTAACCAGGGCAACCAGTTGGGAGTTGATTGTGGACATTCAGATGAGCAAAGATGGTGGCTTGGCCAAGACAAGTGGTGATGGAAGAAGAAAGGAATAGGCAGATTTTTTTTTGCGGGGGGGAGTTGGTAAAGAAGAAACTTTCTTCAGTGCAGAACAGCTCAATTGTGGTACAGCATGACTGTGAGAACAGCATGGCTGTGAGGCAGCCCGGGGACCAGTACCCAGGTCTGAGGCCTGTTTCAGAGGGCGTGTTGATAGGTTTTGCTGATGGATTGGATGTGAGAGAAGAAGGGAAAAGAAGACACAAAATAATTTCTATAGGTTTTTGGCTTTAGCGATTGAGTGAATGGTATTGATTAAAATAGAGAAGACTAGATTAACATGGAGAAGAATCAAGAGGTCTAGTTTGGCCATATAAAGTTTGAGATGCCTATTACGCAGCAAGTGGGAATTCAAATTTTCAGTTGGGTTTACAAGTCTGGAGTTCACAAAGAAGGTTAGATCTAGAGATATAAACATGGGAATAATGAGCAAAATGAATCCTACATACAGCTTTGAGATTACCTAGGGAAAGACTATAGAGGAAAATAATGAGGACTGAACTCTAGGGTACTCCAAAATTTAGAGATCAGAGAGTGAAACCAAGACAGAAGGCCGAGCAGAACTAGCCCATACATTAGAGGGGAACAGGACACTGTGGGGTCCTAGAAGCCAAGAGGAGAGAAAGGGCTGGCTGAGGTGTCAGTGACTCCATATAGCTCTTTTACTTTTGATTCCCAAGATGACCACGTGCAATAGGCAGCAACAGAATTATTTTCATTTTGGAGATAAAGATTGGCTTTGAGAGATTAAATGACTCTTCCCAAGCGACTGGCTAATCAGGGCCCTTCAGAGTGTGTGGCTCCTGACCCCTGGGCCTTGAGGCAGAGGAAGCAGCTGCCCTGTCTTTTTCTACTGGGTTACATTATAGTAATGTCCTGCAGCCTATGGTATATTTAATACTCTGTGCTTGTACAAAAAAAAAAATGAATGCTGAGGATTTATAAGCTTGTCACCAGTTTTTGTGGTGTTCCTGCTTACCTTGAAGTTTGTTGTAAGGATGTCAACTATCGCTTCATCCTGCCCTAAATGCCCCTGCCTGGAGCCAGCCTGGTTTGCTGTCTCTTATTTTTTGAATTTGTTGAACAGTTTATAATTTACACCTGAATTCCAAATGTGTGACAGGTACCTGAATTCTCCA
This sequence comes from Desmodus rotundus, assembly GCF_022682495.2. Classification (NCBI taxonomy): domain Eukaryota; kingdom Metazoa; phylum Chordata; class Mammalia; order Chiroptera; family Phyllostomidae; genus Desmodus; species Desmodus rotundus. The sequence continues at coordinate 174,296,851 of NC_071390.1, forward strand.
TAGATGATGCTAAGTATTTATTAATAAAGTTCTTTTTTCTTTTATTGTTGTTCAAGTACAGTTGTCTCCATTTTCACCCCACCTCAGCCCCCTGTCCCACCCGTCCCCAGCTCCCACCCTTGAATCTACCCCCCTTTGGCTTTGTCCATGGGTCCTTTTTATATGTTCCTTGATGGCCCTTCCCCTATTTTCCCCCCTTATCTCTCCCCCTTCTCCCCTCTGGTTACTCTCAGTTTGTTCTTTATTTCAATGTTTCTGGTTCTATTTCACATGCTTGTTTGTTTTGTTCATTAAGTTCCACTTGTAGGTGAGATCATATGGCATTTGTCTTTCACTGCCTGGCTTATGTCACTTAGCATAATGCTCTCCAGTTGCATCCATGCTGTCACGAAGGGTAGGAGCTCCTTCTATCTCTCTGCTGTGTAGTATTCCGTTGTGTAAATATACCATAGTTTTTTAATCCATTCATTTACTGGTGGTCACTTAGCTTGCTTAGTAATGTTCTTTAATCTTTACAGCATGTTTGTCTTTGTTGACTAATTATTAATACTGTGTCATATTAAGTGAAACACAATTTTAACCTGGAGTTTTGGAATTCTTACAAAAAGTTTTTAGGACTTGGAGTAAATATAGTACTGAATTTTCTATATTCTTCCATGGCAAGTGAACTTTAGAAGAAATAATCTCTTTATTGCTAGTTCTGGAAAAGCACTCTGGTTTAAATTTGGCTTTAATCTCTGGAAAGCCAAAGATCACTGAGATTAAGTGACCTCAAACCCATTATTGAAAGTGTTCTTTTTTTGGTCTTTGCTTAGTTTAAGGAGCACTCAGCTACTGAGAAGCAATACAGAAAAAAAAATTAAACAATGAAAATCACATCAAGTAAGGCACTAGGAAAAAAAAGCACATTTGCAAGGTAGGGAGATTGAGTTTACACACATGATTTGGTTGATTTGGTAGTGTATAATGAAATTAAAAACATTTGTTCTAAGTGTAAACCTCAGCCAAAGTTCATAAGTGAACTCAGTGGACTGGGATTGCTTTTTAATGAAAAAATGTAAGATACTAATGTGGATGTTTAGTTCACAATAATTAATTCTTTCCAAAAGAAAACGCCACTTCTTTGTCATCTTGTTACTTAAACATCTCTTTGATTTTCTGCCTATTGTAGAAGGTTGCCAGATTATAATATTAAAGAAAAAGATATATTAAAATTGTTAAGTGTTTAGAGGCCTACTTACTCCTTCTGTGGGAAAATATGTATTCTATTCTAAGGAGAGCAAGAAAGCAAGAAGACTCACATATTTGGAGTCCTATTACGTGGCAGACCATAAGAGGAGTTTCTATGTGCATTACTTTGGTTTTTGGTTTAGGTATAATATATCATTTCTGAAGACAAAGGGAAAGAGAAAAGTTAACCAGCTGGGCCCAAATCCTACAGCTAGTTAACATCAGAGCCCATATATAAACAAGGTGAGCACACAGTGCAACATAAAGACCTTGTGTCATAGAAATGTACCCTTGAAACCTAAATGATCCTATTAACCAATGCTACCCCAATAAATTTAGTAAAATATTAAAAAACAAAAGAAAAATAAAGGATCAATTTTAAAAAATGAACAAGAGGATCTGTGTGAGTCTGTCGAATAGGACCTTGAAGGGAGGTATGTGGAGGGAAGGAAGCTCTCATTGCTGGGGGTTGGGATTTCAACATATGAATTTCTTGGGGATGCAATTCAATCAGTAACAGCCAGACACCTTTAGTTAATTAAGTTGTTAATTTGTTGACTCCTCATACCAGACCAGATACTGCCAGGAGCGAAAGCAGCCAGCCCCTTACTCTCTATCAGGGAAGACAGATAGTAAACAAATAACCACAATAAAATGTGAAGAGGGGTGTGGCTAGAGAACTACAAGGAGCTATAAGGGTGACGACAAGTTGGCCAGAGGAGCAAACGCAGGGGAAAGTGTTCCCAGACCTCTCCCCTGGACAAAGCCCTAGGGCAGAAGAGCATGGGCCTTTCCTTTCATTGAGGTTTCATGCTCTCTCTTTCAAATCACATACGCATTTTTTACTCTACTCTGTATACGTTCATGTTGGCTTAAATGTATAATTAACGCTTTAAATCCTTTACCACCAGGAAAGCAGGCCGGCCAAAATGATGCATCTCCTGATGCCCATTTTACCTGAGTTGGGAAACCTGGCTCTCATCAGTCTAGCTTCTACCCCTGGGTTAACACAGGACACTGGGGAGTCGCCTTGGTTTAGAATTAGTGTCCCAGGGCAGCCTAAATTAAACTTGTGCTGGGGTTGACAGCCATTTTAAAACTTACTGTTATGTAGGAATGCTATGTATGGACAGTTCTATGGTATTATTTAATGATCCTTTTATGGAGAACCCCAAGGAAGATATTTTTGCTGAGGACTCTGAACCAGCAAGAACATCGCTCTTCTATAACTAGAAAGAATTTCATTCTTCCATAGTACACTTTGACTCTTTCAACTGACCAGTTTTCCTTCTTTGCCTTGGCTGTTAGGAAGCTCAAAACTAAATTACCATTTTGTCTTTAACATTTGTGACTTTTCCTGTTTAGAGTCTATCTAGTAATTTTCCCATTGTTCTTGTATTACCATTTTACCTTTATTATCCCTTGACCTTTATTTATATATAATATAATAGCATGTATTGTTATATAGTGTATATTATTATATATCATAAGATAATACTATTATAATATTGTTATGTTATATAATATAATAATATCATACTACTATATATGATATCTGGTATCATTTTTTAATGCATTCTAAATTCAGTGGACATTACTGTTTATAGCTCCCGTATCCATTTTTCCCTCCACTCTTTGAAAACTATCCCAGTGTTCATTTGCTGATGCACCCCTTACCATCACAGTTCAGGGAGGAGGGCTCCATCCTCAGCCCCAGAGGTGGATGTGAGCCATGTCCTCTGATAAACCCTTCAATACTGGCACAGTGGTTCAGGATCCAAGCCTAAGACAGTCAGCGTCTGGCAGGTCCCTGGACTCAAGGGTTGACTCATGAATGGGCACATGGCCCAGCTCAGGCCAGAGAGACAAGAAAGTTTCTTAGAGCTCTAAGTCAGATATTTTCTGTCTCCAAATAGGAAACCACTGGAGGTTGGAGGGAAGTAAATACACAGAGGAAGTGATGATCACAAAACTACAGAGAAACTGAGCTGGAGTCTCTGGGTTAATAAATTCTGACATCGAACTGGTCTCTAATCTACTCCTTACCTGACCCTAGTACATTCCCGTATTATTTCAGCCAGTCTGGATTGTTGTTGTTCTCATTTAAACAAAGGACTTCAAATTCTTTTGAGAGCAAGGCAGAATATAAGTAAATAAAACAAGACTAACAAGTGAAAGGCCATGTCAACAAGAGGAGTCATTCATGATTGGAAAACAGCCCACTTTTCCAACCTTTTCTCCTTTGAATGCACTTGTCTTTCAGCCCTGTCCCAACTCCAGAAGGACTGGCTATTCTCTGGATGCATTATGCCTTCTTGATTGTGCAGCTATTGCCACAATGTCTTGTTCCTGAACGTTAACAGGAGTCAACACTTCTTAAAGAAGCCAGACCTGAGCTTGATTGTTTTCCATGCTCCCTGGGCATCTTGTACATCATCTCTCCATTACTGCAGCCATGGCATAGCTCTGTAGCTGCTTACGTGCCTCCTTTAGGCAGGAAGCCCCTCAAAGGCAGGCACTGGGTTTCTTCACCTTGGTGTCATTACTTTTTAGTGTAATGCCTGGCAAATAATAGCCACTCAATCTATTTGTATTTAGTTTGTTGCTTTTCAAAGTAAGCAACTGAAAATTGAGAAGCAAAGATGCATTGGGTTCTTAGTGATAGAAGAGGTTTAATCCCACATGCTAAACTGTAAAAAGAAAGAAAAAACTCAGAAAATCTGGGTAGGATTCTATAATTTGAGTTTTGGAACTAGAAGGTTTCTTAGTTTAACCTTCTTCTCATTTTGCAAATAAGGAAGCTGATTCCCAGAATGATGAGGTGACATGCTCAAGGCTACAATAGCTTTTGAGACTCAGGGCCAGGAAGAGAACCAGGTCTCCTTCCTAGGCTGCTGCTCACCTAGCTACTTTCTGCCATGCTATGCGCTCCCAGCCCCTTCTGTGCCTTTGATTTTAGTCACCTAAACCTTGCCAAGTCTTTGTTTTTCCATTGCAAGAATGGACTTATTCTCACTGGATTATTAAGTAGAATCAAATGATATAAACACTTGAAAGTGCTTTGAGAAATATAAATGCACCATTGGAATATGAGGTTTCATCATGAGGTTCCCTTCTCAACACTGGGAATTATGCAGAAAACGTCAATCATTCCCTTCAGCGACAGGAAACATTTTAGAATCCTGCAATTTGGCAGGTCTACAAAGAGTAAAATTTAAGACATTACAGAGAGCATCTTTTTTCCATTTGTCTTAACAGGCATTGTTTCATTGTAATAATCTGTGACAAAATGTCTAGCTAATAATAAGAACAGGATGGATGCATGTGGTAAACAGAAACACAGCCATTCCTGCGGGCTTTTCCCAAAACACTCTGCTATCAACCCTTCTGCAAAGTGGGGGCGGCGACGGGGGTAGGGAGTCGCTGCTGCTGGGCAGGCTCCTGTGGAATTTGCCAGCCGTGGAGATTTGCGAAAAGAGTTGGAGTCAATCTGGTTGTTTGTTCAGTGCTGCTCGATCTGCCTAGTTTATGAATAAGAAACTTTGTTAAAAAATAAATAAAAGGCTGAGCATGAACTATTTTGAGGCTTGTTAGGCTTTGAACACGAAATGAAAGGCATGCTAAACCACTTATTTTCTGTTCTTCCTACTAACTCATTTGCTTTTAAAAATGTTTATTTAGAGAATTTAAGCAGCTCTCATTTATTATCAAAAACTATTGTGTGCTAGATACTCAGGTGCTGGGGACATAGAGGAGGATGAGACCCACTGCGTCCCTCCCCCCAACAGCCATGGTCTCTTGTGGGGAAGAGACGAACAGATAATGAGATGTTTAAGATAAGCACAAGAGCCCTATGGGAGAGAATAATGGGGCACCTCATTTTTACAGTGGATTGAATGGAATATGCGAGTGTACCTCTAGGCTGGTTTTTAAGCCTTTGCAATTTAATCTCAACTCTCCATTTCTGAACTTTCAAGGTGCCTGACTTGTCCTACTCTTGCCACGTGTAGCAACAGTGATAACAAAATCGCTACCATGCAACACGTACCTGTGTGATAAGTTCTAAAGTAGCACCTTGCACAAATACTCATGTTTACTTTCATTGGTCAAATAACTCCAGTTGCAGTCAGGAAACAGCAGCCAGGGTAAAGCTTTCATAACTCCATAGCTGATTCTTCATACCGTTTCCTTTTCTGCTCATCTAAATTATTATCGCCGATCTTTTTAGTGAGATTTTTCCCATTATTGTACATTTGTGTTCATAGATGTTGATGATGATGATAGTTTACATTTATTTGGTGCTCACTGTTTTGCTGGATATAGTGCTAAACTTTTCATAAAGTGTTTCCTCATTTAAATGGCTCAGTAAGTTCTCAGGTAGGTCTGGTTATTTTCCATAGGTGACACAAAAGGGAACGGAGGCCCAAAGTGGTTAATGTTTTCTGCCGCACAACTACTAAGTGAGAGACCGGGGATGAAGTCTGTATCCTTCCAGATCTTAAGCTTGAAAATTAAGTGCTGTGCTGCCCTGATGCCTTTTCTGGAGCAGGCGGGAAGTCTCATCCACGGGCAGATTAGTGTTGATGTCTGCTCGAAGAGCGTTGTGTAGCACTCTGCCCAGACTGCTCTGTTTTCCTCCCTTGGCTGAACCTGTTGTTTCTTTAAAATTGATATTAGGCCTCTGGTTAATCGTAATACATTGCTGACACAGATTTATCTCTTCTACCTCCCTAAACCCTTGAAATGGTGGCAGAAGAGTAAAGAGACTAATCTGCAGGGACAAGAATAGCAGGAGAGACAATAATGAATGGAGGGGTTCAACCGCTCTGCTGAAGATAAGAAAAGAGGCAGGCGTGGCAAACAACACAGCACACTGCAGAAAGATCCCACTTAAATGCCTGCAGGTGATTTGCCTTTGGAGCCTCTGAGTGGCTCTGCAGAAGGAGCACCAGGAACAGTGGAAGTTCGAGGTGCACAGGCTAAAGCTAGGTGACCGGCAGACCCCTAGCTCCCTCCCTAATCCTTTGCAACCAGAAGGGTTTTTATCCTTACCTTTGGAGAATTAAACTTGCAAAATTCTGGTTTCAGGGACACCAAGATCTTGGGAGAACAAGGGAGGGTGGCACTGGGTTACAATAGAGGATTAAGGATAACCTGCGTAACAGGAGACTGCGAAACCCTCAGCACCCTTCCTCTTTTGCCTTAAAAGGCCAGCACCCAACCACGTCTGTATCTTTTTCCCAAAACCTCTGTAGCAGCAGACTGGAAGGTTATTTTGTAGAGAAATGAAGTAGGTCCGGAGGAAAGAGTTCCGGAGACAGACATATGGAGCTTCCTTTCAACAAGGACAGCATGCCCTTTTATTACCCCGAGTAAAACCCAGCAGTCAGTCTCTGCCCATGTTCTCAGTACGTCAGACAGAATATTTAGTGCTTTGCTCTTTAAGAAACAAATGGACAATTCAGGATAACTAGTTATTTAAAGAGGCATTCCACATGAAAGCGATGTGAAGCCCAAAACCCGACCAACCAATGAAATAAACAGACCAAGAGAAGACAACAGTGAAAGGGAACTCAGTGAAAGAGAGACAATGCTGGCAGCAGAGGAGAACTTCACAAAAACCTTGCAACTAATATTTTCTGAACAACCAGAAAATATTAGAAAATGTTACATCTATGGAATACCAATAGGATGCTTGGGAAAAGAAAACATCAGAAAGATAAAGAACTCTTGGGGGGGGGGGAAATAATGATTTTATTTCACTCCCCACCTCAAAGAGATTTAAAAGCACATACAGGTTTTGCGAAATAACTTTGTTGCCTAACAAAGGGGAAAACGATGGGTAGAAAAGAAGAAAAGATAAAAAGAGTAGAAGCTCAATCCAGGGACTCCCACATCTATATGTTAAGGCATTCAGAAAGAGAAGATAGAGAAAATGAAAAGGATGGAATTATCAAAGGAGTAATGCAGGAATGTCTCCCCTAGCTGACATATGTAAACTTTTACATTCACAGGTTCCCTGATTGATCAGCACACTGTATGCCAAAGCAGGAGTCCCCAGCCTCCGGTCTGTGGACCTGTGGACTGGTACTGGTCCAGGCCTGTCAGGAACAGGGCCGCACAGCAGGAGGTGAGCTTGAATGGAATGCACTTGAGTCATCCTGAAACCATCCCCATCACCCCCACCTGGGGAAATATTGTCTTCCATGAAACTGGTCCCTGGTGCCAAAAAGACTGGGGATCGCTGTGCAAAAGGACCCTACACCAAGGCACGTGATTATGAAATTTTAGAACACTTATAATAAAATGAGAGAGAGACAGAGAGAGACAGAGAGAATGAGAGAAGATTCAGAATCCACGGTGGCTTCAAATTTAACCATAGTAACACAGCGCTGGATGCTGAAACAAGAGCAACATTTTCAAAATTCAGAGGGATAATTATATTCAACCAAATATTCTATATTCAGCCAAATTATCAATTGCAGATATAAGGTAGTATATAGACATTTTCTAACTTGAAAGGCTCAAACTTCTTACTACTACACATCTTTTCTTAGGAAGCTGCTAAAGGATATAATTTACAAAACAAGTTGGTCGATAAAGAGCAGGGATGGGATTAAAAACCCAGGGCATTTAATGCCTGGTATAGAGGGGGGTGGAGAAAAAGAGGCTCAGCGTGAAAGCTGCACAGTAGTCGAGATGACTGGGTCAGGACAGGAGCCCAGGACTGAGGGCCCAGGGGGAGAGGCTACAGGGTGAGTGTGTTGGGGAGGGGGGGTTGTTGGGGGGGAGAGCATGAGACAGAAATGGACAAAGTGTTGGAAACTGTGGTTGAATATTTGTACCAATTACCAAATGTCTGTTGAGGTAATTGGGAAAAAAGTATAATGATAAAGTAGTAATTTGTTCACTTAAAAAATGAACAAACAAAAACAGAGTTAATTAACAAGTATAGGAAAAACAGTAAGTTCTATGAGAAAGGATATGCAACCTGTATTAATTGCTTTAGTGATACATTATATATATATAATAACATATATAATATATATAGAATGAGGCAAACAGTTTCTTATTAACCCAATATTTGATATATAATTAAATTAAGATGTTTAGAATGGTGTAGAAAACCTACTTCTATAATAATAAGTCAGTATATAAAACTTCAGTTTATAAAGCAAGATATAACAGTATAGGCATCTTATTTAGAGATGGGGAGATAGTGACCAAGAGAAACAGGTAGCATAATTGAAAGAGGCTGGATCTAGGGAGTCGGACTGGGGATTTGGTGGTGAGTGGGGCAGGCAATTACCATTTTGTGGTATAAAGTGGTTTATTTGATTTAAAAAAGAGCATTTACTCTTTAGATAAAATGACCAACGTTTGCAATTATTCTTGCTGTGCAGCTTGTCGCCATGCCTTCCGTACAGTCCGCATTACCTGTCCTCCCCGTCCTCTCCTGCCCCGGGGCCCCTACCCTATTTTGTGCTCATCCAGATCGTATCATTTGTTATGCCAGTTTCATTGACTCATTTATGGTCTGGTTTTCACTACTAGATGAGCTCTTGGAGTGAAGGGACTGAGAGGTTCCCCCAAATCCTTTGGTTCACAATGCCCTTATTGTCTAAGTAATTTCTTTATGGGGTCCCTAGTCTACACATACCTAACAGGTCTGTTTATTGAACAATGAGGTCCAAACGACTGAAGGTCATTCTTTGTAAAGGTAAGTGTTTTGACAGGGCACACCAAGAGCTTACGTAATATTTTTCATGCTGGAGAGGCCCCCGTTCGTGTCCCTCAGAGCAGGAACAGGAGCTAACTTCCCCACAGCAGGTCTTGCTTAATCTGCTAACACAATAATAACAGAAATCGAAAATTAAAAAGGAAAAAGACTAACTCAGAATTCTGCCAGTCAAAAAGTCACATTTTCACTTCTTTATAACTAGTTCTTGTCCACATACTGACATATTTTTATGGATTCTCAGTGAAGATGCAATGTTGTGTTGTAATTCATTCCTTCAATGTTTTATCACATGCAGTTTCCCTTGCTGGTGCATGGTTTTCACAATGGCCATTTTAAGCAGCTGTGTTTTTCCTCGCATTGTATTTACTTGACCATATCCCAATAAATAAATATTGATTTAATTTTTCTCACTCTACAATGAACATCACACCCTACACATCTGCCCATTGTTCTTTTTGATTATTTACATAAAATAATTTCCTAAAAGAGGCTAAAATGGGCATAAATTCTTAGAGTTTTAGAACTTAAAACTGGAAGAGAAGTTGCTATGTCAAATCTCAAATTCAAGGCAGAGATACTTTGCAACATGTCTCTTCCTGACTCCTTTCAATAAACCTCACTTTCTCACATGAAAGTTCATCTGGTTTGTTTAAAATTAAAAAAAGAATCCTTACTTTTGGGAGCCCACAGCAGCACCATTTCCTCCTCTTGATTGTCATTATTCTGCCCCTGGGAGCTGCCCACAGCTGCTGAGTCCTCTCTTTCCCCATGGCAGCCCATCACATATTTGAGGATGATGATCATGGACAAGTGACCTTTGCACACACAGTATTTCAACTAAAATATTCCCCATCCATGACTGTGAAACTTCCTACTCATTCACCTTTGCCATTTTCTGCCTCAATTGCTCAACCCTCTTCTCTGCCTGCCAGTCACCGACAGTTCCCCTGCCCCCTTCCTTCATGGCTGCCTTTCCAGGCCTGAGCCTCTGCATTCTGTTAAACCAAAGATGCCATCAGTTCTTAGATGCACTGTTACTTTTATGTATCATAAGAAACAAACAAAAACCACTGCCCATTACACTCTGACATGACATCGATTATAAAGCACACTTCATTTTAAGAAATGTTAAAATACGACAAAAATTGTGTGTCTTAGGATCAGTGAGATACAGCACCGTGATAGTTTCTTTCTAGGTCAGCTTCTGATTGTGAATATGCACCAAGCTGTATGGCCCCTGGGCCTGGACACAGTGTTTCCCAGGCAGCTGGCTTACCCTGCTGGGGGTAGCTGTTACTGCCCAGACCGATCACTGTTTGTACCCAAGTGAACGGGCCAACGAGGGGTGTTCTAGGTATGTGTGATATGGTTTGGTATGCCGTGTGTGTGGTACATGTGTGTGCGTACCAAAGGCATGTCCCTCTGCTCTAAATATAACAGTACAGTTCTAGTCGAGTAATCACTAGTAATAAGAATAACAGAAACAATAGTACCGAACCACATCATTGCGAAGTCCGAGTTCAGGAGTAGAGAAACTGCAGTCAAAGTACTGGCGATGGATGCAGACTAGGATTAAAAACAGATCAAGTCTGAAACCCTGTTGAATTCATGGTCACAGTTCCGATACGAATGACACAGACTTTGATAATGCCACAATAATAATTGAACACGTTCAGGGTGAAAGGTGGAGGAAGATGTGTGTGTCAGGAAGTAATCGTGTTCCAGTTTCCCCGTATCAGAGAGTCCGGGAATGGTGAAGTTGAAACATAGTTTAAAAACACGACGAGTCCAGCCTCTCAGTAAGTTCAAAATCATCTTCATCCCTTCAGATTTTCTAATCTAGAGGCATCGCTTAAGAATTGATATTTTTTGTTGCAAAGAGAATGGAACAATTTTCAGCAAATACTTTAATTCTATATGATTTATGCTTTTACTGTTAATTCAAGTAAAAGTAAATTTAATATTTTTATTAATTGTAGCACTTAGAGCATGACCCATTAAAAATCTTATCTCCAAGTTTTCTAAAGTATGGTCACTTCTTGCATTCCATGGTAGTTATATTCGAGAAAGTCTCTGCAAAAACGTAGTTAGCAAATACAGAGCCATTGCTCCTGGGTGAGAAATAGGGTTAGGTTCCTAAGGTCCTCTGATCACAGCATTTTCATCAACTGATCAACACATGCCCTATTTTGTGTGCGTGTCTATTTGAAGGCTCCTTATTGCACACAGCATGTTGTTGAACGTTGACAGTGAACTCGTGGCCAATGGCACTGTAACTCACCCCAGGACATGCTTATCTAACATGTACTTTGTTCTCGAGGCACTTTGCAGCCTTCTCGTTCGTTAAAACACTGGACAGCACTTCAACACTTAGGGGACAATTTACATAGTGAAAGCACCATGAAAAGCTCAACAATGCAAAAACGTGGCACTAAACAGGCTGCACAAGGAACGCCTGTTTACTCTGAAACAAGAAGGCAGAGCGTTGCATTGTTCAACATGTGTTGGGAACATGCAGGCCAAGTGACTCAAATTTTTTGCCACTCTGTGCATGTCAGGGACTGACCCTTTACGACCCTGACAATATTGACTTTGGGATTACCAGTAAATTATTTTAAAATACGTCTATTTAGTAATTTTAAATCAAAGGTGATTGTCATCATATACCATTGTATCAGTTTCAGGTGAACAACATAAGGACTAGACAGTTGCATATACTGTGAAATGATCACCACAGACCAGCATGTAGGCAAGTTTTTAAATACAGAATCCACAAGTAATGAGAACTATTTCCAATAAAACCGTATTTCGCCCTCTTCCTTCTCTTCTTCCCTGTCTACCTGCCTGTCTTTGTATCTTTCTTTTTGTAGAGAGATATCTGGAATTGTATTCAGCAAGAATTTACTATTAGATGGTGGAATTTTAAATTTTTACTTGAAAACAAAAATATAATGGTACGCGTTTTTCCAAATATAATAAAGTCATTATTATACCAAACTGATATTAAACTATATTATTATATATTTATAAAGATAAAATAATAACAAGACTTTGTGTGTGTGTGTACCACAATTGGTATCTGTGCTTTTCCTCCCATATTGCAATTCAGTATTGCATGAAAATGTGTGGAAATAGGCAATTACACACTACTGGTTTTAGCGTAAATTAGGGAAATCTTTTTTGAAAGAAAATTTGGCAAAATGCATCAGAGGCTTCAATAATTTTAATTCCCTTTCATCCAGTAATTCCATTTGGATACTTCACCCATGGAAATAATGACAAAAAATTTATTAACAATATTATTATAGTTGTAAGCATGTAAATCAGATCAGCCCGGTAGACCATCAATAAGAGCTCAGAAGAATAGCTTTTATAAGTCATGTTCTTTAAGAATTTGGATAACATTATTAACATAAGGACAAGTTAAAATATCATATATGCTGATATACATGTTAAATAGACTTGAAAAATATACAACCAAAATGTGAGCAATGGTTATCCATGGGATGCAGAATTCTAAGTAAATTTTATTTTAAAGATATTCATTTCATAAGTTATACAAATGTCTAATCACTAGGTTGTACACCTGAAATTAATATAATTTTGTATATCAACTATAATTAAAAAACAAAATTAATTTTAAAATATTTCTATGGACATCTCATAATTTCTATGTAATAAGCATGTACGATAATGAGGATAAATAAACATTATTTATAAGATAATAAATATTGTTTAAAAATTACACTTAATCTCCCATGAAAGCATAATGATCAACGGCATAATTTACATAAATGCAGATGCCTATTTTTTTTGTCCTTTTTTTTTTTTTAGGGACTTGTACTTGATTGACAGTGTCATAAACATTGTATCATTTAAAGCAATTTGCATTATAACCTTGTGAGACCGATTCAACTATTTGCAGTTTAAGGATGAGAGTATCTAGATTCAGAGAGATTCTGTAGGGAACCTGAATTCTCCCAGTTAATGATTGGGAGCATAATCGGGACATAAACACGCCCTTTCTGGCTTCCACCTACAAATGCCAATGTCAGAGTTGTCGTGAGGCCATTGTCCTGCAGAGACCAGCAGAGCAATCTGCCATTTTTATTGCAAACCTCCCCCCCTCATTTTTCATACTGTATCTTATGTAAACCTCCCAATAACCCAGTGAATAAATGATAATATTACTACGGGTGATTTATTATATTACTAGAAATTATTGCAGTCAGGAATAGCTGATGCTCACTCTATCACGGAACCAACAACACATCCCGGGTGCCTGTAACCCCCTGAGCACTGCTCTAGGCCCCGAGGACCCAGCAGTGAACAAAACAAAGCCCCTGCTTTCATGGAGCTTTAATTCTTGTTTAAAGGGGCAGATAATAAAAACACTGGTATATGGCATGGAAAATGGTGGTAAGTGCTACAACTAAAAGCCAAAATGGAAAATGTCTTTCGTCGCTTTGTGATCCCTCTCTGTTTCTGGGTTTGCGGCTTTGAGTAGTGTGTGATTCTTTGCCTGAGGTGGAGAAGCTGGGAGAGGAGTCATTTGGGAAAATCTGTTTTAAATTTGGGATGCCTAGGAGGCACCTCATGGAGATGTCAAGCAGGCAGGTTCGGGAGTCTGAAGACTAGGAGGTGAGAGGTCAGGTCTGGAGGTGTAAACTTGAGAGGCACTGGCTTATAGATGGTCTGTAAAATCATGGAATTACATGCAATTATCCAGGGAGATGGTGTCCTGGAGCACACTGACATTTAAAGGCAGATTGGGCAACACGTCAAGGAGACTGAAGAGAAAAGAAAGGTAGAAGAGAGCCCGGGACACTCGGAGTGTAGAAATACATTGAAGAGCCTCCCGATATCTCAAGTCAGAGAGCACTCATTCTGACTCCTGGTGTTGTTCCTCTTCTGTCACTGAAGATTTTGATGATGCCTTCTTTCTTAGGTTTATCATTTCTTGTCCCTAAAACAGTTACTTAAATAATCATTGAAATGGTAGATTTGCCAGATGGTAATTGCTAAAATGACTTTCTTTACTCTTTAAGTCTTTTGGGCACTATTCCAGCTTCCTGTAACCTTCAAACATATGTGTAAATAGTTCAGTGAGTTCATTATCTAACTCCCTGAACAGCAAAGCATGATATCATCAAAAGCCAATTCTCACTCCCATAAAATAGAGTAATGAACCATTTACCTCAAAGGACCTTCACAGGAGGGTCTGTATACTTATGTAATTCTTCAAAACTCATGCTTTGTTATTTATTTTTATTTTCACATTTTTAACTTTCCATAAGGCATAACCTTTTGTATAATAAATTGAACTAATTTTAAGCTCAATGAATTTCTATACCTGTGTACTCCCGTCTGCCCACCAGCCAGATAAAGACTGCGAAACTTTCCCGCACCCAGAAGCCTCCTTCATGGCCTTTCCCAGTCAAGTCCCACACCCCCGGCATCCCCCATCACTATTCTGATTTCTGTTATCATCGGCCAATTTTGCCTGTCCTTGAATGCAATATAAATGGAATTTCACAGTATTTTCTTCTTTGTGCTAGACTTTTATGTAACATAATATCTGTGAGAGGCATTCATGTTGTTTCACGGAGTTCATCCTCTCTTAAATTTCTCTGTAATGTTGCATTTTATGAAGGTGCCCCAGTGGATTTATCCATTCTACTGATGCTGGACATTTGCATTGTTTCCAGTGTTCGGGTATTTGAACAAAACAACCATGGTAGACATGTACTTAGTTCCCTTAAGTATCTCTGAAGGGCTGAATTGGTGGACATATGTATGCATTTAGGGGTGGAATTAGTGGGTTATAATGTAGGCATATGTATTTCTTTTTATTCCAGCACCTAAGATATGCATTTAAAGTAATAAGAAATCATTTACTGCTTATGCAATTAGTAAATATTTTAGCATATAGAATATCCACCCGAATATTCCTTTCTCACTGTTGCACGTTGGTGGTGAGAGGATAAATTGCTATGCTCCTTTGGAAAGCATTTTGTCAGTGCACAGTAATAATAGCCTTTAACCTTTCTTATACCAATTGACCCAGGAGACTATTTTTTTTCTGTTTTAGAACTTATTCTAAGGAAATAATTGTAAATATTGTTAAAAGGTTATGAACCAGCATATTTACTGGGGAACTATTTGTAGTAGAAAAACTAGTGGAAATGACCTGTGTCCAATAATAGGGAATATTTAAAGTAAATTATGTAACAACCTCTCAATGAAATATATGTTTTATCTATGAAGAGTTTATAATGGCATAGGAATATGATTTGCTACAATGCTAAATTTAAAAGGCAGAATATGTTTCTAAATTGTGACCAAAACTTTGGGGGTAAATAATACAACACAAAGAGGAAAAAAGCCCCAGGAGGAAGTATCCACACAATGCTAATACTGACCAACTGAGTGGTAGATTACTGGGTAATTAGTTCCTTCTTTCGATTTTGCAAATTTGCATCCTACTAGTGGCAGGATGGGACCCTGGTTAAGAGTGTGGTTCCTAAAGCCATATTACCTGGGCCTAAATCCTGTAGGCCTGGTTTCACTGCTTACTGGCTGTGTTACCTGGGCAAGTCTCAGCTCCATTTAATTCACCGAGTATTCACTGAGTGTCTAGATTGTGCCAGGCACCGTTCCGCAAACAAACAGGTCCACGTCCCTGTGCTTATGGAGCCTCCAATCCAACGTGTGCCATCTGCAAAGCAGCATCAGCAGAGAGGGCCTGACACGCAGACGGTGAGGAGCCAACACTGGGCGAGTGTCTGGGACACAGGAGCGCTCAAGAAGTGCTCCTACTACCCAGTATCATCACTACCTTTGCAGAGTTCTGCAATTCCCAACCTCTCTTTCAGTTAAAAAAAATTCTCCTTGTGAAAGGATGGGTTTGATGAGGTCATTGGAGAGAAAACACTGATAACTCTCCTAATTAGTAGTTTTGTGTTCAGTACCACAAATGAGAGGACCTGGCCTGGCCAGGGAGGAACCCAGTTTTCCTAATGTTTCCCAAGAATTCCTGCTTCCTCATATTCTTCCCAGTGACAAAGTCATTTGCTATTGTAGTGTTTTCCAGTAGTTTCATATTTTTTATCATTTTCAACCAATGATGTAATTTTTAGTGTGACGTTTGAAAATTTGTAGTATTTTAGTTTCCCAGGGCTGCCATAACAAAGTATCACAGATGGGGTGACTTAGAACCACAGAATTTTATTCTTTGACAGTCATTCAGGCTAGAATCTGAAATCAAGGTACCAGCAGGGCCACACTCCCTGCAAAGTCTCCAAGGGAGGATATTTCTTTTACTCTTCTGGCTTCCGGTGGCTGCTGGGAGTGCTGAGTATTCTTGGGCTGTGGCGGTCTAACTCTAGTCTCTGCCTCCACGTTTTCGTGTGGCCTTTTCCTGGAGTGCCCCTCCGTGTCTGTCCCTCCTTTCATAAGGACACCGCTTACTGGATTCAGGGCTCACCCTACATCCAGGATGATTTCATCTTAAAATCCTTAACTAGTTACATTTTCAAAGGCCTGATTTCCAAACAAGGTCACATTCTGAGGTTCTGGCTGGACATGAATTTATGGTGAACACTATTCAATCTACTACAAATTGTAATAATAATATTTTCAATAATATTACTCTTGTGGTTTTTAAGTCATTAAATGTAATATAGATGATAAATTCAATACTAGTTTCCTTACATGTGTGCTTTTCATGGTCTTCTTGTAAGAGGTGGCTAGAACCCAGATTTGGTAATGGTATGATTTTGAGAAGCATGCCAGAAGGGGTGGGGAGCAGTGTATCCTAAGATGCTTTCAGCTCTGATTTGCTAAGGCTTTGGGAAGACTCATATATCTCCACAAGAACTGAGATCTGAAAAGGTTAAGGGTTGTGTCTAAAGCAAATTTACTGGAAAAAAATAGAAAATGAATGAGGTGCTTGAACAGTGGACAGAGATTTTGTTCTTCTTTGCCAATTTTCTTGATGATGTAGAAATTCTGACAACCCATTATTCACACTAAATCCTTCAGTATGCCAACCTGTTTTTTTTTTTTTTAAACTCTTCTGTTGGGGGTGGGAATTATTTTCCCATTAATTGCAACCTTTAAATGCTGATACCTCAAGTGGAGGCAAATTGCAAAAGCCCTTTTTGTATAATGAACATCCAGGGATTAGTTTGTGGCAGATGTGCATTTTGTGGTGTTTTATGGCTGTGTAAATTAAGCATAATAAGGGAAGGCTTTAGACCATGGATGTCTTTATGCTGTTCTGATCAATGACACCAGTGTTTAAGACAATACCAGAGAAAAAAGGCTAATAGTCACTTACCTATTTTGCAACTTCTTTTTTGTTTAAAGTTACATTTTTGAGATTTATTTATCTTACTAGATTTAGTACTTGTCCATTTTTATTGTTTACAACTTATGATACCATTTATTTAATGATTTTCTATCAAACACTTAAGTGGTTTCTAACGTTTTCTTATAAAGAACATGGGTACAATGAGCATTTTTTGGAGAGGTCTTCTTTTCCACTTAGTGCTAGAATTTCATGTTGACTTTGATATGTGGATCTTATATCCTGAAACCTTGCTAAACTCTCTTTTTAATTCTAAATAGTTTTTCTATAAATTATCTTCCATGAGAAATAGTTTTTCTCATGGTGTTTCCATGAGAAAATTTTACTGTGTGAAATAAGACTTTTTATTAGTTTCCAATTCTCGTACTTCTTATTTCTTTTCCTTATCTTATTGCATTGTCAGGACCACGAGTACAATGTCAAATGGAATCAGAGAAAGGGCATTATTATCTTGTTTCTTCATTTTAATACTTCTAAATCAACATTATTATATATGCTATTCGCAATTATTTTAGGTTAATGAAATTCTATTTTAATACTACTGGTTTACTAAGCATTTTGCCTTGAATAAATTTTGAGTTATGTTGGATGCTTTTCTGGTATTTATTGAGATTTTTTCCTTTACATTTTAAATATGGTATATTACATTAATGGATTTTTGAATTCTCCTTTTTAAATTTAACTTGATTATCTATATATAACCTACATATAAATATATACACATAAAATTTTTTGCTGCCTGCATTTTATCTATTTTGTGTTTTGAATAATAGTGTTGATCTGTTTATTATATTGGAAGTGTTCTTTAAAAACTGGTGATTCTTTATTGTTCATTTATATTGTAAAGTAAGGCACTTAAAATCTAATTGAAAGCCCAACACATGACATCAGGACTTGAGTGGTGGGTTTCAGTTTTGGGCAATTGAACAAATAATCAACTCTATCCTTGCAGGATCTTTAATTGTCCAGTGACTGCAAGTCTTTTTACTTGGATTTATTAGCTTTCTAAGGAATTCCAGAATCCTCCAGTATCTCATCTGTTGGTATAAGCCTGACAGGCAGCCTTTTGGGAGTTGAGTGAAAGAAAGGGGCTGGCTCTCATTTTCATCTCCTCACCTTTCTGCTGTGCCTGGTGTTCCTGAGTCCAGAGGTTTGTGGTTCGATGACTCCAGTAATAAACTTCCAGTCTTCTTGTGGCCATGTGGGTGAGTGGAATGGGAAGAATAATTATACCATTTTGAGTACAGGAGGTGTCCTAGAAACCTAACTCCTTACACAAATATAGTCACATGCCACCTAAAGACATTTCGGTCAATGACAGACCATGTATACACTGATTGTCCCATAAAATTATAATGGAGCTAAAAAATTCCTATTGCCTGATGACATTATAACCATCATACCATTATAGCACAATGCATTACTCTGATGTTTGTGGTGATGCTGGTGTAAGCAATCCTATGTGTTGCCAGTTATATAAAGTATAGCACACATAATTATGTACAGTACATAATACTTGGTAATGATAATAAATGACTGCATTATTAGTTTATGTATTTGCTGCTGTATACTTTGTATAGTTATTTTAGACCATGCTATTTCTGCTTATAGATAAAAAGTTTGTTGTTAAACAGTATGTCATGTTACACCACTAGCAGCCATATACCTCTCCTGTTTACCACCTATCTTGATAGCATCATTTTCTCTTGTGCTTGATTTACTCTCAGTTTGTTTTGTACAGTAACATGCTGCACAGGCTTGTAGCCTAGAGCAACAGGCTGTGCCATATGGCCTAGCTGTGTAGCAGGCTACAGCATTTAGGTTTGTGTAAGTGCGCCCTATGATGTTCGCACCACAAAATCACCTAACAACACGTTTCTCAGAATGTGTACCCATTGTTAAGTGGTGCACAATTGTTCACTTTTAGTGAGTCCTCTTAGTCTTTGATCCACTGTATCTCCAACTTCAGAGGCATCTAATATTTCTAATTTCTGGTTTCTATTCCATCAGGATTACACTAGGAACTGGAGCTAGGCTTAGGCTTGGAGTTAAATGAGAGAATTTCATTTATTCTCCCCCTCCATCTGTATTAATGCCATGTTTTCTAGTGGCTTCCCCCTTGTTCTCAGGCCTACCTGTAGATCTCTAGGTATCACCCTGACATCTCAGGAGTCCTGTCTCACACACAACAGCAAGGGGAGTGTTGTAGATCCCAGTCTCCAAGTCAGCGTGTTGCTTGGTTCCAGTCCTAGCTGAGAGATGGTGCCTCTGTCTTCCTGGCTCTCATCCATACCTCCAGGGGAGTGGATGGGTTGGGTCATAGGTATTTTCCTCATTGTCTTAAGTAAGGAAACCCCATATATCTATGTACCGGCTATGAGTGTTGAGCCTGGTCCTGGCTCCCCGACTTGCAGGATGGCTTAGGTTTTATTTTAGTCTCTGCAGAAGCTAAATCCTCAGCCCCACTCCCTAGCCAGAGCTTAGGAGCTTTTGGCTATAGCCCTTCTCACACATTTGTGCCTTTGTTTCCTTCCTCATCCAAGAGAGATCATTTTTACTTCCTCCTCTATTCCTCTATGAATATATAATAATATATTCATATGTATATATGTATGTCTTTTTGTGTATATATATAATTTATGTATCTTTTCTGTCGCTTCTATTTGTTTGAATCAGAGAAACAAAGCATGAACTCAATACTCCATTTTCACAGAAAGTCTAAATATTGGTTCATCAAAAATTAACAAAAGAGCAGCAACAACAAAAGCCAGCAACCAAATGAAAACCCATCCCTTTCACTTGGTAGAAGCGGTAAGCTGTGATTTGGGTGGATTAACCAGGATATTGTATATGACTATGCCTTGTGATATCTGAAGCCCCTCACCAATCTTAATTATTCATTTTATGTTTATGTGCCTGTGTCACCTCATTAAGAAATCCTGAAACCTTCTTCACACAGGCCCCATTTTTTATTTGTGTTCCAAACATAAAAGATAAACGTTAAAGTCCTGGGATTTCTCTCTGTCTCTGTCGTATTCCCCAAACTTGCAATGCAAAATAAGTACATTTTCCTGTGTCTTGAGTCCTTGAGCAATGTTTGGCCCAGAGACACACAAGAAGACAGTTATAAGGGCATTCGCAAAGGGCTGGGTGAGCTCGAATGGCCTTCTTCCTGCCCAGGCTCTGCAGCCCTGGCTCACTGTCAAGAACGCAGTTCACCAGAAAGACAAACAGTGAGAAGTTCACCAAACACTTGGACTTTCATTTGCTTCTTGAAATGCCAGGCTGTTTACTTTTTCCATCAGACATTGTTGCTTCTCCTCTAACCTCACAGATTCTAACCTCTAATCCTACTCTTGTAGCATTTTTCCCTGAATTTACTCAATTCAATCCAACAAGTGTTGATTGAAGTGTGCCGGGCAATGTTAGGTGCTGGGAGGGTTATGATGAACACAGCTGAGTTCCTGCCCTCAGAGGCCTCAGAGTCTGATGTCAGGGCAGACAAACAGGCCTGTGCACAGAGAGAATCAGAACAGGTGGCCCACCTTTGTGCTTTTAGCTCTGACTGTGGCGTCCAGCTTTCCTGGTTCACATCTGCAGGAGTCACTGTTCCCCATGAGACCCTGAACAAGTTACTTAGCCTCTTTGTGCTTCTGTTTCCTCATCTGTATAATGGACATGATAATGGCCTCATATGGTGTATTTTGTGCATACATACATGAGCACATACCTTATACAATATTTATTATGGTATCTAGATGTATGTGTATATGCATACATGTGTATACATGCATATGTATATATGTTGTAGACTGTACGTGCATATAAACATATATACTGTATATTTGTATGTATACTGAATGTATAACAGCATATATGTATATATACATTGCACATTCTGTATGTATGTGTGTCTATTATATGTAGGTTAAGCAATATAATCCATCAATACATATTAAATGTATATAATTGAGCCTGACAAACAGGAAGCACTCCATAAATACCAACATCTATTATTATGTACATTTTAGCTATGTAACATGAAGGAGAGGTTGAAGTAGTCATGCATGGGAACATGGGCTTTGAAATCAAACACACCTGGGTTCGAAGTCCTTAGTCCATTTCAGAGTCAATGTTCAAAAAGTTCTGCTGTTATTATTATTATTCTTTAAGAGCTCTGAAATAAATTTTTCCATGTCAAAAGTGATGATTATTGTTTTTATATTGCAATGTTGTTCTTTGTGTTAAAAATATGAAATATATGATGTCTAGCACAAAAGAGCCCATTATGGGTCATCCATAAATGGTGAGCATTTTAAATAGTACCCTCTTCACCTGTATATTTTTGATGTAAAACCTCCCGTGTTCCACCGTGTGGCGGAGAAGACCAAGTCTCCACCCAAGGTTTCCCCTCCTCCTTCTAAAGCATAGAACTGCCCCTGGGGAAGTGCTGCTGAGCCAGGACATCTCCCTCCACTTTGGGCCCAGTGCCTGGTTCTCACGGTAGAATAGAAATATACGTGGTACGTGTCCAGGTAAAGGTGCTTAGGAAGTATGACACCCCTGTCTTTTCCCTTTTACTATCTGGAAGCAGAGGACTCCGAGGTCTTAGAAAATCACAGAACCACAAGATGGAAGGAACCCAGGTCCCTGGGTCACCATGTCGAGGAAAGTAATCTATTGAATAGGAACACCTGCATTAAATTCTTACCTGAGGGGGCAAAAAAAAAGAACTTTTCTTGTGTTAATCCATAAAATGTGGGTGTTATTTGTTAAAGCAGCTAGTAGTAGCCTGACAAGCAGAATATGCTAAAAGCTGAAGGTACCAGAGATCAACCATAGGCAGGTACAATTTAAAACACAGTCAAAATCAGGTCATTATAAAGGTTCAGTTAAAATGTTGAGCATATTTAAAGGAGAGGAAGTAGGGGACCAGAAGAGATAGCAACAAAGAGAAGGGTTTTGTCTGGTCTGGAAGGATTTGGACATGTAGCAAATCTGGGGAGGTAGTGCAGGCAGAAGAAGCCAGAGGAAAGTGAGGACCGTGTTCAGGGGAGAGTGAACACCTTCTTTAGTCTCTCATGCAGACTGTACATAGGGGAATAGTGAGAATTAAAGATAGGAAGGTAGATGAACAGGGCTTGGGGTGAGAAACAAGGGTCTGACTTTGTCCTATCAGCTGTGGAGAATTGCTGATGGTTTTTGAATAGAGGAATGATACGATCAGATTTGCACTTAAAGGACATTTACTGGAAGTCTTGTAAAAGACAGTTGGCCGTGAAGGGAGAGTAACTAAAGCCAAGAAAGTGAATTAGAAGACAAATACAATAGTGTCAAAGAAACTCACCAGTTCTTGATCTAAAAAACGGTGGTGGGAATGGAATAGGTGAGAAGAATGCAAATATATGGTACGTTCTGGAGATAGGATAAAGATACTGTGCACTGATTGGATTTGTGGAGCAAAGAAACACAATGTAGAACTAGAGTCTTAGGTTTGTTAACCAGGGTGACTGGAAGGGCGATGGCGGCATTAATAGGAGGGAGCAGGGAGGATGAGTGTGCAGGAGGACATGGGGAATGCTTGATTTTATTTTGGAAATTAGTAATAGGATATTTGTGTGGGAGAGACTGTTGATGTTGACCCACAGCTGCTTCCTGTTTCTGTAGAATGGGTGCCTTAAACAACAGACTTTTGTTTTCTCATAGTTCTGGAGGTCAGAAGTTCATGAGCAAGGTGCTAGTCAATTTGGTTTCTGGTGAGAGCTCTCTTCCTAGGCTGCAGAGGGCTTGCCTTCCCCCTATGCCTCACATAGGGAAAGAGAGCGCGAGCTCTATTGCGTCTCTTCTTATGAGAGCATTAATCTCATGCATGAGGGCTCCACCCTCATGATCTAATTATCCCCCAAAGGCCCCATTTCCAAACACCCCATTGGGGGATAGGACTTCAACATATAATTTTGGGGAGGTGATCACAAACACTCAGTCCATGACACACAGGAGTTCAAGTCATGAAAAAGTAGAGGAAGGTGGGATACAGAAAATTCTTTTTTTACAGAAGTTTTTTTAGAAAAGGCAAAGGTAATTGAAGTTGAAAATTTTCCAGGGGTTCTCATAATATTAAGAGAAAGAGAAACTTTTAACCTAATTGATCATTAGGGAACGCCAGGAACATAGAAATGCCATCTCTCTGACTTTTGAGGTTGGAAGTATCTGCCACAGTAAGTATTGGATTTTGGATTTACATTAACTTCCCATGAATGAGAGAAAAAAAAAAAAAAAACAGTGTTGAGGCTCTCAGCCCAAGTATTAGTTTATCCAATTTATAAAGTTTATTTGGCATAGTTTCCCAGCTGAAGATAGTTGTTTTTATTATTCTGTTCACTTTTGATCTGAGTTTATTTAAACTTTGTTTCAACATCATCTATAGGCTGTTGGAATTACAGACCTGGAAGAGCCCCTGGAGTTGATTTTAAAGTCCTGTTTTCCAAATGGTGCTCTTAGGAACCCTGGAGGGGAAGAGGCGGTGCCCTGTGGTTCACCTTGCATGTGAGAGAGGTTGGAGTCCGAGTGGGAAGAGACACTTCCCATGCTACTTCCACCCCCACTCTCCGATGAGCCAGCTCCACACCGATTCTGTTATATTTGGCCTCTGACCAAGGCTTCATTTGAAGAAAGGATTGAATGGTTCTATGTCTGTATCTATGTGAAAAACAATGATCTAGGTCAAGGGTTTGTAAACTGTTTCTGAAAAGGGCATCGCCTTTCTTGTTCCTGTGCAGAGCAGGTGTGGCCCCCCACGAGGGACTTGTCTGTAGTTGTTCCCCTACCTGTGTTCTTCCCTCCCCAAATCCATGTTCCTGTGACTGCCACTCCCTCACCTGCTTCCTGTCTCTGCTCACATGTAAGGTCCACCTTGACAACCCTATTTAATTCTGCATTTTAAACACCCCTGGCCCATGTGCCCCAGGCCCTTGCCCCATAGTGCTTACCAGCTTCTAATAGACTATAGAATTTATGTGTTGTGTTTATTATTCATCGTCTGTTCCTCTCCCAGCCTCCAGCCAATCGATATCCTTGAGGGTAGGAATCTATATTTTGTTTACATCTGTTCCCTTCGTGTTTCGCTGGGCACTTAGTAGGCACCAAACATATTTATTGAATGAGTCAGTAAACGTGCTTCTCTTATTTCAAGGCTATGTTCTCAGCTACTGTATTATGTGGCCAAAGGAGTGAGAGATGGAATGAATCATCAGTGGGCAGAAGGAATAACTCCTGTTCTAATTTGCACGTTCGCTAAGGGATGGGGTTGTGTCTTCATCATGTGCGTGTGCCTGGAACAAAAAAGGTGCTTAGTACATGCTTGCAGAACTCAGTTACATCCTGCAGGCACTGATTGTGACATTTAGTAAGCCCTCTTACCACGTCAAATGCTTCCCTCCCGTTTTGGCCCATCCCGACCACAATTACTTCCCTTAGCCAGAAAAGCCCTTTGTCCCTTGGCTGAGGTTCAGACCCTGCTGCTTTCAGCCAGACGGGGCAACAAAAAGGAGCTTCAGAGGGAAGAACAACAGTCACTTTCTTTATACAGGATTCCTCCCAGGCTGTTCAACCACTCTCCATGTCCCCTGATTCGAAATGTTTTTGCTTTCTTCGCTCTGTAGGATTCCAGCTGACAGCTCAGAGGTGAGTCTGCCTGGAAAGTATAAGGGGAGTAGGGATTCCTGGGGAATCATTTCCCCAGTAAATTCTGGAATACCACGGCTCTTTTCCCTGCATTTTGTAAAAGACATTCTGAAGCACAGATGCTGGGGCGAAAGTAAAGAAAATAGAATTTAGTAGAGCTTATAAAATAGCAGTTTTGTAGCAGCAGGCTTGTCTATGGCAAGTTTAGTCTGAAGACAAAGCCCCTGATTTCAGTCTTCTTAATACTATTGCACCCAATTTCTGACCTTAAGGTTTTCTCACATCAACACGTGCAGATACCAACTCTGGCACTTGGAAACTATATCATCTTAGGCACGTCATTTAGCTTTTCTGAGCTTCATTATACTATCTGTTAAATGCAAATATTAAATCCACAACATCAGAGAAATAAACAAGAGCTGATGCTACCTTTATGACTCCTTTCTTCCTTTCTTTAACAGTTAATCTCTCTATCAATGTCATAGTAGCAATACACACAGAGAATGCATGTAAAAACTGGAGAAGTATGAATAAGATCTGTTCTTGAAACTGACCAATGTCAATTTCTTGGCTTTGATGATGTATTGTGGTTGTATAAGATGTTACCATTGGGGAGGGTACACAGGAACTCACTACAATTTGTCAATTGCTTGTAACTCTAAAGTTATTTTTAACAAAGTTTTTTAAAAAGTTAATTTCTGCTGCTTTTTCTTTCCCATAACACCTTCCGGATGCTTCTAGTAGGACATGTAACACTTAGAACTCGGTGCTTCCTGAGGGCACAGTTCTTCCTGGCCTAGCATAGGTCCTGGCACTGGGCTGGTGTTCAAAAACATTTATTGATTCTTTCAGCCAAGAATATCAAAGTATGCAATCTCTCTTTTTAGATACTCTTAAGGGCTGTCTCTGAAAATATTTAAAGAAAATTAATATTTATTGAAAGCTTGCTTTATGCCAGAAGATTTATATGAAGTTCTCGTAGCTAATCCCCATAGCAATCTTGTGAGGTATATGTGATGATTTCCATCTTACAGATGAGGAAACTGAGCATCAGAAAGCTTACTATGTCTGCCGAGAAGGGCAGCGTGGAGGTGGAGTCATGCCCTGAGTCTGTTTGGCTCCAAGGTCCATTTTCATTCATTCATTCATTCATTCATTCATTCATTCAACAAGTGTTTATGGAGCACCCACTATTTGTCAGGGACTAGTCTTAGACTTTAGAATATAGCATGAACAAAGTGGACAAAGAACGCTGTCTTTGTGAGGCTGATATTCTAGTGACGTCACACAGGTGATCAGGAGCAAACAATTTAAAAAGAACATGTGGACGCAAACAAGAAAGAAAAGCAGAGGAAGGGAATTGAGACTATGGAGACTGGGAGTAATTTGCAGTAGGAAATAGGACCTGCAGGTTGGGCCCCACTGAGGATACGTGATTTAAGCAGGGTTGAATGTGAGATGTGAGCAATGGCGTTAACCAAGTAGATCTTTGGGGAAAGAACATTCCAGGGAGAGGAGCACCCCATGCAAAAGATCCCAGACCTGTGTGTGTGGAAAGGCAAGATGGCTTGTTTGGCTGGAGCAGAGTGAGCATGTGGGAGTATAGGAGAGGTCAGGCATGGAGGGCAGATCATAGCAAACCACAAAGGTCATGGCATAGCAAACCACAAAGGTCATGGCAAAGGTCACAAAGGTCATGGCAAAGGAGGTCAAGGACATGGTGAGGACTTCAGTTTTGCTTAGAGATGGGTGCCACTGCCGGGTTTTGAGCATAGAAGTGACAGATGCTGACTCAGGCCTTTATGGGCTCTCCTGGCCGCTGTGTGGAGGCAAGGCTGAAGTGGTCAAAGTTGGAAGCAGGGAAACCAGCTGAAAGGCTGCTGCCACATTCCAGGCTGGAGATGATAGTGGCCTCCACATAGCAGCGGGGGTGGAAGAGCTGCATTTCTCCCAACACAGCTCCTCTCACCTGATGAAAGCCTGTCTCTCATGAGTGTTTATAGAATCCCAGAAAGTTGGTTCATGAGAACAGTGGTTTCTTTCTCCTGCTCCTCCTTGTGGCTCAGATCCCCATTCCTTCTCTCCCCAGCTTCCCAAACATGCCACCCAAGCCTGAACATCCTACCTTCCTCCTCTTCTGTAGCCCTGTGTGTGCCCTGCTTGCTGTAGTGGCCCCAGGGCTTGTTTGGCCAGCCTGTCCTGGTTGGTTGTCATTATTTTCTCAGACATCTGTCTGTCCTGATGTGTCATATACTGTCAAACAAAAGACCTGAGTATGCTAATGGATAAATTTGGGAACAAAATGGGTCCTCTTCCCATTCACTCCAAAGCAGGAAAGATGGCAACCTGTCTCTCACTTTCCACTTCTGCCATTTGGGGACAGTCATTGCCTCTGTCAAGGGGATGACATGAAATTCAATGGGACGACACATGGGGATTCAGTTGCAACAAGAGCTTTATGTAGATAATAAGAGAGAGGAAAAGGACTTTGTTCAGTGCACACTGGTGTCAAGAACTTGGGACCAGTATCTTATAGAATTCTCAAAAGGCCCTGTGGGTAAGTGCTGTGCTCCCTGCTCTCCAGACGAGGGCCCCAAGAATATAGCAGCCTGCCCTGAGTCAGATGCCCAGTCTATTATGGGGGTGTGGGCAACCTCCAAAGCAGGAAGATAGCTCATATCTGGAGAAGACAACAGATGCCTTGTTAAAAATAAATAAATAAAATATCAAAGGAAAGCCGTGATTTCTTGGGCCTGGGCACGACTGAGTCAGTGAGTCAAACCAACAGAGTCTCCAGTGCCTCAGTCAGCGCCAGGCAGCAGAGATGTGGACACCCGAGGGTTGAGAGGTTCCCACAGCCTGTTTGGGCGCTTCCCCTTGGCTGACAGAAGGAAGGGGTGTGTGAATGCTTTCCCATGACACCAAAATGCAGCTAAGCAGAAAGGGCATGTGGCTTGGGGCTGGAAAGACCTTTATGACAACCTGGCAATGCAGTCCAACAAGGTGGAGCAAGCTGGGGCAAGAGTCACATCGCATGATAAAAGAACTCCTTTTCATTGTGCTTGGTTAGGTATTCCCCTCTCCCCACAAGAGCAAGGTACATGGGCAAATGCATTGTGCCCTGGGTGCAAGAATGCACCAAGAAGGTGGTGCCCAGGTAGCTCTGCCCTGCGTGGGTTAGTCACCTCGTTAGAAGGCCATTTGTGGCTGATTTGCACCTTGTCAGCATTTTGAAAACTCATAATTCTCTCACCCTATGAATGTTTATTTCCCCATTTCCAGAATCTGGAAAGGAGGTCAAAGAAGTTTACATCTTCAAAATCAAGAGCCTTTTTCCCTCGTGCGGCAGGAGCTTTCTGGATGCTGAGAAGTGTGACTGTGAAGGTTAATGGTATGAGTCAACTTGGCTAGACTGTGGAACAAAGTCTGAGCTTTCCCAAAGAAGGATTCTGAGTCCCAGCTGCAACATGGAAATCCTGCTTGAGTTTCCAGCCTTTAGGCTCAAGCTGCATTTGAGGGGCATCTGCTGTTTCAGTGTAGACTGGGGAAGGGAGACTGCACACCATTCCCTGCAGGGTGCAGAGCTGGCAGAGAGGGGTTGAAGCGGGCTAGGCAGCGACACTGCAGGGTCTTTAGCCACTCAGCCTTTTCATTCAGTAGGACAGAAATGATTGAGTACACAAGAGCATGAGTGTTGGAGTCAAAGAGCCCAGTGGTACATTCGTGGGCAGCTTCCAGAGATTCTGCTGACCCCAGTGCCATGCTTTGAGAACTTTGGACCACGTTGGGGATCCCCCACTTGTCTCTATAAGGCACCTCCCCTTGTATTTACTGTTGCCACAAGGAACCTACATCTTGAAAGTTGTTATTCACCAAATATAGAGTGTATTAGCTTTTTATTAGTTTATATTTATTTTATTAATTTATTTTTATTTTATCAAGTGATAGAGTTATATGTATTAATTTATTTACTTTTATTTAGGTAAATCCACTACTGGAATGCTAACGAGAATAGCTGGTCAGCAGAAGATGACCTGTCTTAACACCTCAATGTATTAATAAAATCCCAATCATTGGCAAGGAGGCAACTTTATAGCTAGACTGGGTGATACTAATATTGCTATATCTGCTTCTCTTTTTGTCAACTATTGCTTGTCAGCTAATTTTCTAATCTTTTATTTTTCTCAATGCTTTTGTTTTAGGAGTGTGTATTATAATACATTAATTTGTATTTTAAAAAATAAAATATCAGACTGTTCTGTATCAGACTGTTCAACCCATGTGCATTTAAAAAAAATTTTATTGTTGTTTAAAATTACATTTGTCCTCATTATTCCCCCATTACTACCCATGAGCATTTTTGTGATTACCAGCATGCTTAGCCCATGTGAACTTAATTTGTTTGATCAAGGTAAGTTTCCTATAAGGATAGCCGAACTATTGAATAATTTGGGGACTGCAAAAGCTCCCATTCAGGACTCCTGAAGTCCTTTGGGATTCTAAAATTCCACATCATTTTTCATTTGTGCCTCGGGATGCTGGAACCTTGCCCTGAGTATTTCCTAACGTGGCACCTAGTGAAGAAGCAGGGTGCAGCTGACGAACAGAACCACAGCCAGTGGGGCTTCCCTTTGTGCTCTTGCAAGCTGTTTCTCTCTTTGCTTGTGGGTCTGTCCTTTCAGGCTCCTGGTTGACACAATGACTGAGTAATGCTGTTTTTGTATTACTTTCCAGTGTACAATTATCTCTAAGTAATTCTGTAGTAACGATTCATCCATCCATCCATCCATCCATCCACCCAACAAATACTCATCTAACATGCTCTGTCGACCAGCTCTTGTTTTGAGTGCTATTAGGGGAGGTCACACAAGTATACAGATAAACTATTCCGGAGGTCTGTGGTCTCAAGAAGTTCTACCCTTGAGGACAGCTATGGGCAGTTCTAATCTCTTTCTCCCTAGACAGCCACAGCCCCACAGACCATAGTTCTGAGTTCATTCTGGCTACTTTCTCAGAACAAAGCTGTAGCTGACCACTCTTCTTGTCCATGGCTTCATGTCTTCTTCTTCATTCCTGACAGTTCAGAATCTTGCAGTATCTCAGAGAGCACCCTCCCTGGGCTTCAGCCACTTCCTGCTCTCACTCGTCCCCAGAATCATGCCTCCTGGTGAAAACTGATGTTGACCCACCTCCTCTCTGAGCATCAGGCCATTTAATCTTGACTGTATTCCTTCAAGTTGTTGAAGATTCCTCTTTTCCTGGTGTGATCCTTTTAAGGACTGGCCCAGCCTGGAAGACCTGAAGAGCTCCAGGAAAGGAGGATCCTAATGGAGACCCCCACAGTCTCCATGGTGGCTTCACCCCTGGACCTCATTTCTCCCTCTTCAGCCTTGGGCCTAAGCTCTTACTGCTCACATACCTCCAAGGCCACTGCACACCACGGGTGGTGGCACAGGGCAAGTGCCTGGTCCTTAACTTCCCTATTGGATATGACTTTATGTCTTCTCTTTGGGAAGGAGATTGATGTGGAAACCAAAGTTAGAATAAAGAATGCCATGAAGACGGCTCCAGAGTCCTGATTCTGAATCAGCTCCAGAGTCCAGGGTTATCAGCCAGGTCAGAAAAGGCTTCCTAGCAGAGGAACGTGGAAGATGAGGCCTGAATGGGCCAAATGAGTTAGATACAAACGGGAGAGAGCATCAGGGAGAGTGAATGCCCTGAGAGGTGGTAAAAACCTGGACTCTGTTCACTGGGCCAGGAACACTGAGTGCGAGGGGGAAAGTAATATGAAGAATCAAGAAAGGTGAGCTGGACGTACGACAAAGGAGCTATTTCTCACTTTTATTTATGAAATAGTCCTACTCATGTGGGAGGGAGGCACCTGAATTCGAAATCCTTTCCTTAAGGAAATGGGTCTCCTCCACGGGTTACTTTCTGGTACCCTGGAAGGTGGGTGGGGTAGAATGGACACACTTCACATCACTTCCCACTATTGACTTGCACTTTCCAGCACACCAGCCCGGTTCCTGAAAATTCACGTTGCAAAATCGTGTGGATACTCTGACTTCCACCCTGCAAAAGCAACCGTGTGAAAAAGAAAAGGCTGGGAAGCACAGATGCAAAAGTCAGCAATTGTGTTAAGGTGATGTGTTTGGTGGTGTGGTTTATCCATGTCTCTACATTGTATGCTTTCTTCAGTTTTGTTTTACTGACTTTAAAATTCTATTTAAAAAGAATTATATTTGAATGGTATTCAAAAAGATCTTTGACGAACATCCTGGGTCTAATTTTGAGGACACAGCACAAGAAACTCATCTCCCAGGCGGAATTGGTCTCGGCCTGTGATATATTAGCCGAGGCTCTATTAGGAAATGATAAGGCCACATACTGAGGTCTCTGGAAATATAGGTGATTTCTCTGCCCAGGGCAGGAGTTTTATCCTGTATCAGCCTAATGAATTTGCTCTTTTCGCATTTACGGTGCCCATTAGGGTGTCTCATTTGTGGCGGTTGCTGTTTCAGAAAATGGAAAGAAAGTCAGCAATGCTGTTGATGACGTGGCCGCAGAGTCCCCTGACGGCCGAGGGCCCCGGAGAGCTGTGTGTCCAGAATATGTGATATCCTTTGTTTAAGCCGCTGCAGCTTCCCCTCCAGCAGGCTGTCAGTGCGGGGAAGCAATCGCGTTTCCTAACTCGCACACAGCCCAGAAATCGAAGCACAGTTTGGCCTCTTTGTCATTTTCAAAAATCAAATCTGCCTAGGGACCAAGTTTCAGCAGCAGCTGTTTCTGCTTTATGTTTTATTTAAAGACATTTAATTTTGAGCCTTGTGTGTTCCCATTTTTTTTTTTTGTAGAGCAGACTGTGTGCCTTTATAAAATACCACTGATTTATGGACAGTGGTGTTTCCATTTGCAGTTAGTGCTTTTCAGGATAAAGTCAGATTAACTAAAATTATCATAGTTATTCATTATTTTTATTATTTTACTTAAAATGATAACAATTATTCACCAAGTATATCAAATATTTATTTTGTGGCAAGCTTTGTGCCAAATGGTTTGCGACATTTTCTTTTTAAGCACTACCAGAAGCTTATAAAATAGACAGAGAAATTAATGTGCATTTTATGGATGAAATCTGAGCCAGTGATTTGCTCAAATTCTCACAGGCAATGAATAGGAAGCTTAGATTTGAACCCAGGTGTGTTTGATGCCATGTGATATACATGAAATACAATCTATGTGATATTACATATACATATGTGTGTATGCCTAAATGCCATATTATCTATATATGACATCTAAACTTTAAAATTATATTTTCCCTTTGTTTCTCTCTCTCTATTTTATCACTTTTCTTACCTCTCATCCTCTTTGCTCCTTTCAATTGTTGGCTAACTCTTTTCGTCGCTCATGGAGTGATTGGGCGGTCAGAGTGGCAGAGCATTGCACAACGTACGTGACCCTGACAGGTCACTTGGGCCCCCGGTGAACAGCGACCCTGATCCTGATGCTGGAGGACCCTCGTTTGTGTTTCACTCTGCGATGAGCGTTCATCTTTCAAGAGAGACAGAAAAGTAAGGAAAGCAGGAGTCACTGCAGAGCCAGCTCCGTGGAAGAGCGGGGTTTATGAAGGTCACATGGGACCCAGCAAAACTCCAGGAAACGGGATTAGTCACCATCCAAGAAGGAGGCATCTGTTTGTTCCTTCTAAAAGAATTTGTCATCATAACATCAGCACTCTCTGCTTCTGCTTAGGCTGAACCTGCCGTTACTGATTACCTTAGTTTCTATTCCTGTCTCTCCACCTTGTGGCTTTTGCCCCCTCAGAGCTTTTGCCATCTCCTGTCTTCTGTCTCCTGCTCACCGTCTTTTCTCCTGAGTTCCTGTGCTCTGGTCTCTGTTCAGGACCACTGGCTCATTCTGTAGGCCTCGTGCTCAGGTTGCTAAGGGGGAAGATTTAGTTTGTTAGCATCAGTGGGGCGCTGATAAATGTCTAATAAATGGCTATGTGTGAAGGGTTGGGGTGGAAGGGAAGCCCTGATTTGTAACATTTGCCAATTTACGTGGTGCAGACACTTCCACTACAGTTGATTTCAAGCTACCAACATGATGTCACCTGGCTCCTGAAATCCTGAAAATTTAACACTTAGATCCTAAGAGTCAGTATGAGCCCATGTGGACATCACTTTCAATTATGTCTATCACTGCATAGTTTCTGGTCAGTATCGGGACTGGCTGGACTTGGACTGGGCTCCCATCCTGGCCCATTCAGCTGTGGCCACAATATCAAGATCACGTGTTGAAACTCTCTCAGAAGGTCCTGTGGACGTGGGGGTTTCCAGTTTGTAATAAAGTAAGAGAAATACTATTTAACTTCATTTTATTGATGTCTATGAGAGCGAAATAAAGAGAGAAGATCTAAAATATAAATTAAGACATGGTTAAGGCTACAAGAGAGATGTAAAAATTATGAAATGGCATTTGGAGACCAAAAAAAGTCACTTCCATGTAGTAGCAAGCAAGAAAGCCTTTTTGGATCATATGCCATTTGAACTGAGCCTTGAAGGGTAGCAGGACTTGGAGATGCAGAAATCAAAAAGATCTTTAAGATACAACGAACAAGAGCTGGAACAAAATGTTGACTGGTTAAAAGGATGGAACAGGTACACAGCGAGTGAACACCTCACTTAACTGAAGCAGAAGGTATGTGAAGGAGAAGAGAAGGCGGTCCTATTACCAAGGAAAGTTGAAGAATAATTTGGGTGTCAAAATAAGGTGATTCAAATATATTTCACTACTTCTCTGTGTTGCTGTTACCAAGTGAAAGTGAAACATAAGTTCATATGCCTATTATCTGTATCATTACAGGGATCCATTGGAATAGAATATTAAAATGACAGAGACTGTGCTAAGTCACATAAATTGGTTCTTGACCTTCTCTATCCCTTTCAGTAGCTGATGTTACTATTTGTATTAATTTCTCATACTGAATAGCGTCAACAGGATGAGATAGATCATTAGTGAGAATCAGATTCGGGTGAATCTGGAGACCTGGGTCCTAGGCTTTGCTTCCTCACCAACTCAAGAAGTGATCTGGGGAAAGTAATTGCTTTGCCAACCTCGATAAACCCTCACATTTGTAATCTTGCAGAGTGGTTATTTGATGGTTGCTTTCCTAGCCTTTCCAAGTCTATAATCACATACACATGACCTCTCCAACGTGACTTCAAATAAAGTCATTCATTATTCTGGTACTGGCAAAGAGCAAAGGCCTCCTTGCCTTTGGCATGGGTAATCTCCCTTTGGGAAAGAGCTACTACAGACAGCCTGCCAAGGTTCATATGTGCTGGGTGGGGGGTGAGAACCCTGACTGACTGAATTTTCTTGTTAAAGCAAAGATTAACTGGTGAAACCTACTTAAACCCTTTCTGTTAGCAATATGTCTCAAGTGTTCTAGTTAATTTTTTTGACCTAAGAAACAGTTTTTAAAATAAGTAACCAGGTATTAAAGGACTATATGTGCACCAACCTCTAAGACAATCACTATGGAAAAAATGCTGATACTAACATGAACCACAGCTATCATCTGCTGATCATTTAGCCTCTGCTGGATACTGTTCTGAGAGCTTTACATACATCATCTCATTCCATATTGCCAAGAAGTATAAGAGCTAGGCAAACCATTGTAGCACCTTCTAGTGGGTTGAATGATGGCCTCCCAAAAAGGCATGTTTATGTCCTAATCCCTGGAAACTGTGAATGTGACCTCACTTGAGGAAAAGTCCTTACAGATATAATTAAGTGAAGGATCTTTGGATGAGGACAACACCTGAATTATCAAGATGGGCTGCAGATCCAATGGCAAAGATTTTTATAAGAAACACACAGAAGAGAGACGTGTAGGGAAGAGGAAAAGGCCATGTAACAATGGAGGCAGAGACTGCAGGATGCGGCCCTGAGCGAAGAACACCCTGAGCCACCAGAAGGTGGAGAAGGCAAGGGACAGATCATCTGCCCCCTTCAGAGGGAGCGCAACCTTGCCGACACCTTGATGTCAGTCCTCGGGCCCTCAGAACTGTGAGAGGGTAAGTTTCTGTTGTTTCAAGTCACCACATGGCTGGTGCTGTATACAAAGGAGGCATGAGAGTTTCAATTAAACTTTTCTAAGATCCCAAAGTTGGTAAGTGATATTGCAAGAGACTAACCCAAGCAGCTTTAGAGCTTGCTTTCAACCTTAATAGAATATTGCACTTCTCTTTGCAGCTCTCTTTATCTGCATAGAGATGTATAAACTACCAGCTACAGTAACTGTGATGAATGCTTTGAAAACATGGGGTAAACATAAGGTGCTATAGGAGCACATGAGGGGGCATAGAACCCAGGTTTTGGAGGTGAGATCAGGGAATTTGGAGCAAATGATGATATTGGGCTGAGTTTTAATGATGAAGACACTTTTCCAGAAATTAAATGGAGAAAGATTTCCAAGCAGAGAGATCACCACTGAGCATGAGAAAGAACAAAGCACCTTTAGGGAATTGTAATAGTTAGACTTGGCCCAGGGAGGCTCTGGAAGAAGGATGGGAGAGGAGACAGAAGATCACGGTAGAGACCAGCTGATGGTGGGTCTTGTGTGCCAGGCTAGAGAGTGTGGACTCCTCGGGCAGTTGGAAAGGTGAGATAACTTGGAATAGGGATAGTGCGATCAGATTGGTCTCTTACAGACTCCCAGGGAAAAGCATCGGGGAGGAAGAATGGCCTGAGCTGAGACCAGAGGCAGACTATGCCACAGCAATGACTGGGGTGTGCATCAGAGTACGGGACATGGTGATGGAGGGGAGGCAGCACATTTTGCAGATGTGTTTAGGAGGTGACATGAGTAGGATTCAATGACTAATGGGATGCCAAGGGCAAGAAGAAGGAGGAGCATGGGCTACCTTACGGGTTTCAGGTTTGGGGACCTGGGTTGATGGTGGTGCCATCTGCTGATATGAGGTACACAATTGGGTAGTGGCGGGGGTGGGCTTGGTGATGGTGAGCATAAATGACTATTTCACTGATGGCTAAGGACCTCAACTGGGTTTTATTCTGAACATGTGAACATCTGAGTATTGATTATGGCTTTAGAATTACAATTATAGTGCATATTGAATGTGCATTGTACTCTAAAAGAAGGAAGAAGGGAACTAATATTGACTACATACTGTCGGTGGGGTGTCTTTATCTCATTCAAATCTCAAAATGAGACTCTCAAGTAAATCTCAGCCATATTTCATAATGAGAAAGCTCATTAAAATGTTAAAATGATGTAGGCACTGGATCGACATCACAGGCTTAGCCAGAGTCTGGGGAGCCCTGATTCTAACCCTGATTTTAAAGCCCATCTTCCTTCACTTTGACTTTTGGACAAAAAGGCAAAGTACACTTTGAGTCACACCTTCCCATTTATTTGCAGTCGGAACCTTGGCCATTTACTTAACCACTCCACTCCTCAATTTCAGCATCTGGCCAAAGGGGGTAAAAATAAAAGTGCTTGCTGTCCCTAATGGAAATAATAACCTGTGAGTGAAATCTCTGCAAATGGTAAAAACCTAGAAAAACATAAGTAATTGTTTATGTGATTAGATTAGATGTTTAGAATTTTATTTTTAGATAATCCCTAACTTTAGCAAGTTTTCTTGTGAATTTCTGATTTCTCCTAAGACTCTATTAGTTTAAGTTGTCTAGTGAACAGTTTTTAAAACTTGGGTTTATTTAAATATTTCTACCTAAATCACTTCAAGCAGTTTCTGAATGTGCTGCTCTAAAGTCCTAGAAAAACTCACTCTATTAATAATGGAGTCTTGTTGGTCTTGTGAACAGCAAACCTCTCCATTTGCTTCATGAAAGTGTCCAAGGACAGATACACGTGATATTGAACTTGGAGGTAATATTAAAAGAAACTTCCTGTACCTCGATTGAGCAAGACTGATTTGGTTCTTTTTAGAATACAAGTAGTTAGTAGGTGTGGACTGATGGACTCAGTCTCAGTCATTCTCCGAACTCTGGGATCTGGCACAGCCCCCTGTCTGCGATGCAGAAAACGTGGGTGTTTACTTGATGCAGTTTCCTCAGCTCTACAACAGTAGGGTGGTCTTGGTCATAACTAACCTCTATCTGATTCCAAGGCTAATGTTTTGCTTCAAAAAGCCCAGCATAGAGAAAGAAAGAGGACTGTAAAAGCAGCCAAATAGAGACAGGGAAAAAGTTAGTGGCACTTTCCAAAGGCATGGGTGTGTTGAGGTGTAATGCCAAGAAACATCCTCTATCATATATTTTTTTAAATTTTGTAAAGAGGTAACAGACCAGCAATGTCAAGAGGAAGTTGTGTAATTATCAGAATAAATTTCTTTCCTGAGAAGGGATAAATTGTCTCCATTACACAACTTTGCTGATGTCTCTACAAGGGTGAAAAAGATAGTAGGGGATAGTGGAAGGAAAATTACTCTGAGAACCAGAATAATGTTTTTTTTTTCTTTTGGTCTTAAGCTCTTATTCTAGTTGGCACTGGATTTTTACTACATGTAACCGAAAGATCCCTGTGCCTGCAACAGTGGGTGTGTGGGGTAGAGGAGTGGGAAGAATAAGTTAGAGACCATTCACATTCTAGCTAGAATAAGAAATTTTCATCTTAATGCCTTGGAATAAGTAATCTCAAACTTTTCAGTAATTCTAATTGGACATTTTTGGGGCCAGTTGTTCAAAAGTGAGCCAATCACTGAGGTCCGGGTGATGGAATCCTCACATTCACTTGGCCTGGGTGATTTGTTCACTCTGGGAGCCCGGCTGAAGAGGGACAGCTATTCATGATTCCTAATGTTTTGCTCTCCACAGGAAAGATGGACTTTGTTTCCAGAAAGGGAAAGGAGTGCTTGCCCGTCTAGGTGTGAAGGACACTACAGTATCCAAGATCATTGCTGGGGCTTCCAGCCGGTGCTTCCCACTCACTGTCTCCCACCTGGAACCCTATCTACTCACCACCATGCCTGTGTGTAAATTCTTGGTCACTCAGGACTCAGCTCCCATTTGAGCACCTCCATGAGCACTTCCTGCCTTCCGGTCTAATTTCCCTTTAATTTCTCATTTTTTTCAGGGTAATCCTCCCAGGACACCCATCTCTGACCATGCCAATGCACCCTCTAAAACCTGATAGAGTAGAGTGGAAAAGCAGGGCTGAGTGAGACCGACTTCTCACTCAGCTGGAGGTTCCTTTCTGAAAAGCTGAAGCTCACCACACACCCAGTCTAACAGGTCTGATGGGAAATGTTGCAGCAGTGTTAGAATCAAGGGACAGATGTTTCAATAGCTGTGCTGATAATGTGCAACAGGTGGAAGGTGCCAGAACTGGAGTGAAGAATTGGGGGATGACAGCAGCTACAAGATGAAGGAGGTAAGAGGAATCTCTACTTAAGGATGTTTCAAAGGAAGAAAACACAATATAATGGGCATGGTTTGGCTGGTTTGAGTATTTTTAAACAAAAAGGCATGGCCCTGCCCACGGGTATGATGGGGTGACTTGATTATATTTGGGTATCTAGGAAGACCTATTTATTCACTAAACGAGTGTTTGTTGAGTACCTACTATATGCCAGGCACTGTGTACATAGGAGCCTTGGAGGGTGACTACGGTTGACACAAGTGGACCTGGGCAGAAAGAAAAGAGACATATTTTTAAGCTTCATGTTTTTCAACACATCTGGCTATGTATCTTCTGTCCAGGAGGTATTCAAAATAAATTTAGTGAATTAAAAACAAATTCGTGCCACTAAAGAGTTTTCTTTAGACTCATAGGAACCAGGGAAGGTATAATAAGCATCTTTAGTAACGAACAATGTGGTCATGGCCAAAAATTACAACTTTGTGTTTGCCAACTTTGCTCTCTTGCTTATTAACTAGAACCTAAACTCCCTTGATGTGTCTTTTTCTCTCTTTCCCTTTTTACTTTCTTCATTTTTTCTTTCTGCAAAGTTCTCATTAACACATTTTGATGAGTATAAATGAGGACTGCATGTCCCGAGAAAGAGAAAAGCCAAGCAGTGTGAACAGGGAAAAAGAGAGAGAGAAAGAGATGGAAAATAAGCAATTATCACTGTGGGTTTTTATGTTTTAGGGCCATCCCCGAATTTCATGTTGCTTGCCAAGTCTAAGTAAGATGACTCCTAATTACATGGAAAAGATGAGATTATTGATAAAAGCACATAATTAAAATAGATGTGGTAGAGATGTGGATATTAATGTAGAATATAAATATAATCTCCCTGGTGTATCTTCAAGTCTGTGCCATTCATTTGGCCTCCTTTTTTTCTTCTCTTGTATGTTATTTTAATATATATCTTTTTTTTTTAACTCAGAAACCATGAGAGATTCCTGAGAGCCATTCCCCTATCACTCACTGTGGGATCCTGGGCTTAGGAATTGTTGGCTTTGTGTGTTTTAACCTTTCACAACACTTTTAGAACTCTAACATGTAGGCAGGTCTGGCCTATTAAACCCTTGATCTGGGGTCTGGGAAGAGATTTGTCAGAGCCCCTCCCCTGTCACTGTCACAGAAGCTCCAGAGCCACGCACTCTGGTCCATCTGGCTTTGGCCTCCATGGAAGGGGAGTGGGACCTCCCTGGGCTGCGATGATTCAGTGCCATTGTCATCTAACAGCCCTGTGAGGTAGGCATGGCTCTCCTTAGGCCAGTAGTTCATAATCTTTGTGAATCTGTGCCCCCCACACTTTTAGTGTTCACATTGCCACACTAACTATACTTTTAGTATTCATTCAATGAAAAAGTCACAATGAGCAAAATCTATCCTTTTACATTGCTGTACACAATTATATCAAAACATGAAAAATGTGTAACGTGTGTGGCGTTTGCA
Source organism: Desmodus rotundus (assembly GCF_022682495.2). NCBI lineage: Eukaryota > Metazoa > Chordata > Mammalia > Chiroptera > Phyllostomidae > Desmodus > Desmodus rotundus. Next base: position 174,336,778 of record NC_071390.1, read on the forward strand.
ACGTGTTGGTCATGGAGCCAAACATTCTACAGTGATTCACTTCTCTGATGCTCATGACAACCCTATGGGGCATGTCCTCTGATCGGCTCCATTCTACAGGTAGGAAAACTGAGCCTAAGAGACAGGTGAAGTAGTTTGTTTAAAGGCACACATCTAGTAAGCAGCAGAACAAAAATTTAAACCTGGTGATGCTCCAGAGTCAGCATCCTTAACCATGGTTTAAGTGCACATTTGAAAACAAGTAAGTAGGAGACACCTTCATTTGGTTGGCAGAACCCGGATGGAGACAATAGGATTTTCATGGGATGAATGAGATAATGTGTGTATAGAGAGCACACAGTGCCTGGCGCTCTCAGCAAAAGTTACTCACAAGAATAATGAATGTCTTTGACCTTGGCCCTCACTGCTAAAATAAAGAGATGATTTTTCTATGATTACTGAACAGGCTGAGGACCAAGATGCCAATAGCCTTGGAATGGTGGCCTGGGTCACAAGAGTGAACTGGCCCAATAAGTGAGATGGGGCTGTGTCCCTTGGCATTGGCATTCTCGGTCATGAAGTCAGAGTCCTGGGCCTTGGGCAGCAGCAGGCAGCAGTGGGCAGCCAGGGCAGAGGGTTCTTTGGTGGACAAGAGGACCAGAGTGGTCACTTTCCTATCTTTGATGACCAGCACCATGATCCAGAGAGGAAAAGAACAGAAGGTGAGAGTCAGGTAATTCTCAGAGCACCTGTGAGACATCCTCCTGGGGCTTGTCAGGACTGTTCCGGGGGCATTTGAGAGGGCTGGGAGCACAAGGGATGAGCATGTGTGCACTGCTCTCTTCCGCTCAGGCTGGTTTGGCCTGGAGCCAGTCATTATAATAGTATCATCTCTGAAGTGTGTGTGAACTTCCTCTCCCAGCCACGTGGTACACAAGATGGCCTGGAGAGCTTTCCTGCCACGAAATACCTACGTGTTAAGTCAACACAAAAACAAAAACAACACCCACACACCCTCACACATACACACTTGCTAGTGCTTTGCTGGGCCCACAAGTGAGGAATTTCTGAAAATAACGAAACTGCAAATTTGCAAGCCGTAAGCTGGAACCAGAGAAGTAACCAGTGAGTAATCACGAAAGCAGAGTAATCCCAGGTAAAATGGCACAACCAGGTGCCTGAAGCTTTGAGGACTTTTGATCGCACAGACTATGAGAAAATGGATCTGGGGCTCTGCAGTTGCGCTTGCGATCCTCCCATAAACCATGGCTGCTGAGGCTTCTACGCAAAGTGAAAAACTGCAGTAAGTCACCAACCGACAACTGCCTGCAACTGACTCTGGATGGAATTTAACTGATAACAACACTTGTCTTCCCTGGAGTTTGTTAGCTCCAAGCCAGGCCTTTTCTCCCATGGACCTGGTACTATTTTGTGCCACTGGTGCCTTCCGAGAAAACAAAGCCAACAAGTTAAAGTGGCCCCATATTGAGAGCAGCCCCTGGTGTCCAGAGACACCGCATGCAGATTCTCTAAGGGGGTCAGCATCTTCAACCCGGAGCCTTCAGGATGCCCACAGGTTAACTTCAGCCAAATATAAACTCACGGAAAGTGACCAAATATGCATGCAAGCAGGCCATCGTGAGGGATGGTCAGCAGAAACAAAACCAACAGGTTTTGACCCCGGAGGTCTTCAGGTGTTGGGGTTATTTGATAGAGAAGATATACTTCCTAAGAATTATATGTTGAAGAAGGAAAAGATAGAATAAAAATAGTGAGGAGAAAGAGACTATCAATCATTAGTTAAAAGATTTGATTAAAAAAATGAAATGGAACTTCTAGGGATAAAAATATAATGATTGAAATTATAATCTAATGGTTGGGTTAAAGAAAGGATGAATCATAACGGTGAGCTGACAGCTGACAGGTGTCCATTGTTATCTGCTCTGTGTTCATCTAAGCTCTTTGCAAACACACCCGAAGAAAGAGGGAGTGAGTTAGAAATTAGATCTACACAAATTAAATTACCTGTAGAGAGGCAAAGAGGTAGAAAATATGAATGCAAACTCTGTGGTATCTTAGATGAGTTATGGAACCCATCGGAGCCTCAGCTTCCTCCGCTGTCAAATAGAAACAGAGGAGGCATTTGTTCAGAATGGCTGAGATTTGGTGTATATCATTGTAGGACTACTTCTGGAGGTTAGGTTTATCAACACTAAAAGAATAAACTAATCATGAAGAGAGAGACTCACTCCATCTAGCCTCACTATTTTTTTGGGTACATTCTTTTGGGATTTGGTCTTGGCTTTTTAAAAATGCTATTATTATGGAAATTTAGAAATTGGATATATATTTACACAATTGTAATTCATTGCTTCAAAATAGTTTCCATAGCAAATTATATAAATGGCCGAGAACTCTCATGGCTTGTGCAGAGAGCCACTGAGACATCACACAGCGGGCGTTTTCAGTACATCAGACCGCACTGTTCCCACGCACAGTGCACAGCAGCAAACTCATGCATTATTCGAAGGCGATTGAATAAATGGATGATCATTAAAAATCCCATTACTTAGAAGACCTTTGTCGTTTATGCACTTTTAACATTTAGAATCCTGGAAAAAAATAGTTCCATCCTGGAATACTGCCCACTTAATAGATTGTTCTGACAATTGAAGAGATAACAGAAAAAGAGTGAATTGTACATGGTGGTTACCTATCCCTCTCAGTGTTCTGGTTGGCAAACAACAAAAAGAAGCTCTGGCTTATTTAAGCAGAAAATAAATTAAACAGCAGGCTAGGTGGGAAGGCTCACAGAATTCATGGGAAGCCTTGGAGAATGGGCAGAGACTGAAGGAGGCAAGGCCTGGCCACCAGTCCGCTGCAGACCCTGTTGCCTGGGACGCCCACTCTGGAGTCTCTGAGCTGGGCGCTTACCACTACACCCTTGGATTACTGAATCAGCCTTTCTTCACAAATAATCTCCATCACCCCCGTGCCTCTAAGTCACTCTTTCAAGGTTCAAAGTCCTGGGGGTGGGGAGCTGTGAGCGTGACCTGGTCACGTATAAGTCTTTTGCTGGTACCTCAATACTAGGGAGTGGAGTGAGCATGTCATCCTTTTGCTTCCATCCCTGCAGACTCTACCCTGCTCCCACCCTTCTTATTTCCAGAAAAGGAAGAGTCTCCACATGCTGGGCAGCCACAGAGGGACAGACACCATCAGAACTCCCCAAGTCTTCATTCCTTCATATCAGTAACTAGTGGGAGTACTGGGGTGTAATAGATGTGAAAACTTAAAAAGTACCTAATCTTAATGAATTCTTTGTTTTCTGGCACCAGTGTGCTCTTCAACTTGTTTCTGAGGGTTATATTTTATTAACTTGCAAAAATAAGGCATTTACAACAGAAGGCATCCCTGTACTGAGAGAAGTGTTTTATGTCCCACCTGTGTCAATGCCAATATTGTACTTGGGATATTGGGCTATAGTTTAGCAGAATGTGACCATTGGGGTGAACTGGGTAAAGGGTACATACAGGATCTCTCTGCATTATTTCTTACAATTACATGTGAATCTATACTTATTTCAAAATAAACAGTTTAATCTTTTAAAGAGTCATGTTTATTATTCAAAAAAAAAATCAAACACTATGAAAGAGTCTCCTTTTCATCAGAGAGCCCCAAACCCAACTCACCTGCAGTAGAACTAACGTTTTGGTGTATGTACACACTGACACACACACACACATTTCCATGATGTGATTTCTTATACAAAAAGAATATATAAACAAAAAATATTTCAAAACCCATTTTGCAACATGCTGTTTTCCCTCAACAGTCTATACAAGCAATTTTCTATGCACTGTGACTTGTATTATTTTCTGTGATTCTGTGGCTTTCTGACTTTTCCAGACCGCTCTTTCTATCTCTTTCTCTCTCATTCCCCTTTTAGGCTGTGAACTCCTTGGAAGGCAGGACTGTCCTTCATTGCTGCATCCTTAGCACCTAGCTGCATGTGCTACACGTGATGGGTCCCAGTGTTTGTATGTAGGAAGACCATATGGTTTCCTAAGAAACAAAACACACCAATGGTGAGCATTACAATGTACAGTAATATCTCACTGAAGGCAAGCCCTAAGATGCCCAAAAACCAGGGTTTCAATTTGACCTTAGAGGGGCTCTGAAAATCTCACTTCCCTCTTTAGTTGGCGGGCTCTGTGCATTTCTGCAGTGGGTGTCCCTGACTCATTGCTGCTTTGGCCTTCAGGTACATACTCCTTGCCTGTCCCTTTGGCTCAACAAATGGACAACCCCTGTCCATCTTGCATTGGATTGCATTGCTGCTGGTCCTTGATGTTTAAATTGAGAAAGCAGGAGGCCAGTGCCAAAGATACTTCTTTAGTGCGGCACAATCCCATAAACACTTGCTCCAAAGCCTACTATGTTGCCGTAGGTGCTGCTGACACAAAAATGAATTCAACCATCAGTAACAAATTGTTACCCATTTTCTGAGCACCTACTGCCTTCATAGAAGAGGCCAAAGCATTTTGGGCCGTTCTAAGTTGAGTCAGCTGTGGTCCTCAACCTTTCAAAGGTTAAAACTTCCTGGAGAAGATACAAGTAGATTACTGAAAACATTGAAATAAAATGGTATGGGTGTTGTACCAAAGGTATAAACACTCTGTTCTGGGGAAATGTTGAGGTGGTGACAATCTTCATCATCACGGTCCCTGTGCAGAAAAAGATGACTGAAAGCATATATTGCTCTTCACATATATATGAAGTCATTCATTCATTTCAGTCATTTTTTCAGTCATATATATATATGTATATATGAAGAGCAATATATCATTTTATCTATCTATCTCATTATAGCACAGAGGAAGAGGAGGTTAATTTATTTATTTTGGTTGTCTGGGAGCAGATGAAACAATTTGCTTGAGGGTGAAGATAGTGTGTGCAAAGAATTGTAATCAATGGATACAATTCACTAGAAAGACTGGGGATAATGTGCAAAAGAAAATAGGGAGCACAATACAGATGGAACTTGGGAAGGTCAAGGAGCTAGAGTTGTTGGAGCATGGATATGAACTCCACATGAAATAACAAGCTCCAAAAACATGCTCCCTTGGAAAAAATAAGCATTCTGCCATTTTTATTGAGCGCCTCCTCTGGTCATAATAGCAAAAACTCACGTAGTTTAACATGTAACCAACACTGTTCCATTTTCTATATATTAAATAATCTCATCTTCACAACACACTACCACTCACTGCTGCACTATGTTCCATCGTCCACATTTAAAACAGGCAGAGGCTAAGACACAACAAGGTTCAGTGGTTTGGTCACACAGATGGAAAGCAGTGGAGGGATTTCAGTTCAGCCAGTCTGGTGGTGACATCCACTCTTAACCATGACCCCACCCTGCTATGTGCAAAGGGCTGTGCCGTGTGGCCATGTGCCTGGTTTATCCCACCCCCAAGAGCTCACATTCTTGAGGGGGTGGTATTAAATAAGCATTGATAGGCAAAAATTAAGTGTAAATCAAGGCATTCTGATATTGCCTGGTGTGAGTTATGGCTGAAAGGGTAGTTGTACCTGAGCAGGTGACGATTATGTTGTGGCCTATAGGATGAGTAGGAGATATCCAGGTACAGAGGGTGAAGGATGTGAGGGGAAGTCTCTTCCTAGACCAGGAATCATTCTATGTGTAGTCCTTCAGGCAGGAAGAAAGCAGGTTTCCTTTCCATGGAAAAGCAGAGAGAAGGCTGGTGTGCCCCCAGGACAGGGGTAGAGGAATGTCCTAAAATCAAAGGCGGTGAGGAGGCGGGTTCCTGATGCTCAGGGCCTCGGTCAGCATTTTGATTTTTATCCTAAGAGCTGTGGGGGTCCTCTAAGTGGTTCTGTGCAGAGGGTTGGCATGAAAAGCATCTAAAAAATCTCACTCAGGCTGCTGTTTGAGGAGGGTGTGTGTGTGTGTGTGTGTGTGTGTGTGTGTGTTGATAGCATGAGCAGGAAAGGAGAGTGGGAGTGGATGCTGATAGTCCTCCTAGGACACTCGTGCCATCATGGTGGTGGCTTGGATGGGGTGGTGGCTCTGCAGATGGAGCAGTGCAAAGATTCAAGAGATACTTGGAGGCAGGATCCACGGGAGATGGTGGCTGAGTGGACACAGAGATGGAAGTTGACGGGTTTGCCTGAGATGACTCTCACATTTCACAACTATCTAGAGGAAGAGGCTGTACACATTTTCAGCAAAAGCCAGATAAATATTCCAGGCTTTATGGACCACGTGGTCTCTGTCTGCGGTCCTATAAAAGTAGCTGTTGAGAACAGTGAACAAAGGGGTGTGGCTCTGTGCGGATGAACTGGTACTGAAACACAGGAAGCAGGCCAGATTTAGGTTTTGAGCTATGGTTTGCCAACTCCTGGCCTAGAGGGTGTGAAGGTCATTGAGATTTGGTACCCTGGGGGAGGATGGGCTGGGTAAGGCATCTTGTCTTCCTCCCATGACAGCACCATGAAGTGGCAGTTATTATTCTCCTCACTGGAGGTAATAATGTACACTCTGTCACTGCTAATTTCCTTATCCAATATCACACAGCTGGTAAGTGTCAAAGGCAGTACTTGAACCTGAATTTTTTACTTCCAAGCCCAGGAAAGACCTTCCTCCTACCCTATGCTTTCTCTTATTTTTGCCCCTGTAGTGACTCCATGGAGGTGGCAAAACTTTCTTTTGCAAGCCTTTCTCACTTTCCCCCAAGGGCACTTTTCTTCTTTGAGTGATTTTTTAAAGAGCCAAATAAAAAGGGACAGTTAGTCTCTCAATGTACCATCTTTGCTTTTGTTCAGTACAATAGACTTTATATTGCTTTGTCCAGTCCCTACAAAATGGGACATAGGAGGTTCGTTTTCAAGAAATTAGACTCACATTTTTCTCTCTCTCTCTCTCTTTTTTTTTTTTTTGATCCTGACACAGTTTTATCTTGGGGATAAACAGTGTTATTTTCATTCCTTCTATTGGAGCCCTACATCAAACATTTTCTATTAAAATTTAAATAAGCCACTTTAGAGACAGATGAAGATGTGAGGCTAAAATGAGCTGATTCACTGGAATCTGTTCCTGAGAATATAACTTATTTTCTCTAACAGCTTATGCAACTCGGTTTCATAACACAAATTTTAGGTGGGCTAGCATCATGCCATTATAGTCATTTCCTCCAACTTTTCCACCTGCAGTGGCCAACGACAAAGGGAGAAATGAGGGACACAAACTCTCTCTTCCCCCACCCCATGGGGACCTAATTATTATTCCCAGAAATTACTGGAATATGAAAAAATTTTGAAGATACATTAAATTCTCTTTGGGTGATCCTTGATCAATACACATAGCAACAAAAGCTTTGCTGCTGGTTGCTTTTCCAAATTTCTCTCTGTTTTGTTTGACCAATGTTGGAGACAGGGCTTATCGAGGTGGGGATGCATGTATGTGGGGGGAAGGTGGGATGGAGGTGCTGTGAGGAGATGGCAGTGGGACCAGAGAGCAGGATGAGTGCTGAGGTGGAACAGAGAGGGGCAAGGTTGAAAACTGGTTGGAGGGCAAAGACCCACAGTCATAAGAGGAGAGGCTAGACGGCTCCTAAATCTCACATCTAGAGTCAGGGCACAGGGCAGAGAATTCAGGACCCACTATGTGATCCAAGCAGAAGCAAAGGGATGGAGCGGTGGAGTAGCACCAGAGTCACTCTGAGTGAGTGTCACCCAACCTGTGTTCCTTGTCAGTTGGTGTTCTAAGAGAAACTGGTCCTTTGTTGAGTAATTGTGAAAATATGCGGCTTGATTCTTAGAAAACTATATTGATAGGGGTAACAACAAAAATAATGATAGCAATAGGAAACAGGTGTATAGACGATTGCTGATATACGCACTCATCAACACCCCGTCTTCCTCCATTTCTGGGCGTGCTGAAAGAATGAATGTCCCCTGCTATTGGAGTTAGGTGCAGACACACGACTTGCTTGAGCCAGTGAAACATGCATAGAAGTGACACGTGTCATTGCTAGTGCTCACCTATTCAGTTTGATTTTATGTGTGACTGGTGGCATTATGGAAATGTAGATGACTCCCCACTCCAAAACCAACATGTGAGAGACATGTAGGATGGATAAAAAGTAATCTTTCGTTATTGTCAGCCACTGAGATTTTGGAGTTGCTTGTTATAGAAGCACAACTTGGCCCATCTGACTGATAAAATAGTTAACATTTAATTAACATTTACTATATGCTGATACCATTCACAGTATTTAACATGTGTTAACGCATTAGTTTATTATTAAAGGCTTGGGTATGTGTAGAGGTAAATAAACATGGAAGTAAGGAAGCCCGTATGAGGTTTTCTCAGCGTACAGAACAATAGAAGCTCTTCATTGCTACTTTCCTTATTTTGCTATAGAGCGTTTCCTGATGCCTTATGGAACATTACCATATACCACTTGTTGGAAACCTGCGGCCTGGAACACGTTCCACCAGCCATAGCTTGAGACAGGGCATCGCAGACCACAGGGAGAATAGAATCCTTACACAGTGGGCAAACCGAGACAAAGAGACAAAAACCGCTGACGGCGTCTCTTTTTGTTGTTTTTGCAGCAGAGACTGAGATGATTGGCAATTTTTCCTTAAAGCGTGACTGACACTTGGCTCACATTCAGTACCCGAGAGGAGGATGGACGTGCAGCAATAAAGAAGGTGAAGGCTTGTTACTTTGGTGGGTTGGTTTTCCTGGAGGACAACTGTCAGAATGAAATTCCTCACCTAGTGACTATTCAGGGGAGCAAGTAACACTAAGAATAAGAGTTAAGTGAGCATGCTCTCCAAAAGGCGATGGTCTTGTGGCTAATGCAGCCGTGGCCGGTGTTGCCGTATCAGTCATGGGAATATGACTAAATGCTCAGCAGAGGGAGAATGTGTTTCAAAGAAGCCCTGTGGCTAACTTTATGTGTTAGTTTGATTGGGTCAAGGGGTACCCAGGTAAAACATTGTTTCTGGATTTATCTGTGAGGGTGTTTTTCTTTACCTATCTCTTTTTACTAGGGAGGAAAACCTTTTACAGATGTCCCCTATACACTTCCTATTTGCAGGTCACTGCCCAGGGTGCATCACATGGCCATGCCTAATCTGAGCCCTGTCAAGAGGAACAGAATTGCCTCTGTTGGCTTAGACTGATCAATATTCATTCCTTGGGCCTGGCCTCGAACCATCTTCCTTGACCACATGGGAGGATTAACATGAACAAAATCAGGGATTTTTATTAAGGAGAAAGGAAATAGAGTTGGGGGGTTAGTTATGCAATCCAGAATCTGCTCTAATTCATGTTTGATTCTCAGACTCCAGCAGACTGTCATCCACTTAGTAGGTCATTTGAAATAGCTGAGGCAAGAAAACCCCGTTCTTTCTTGTACTTCCAACTGCCTATGAACACCTCCACTTGGACTGCCTCCAAACCATCAGAAGCGAGGAGATAGGCATGGCACAGCCCTCAGAAGAAACTAACCCTACAGAAACGTGGATCTCGGCTTTCCAGCCTCCAGAGCTGAGAGACAATAAATTTCTGTCATTTAAGCTTCTTGCCACCCCCAGTTTGTAGTATGTTGTTACAGCAGTCCTATCAAATTAGTGTACATCCCATCACCCACTAGGTAAAATCCCTGTCCTCTATCATTGATGTACAAGTTCATCTGGGATCTGTTCTGGCCTGTTTTCTAGCATCTCCCACCAGTCTGTTCTCTAAAGACAGCCAACAGAGGATCTTGGCCATTCTCAGGCTTCTTGGAACATGACTTTGAACGTCTCACATATTCCTTCATTGTCTTGCCCATCACACTTTCTTTGAGAGTCAGCTTAACTATCATCTCTTTGGAGAGGCCTCCCCAATCCTGTCTTCCCAGGGGGAATTCCCGCTTCTGTTCTTCCCTATCACCTTTGTAAGCTGTTGCTGAAACATTCATCCCATTGGATTACTTTGTCTTTGTTTTAAGACTGTGCCTCTCTATATAGACAGAGAGAACATTCAGAGTGGAAATCACTTCCTATTCACTTCTTTCCCTCCAGTGTCAAGCCCAGGGAGGGGGCTTATGAGTCCCAACCACCCTTGCTGGTATATTCCTAAGCAGCTGAGGAGTCAAGTATGACCCAGTGGAAAGTGGGCTGGACCAGGGGGTGGTAAGAACCTGGTGTTCGTGTTTTCTTGACTGCTAACTTGTTGTGTGACCTGGGGCAAGTTCCTTCATCATTCTGATCCTCTGCATTCCTATCTGAAAAGTGAGGCTGTTGGTCAGATGACTACTAAGGATGTCTTAACAGTGTTTCAAAGGAATCTTCTCCCCAGGATATTCTTTAGTGGGATTCTCAAAGGAAACCAAGCTGAAGTTGTAAGTACTGAATGAAAGAAGTTCAGACAGGAAAGGGCAATGTTTCCAGACCAAAGAGTCTGCTCATGTCTCTTATCTCCATAAAGGTGGCCACTTCTTTTGCTTCCTGCCAAGGCTGAGTGCAACTTGAAGCAGAAAGGCTGCCATGTCTGGGAATGTAGCTCTAGTTTAAGTTTTAAGACGAATGGCCATTAAGCAGGACGACTGGACTCTTTAGGACCACCCCTCCTTTGCCGACAAGTATTTCAGGGGCAGTTAGGAGGAGACGACATGGGGAAATAGGGCAGATTCCAACAAGATACCTGAAAAACATGAACAGGAAAATGCCCTAGGGCAGAAAGTGGAGCTTCCCACTGCACCCAGCACCTCCTTCTCTTTTCTCAGCACTCGCAGTCTCTCCCCAGAGCAGTGAAGGCTCATTGGGTGAGATGGATGGTCTCACTATTTTAGAGCCAACTGAGCTCAGGGCCTCCAATGCAGGAACAGGCCTGGACTGCTGGTGAGCTTGATTCTGTGATAGAAAAAGGCAAAAACGTTCATTTCTGCAATGGTGCCAAATTGTGTTGGTTACTAAGTTTTCATATGGGACGTTCTTGGCTGGGTTTGCCCTTAGTGAAAGCTCCCTTCGCCTCAACACTGTTCTTCGAGAAATCCGTATCTGGGCAGCCTGGGACAGTCACAGGAAGCGTTCCCATGACCTGTAACTAAACACAGTTCTGTGCGTGTAGATGGTATAGATACATTTCTCTTCCCTCCTGAGGTATTTTGTATAATATTTGACCCATAATTTGTTAGCTTGTGCAAATCACTTGGCCTCCATGGTTCAAGACCACTGGCCTCCAGTGGTCTTGCTGTAAAATTGGTATACCGATGCCTTATTACCTCTCACATTTTACTTTTTAAGAAGCCATTTATTTATCTCACCTAATGTCTTTGACTCTATTTTAGTTAAAAAAAGAAGTCTTTGACTCAGTGATCTTACCTCTAGTTTTAAGCTTCACAATTTGTTAGAATAAAATGTGACTTTCATTTAGTTTTGCAAAACAAAACTAACTTAATTGGCTTTAGTGGGGAGAAAGCCCTGTTAAACTCTGCATTGACATAGGACTGCTGGTGACAGCCTTGGGTTCTTCAAAGGTTCTGGTTTGATCAGTAATTCTTGTAACATTTCTTTCTAGGTTGTACTGCATTTTTTTCCCTTTCTATTTGTAACTTCATTCTATACCCCCCCATAAGGAGGGAAGCTGATATTATCATTTTTATCTACCAGACAACTAATATTGGCACTTGGGGAGAATAAACAATTGTCCCAAGTTCACTCAGCAGCAAGAAGCAGAGTTAATACCTACAACCAGCTCTTCTGACTCCCATCCAGTGCTCTTTCCACATAGAGATGATTATCTTTAGCTAAGTCTTGGCATTGTTTAAAGTTTATCTCATCACCAGGTCAGAAACATCTGAGGAAACTGTGATGAGCTGGGTCCTCATAAATGCCACATAACTCCAATCCTGTCCTTCAGAATTTCAGTAGAGTATTCAAGATAAGATTGCTGCAGAGATAGCCCCAGTGCAAAGCAGAATGTAGGTAGCCTAGGGGTTAGAAAGTTCTCAGATCACAGAGGACCTTTGAATGTCTAGTTAAGAAGTTTGGACTTTATTAGTAGGCCATGGGGAACCATTGAAAGACGTGGTGGAATGTCCTGTGTTCAACAAGCTCTTCTTAAATAAAACAACACTAAACTAAACTCAACACAGAAAGAGCTAAGAGCAAGGATTTTCATTGCTACCCCTCCCCACTGGAGGGAAATACAGGAGGACAAGAAATGTGCAGTGGCCTGTTCAAGTGACAGCGAGTGAGAAAGCAGAGCCGGGACTCCTGACCAGGTCACAGGAACCCTCCCTGTGTCCTTCCCTTAATTTCTGTTGTGCAGACAGGGTGGAAGTTGGCTAGGCAGGAAGACAGGAGCTGGCAGGCCACAGGGGCTGCCCTAGCTCTCATCCCCTTCTCTGGGACATCACATGCAAGTCTGGGGGCTACTTCAGTCCTGCCACTGTTCTGCCTGGCCCTTTGAGGGTAGACTTACCTGCATGACTTGTTTTGGCCAAAGGGTGGCTAGCAAAACTGACACAAGTAGTGTCTTGAAACAGCCTTGCATTCTGGGCTTTGCTCTCTCATGGCCCTGTCATTGCCAGGTGAGCATGTCCAGGCTAGCTGAGAGTGAGACAGCATGGCAAAGCTGCATGGCACAAAGAATGGGTATGGGGCGGGGCGAGAACTGGGGCCTCATTGCAATCGAACAGCACCCATCTATTCTCACACCCACTCTTCACACCACACCAAGCAACTTCTCTGCGGTGTCTGTGCTGAATCCCTTTGATATCACCTAGAGCTAAATGTGTGAGTGGTCCAGCCCCTGGGTCCTAGGTGTACCCCTCCTTTAAGATCAGCTGAAACATCATCTCTTTCAGGAGATGCCGAACAGTTCTAATGGTTCTCTTCTCTGGGCACCTAGTGTAAGTAAAAATGGGGACTCTGATTAATATGCTACCTTTTAACGTACTGTCTTATGTGAATGTCTCCTCCAAGCAAATACATAGCAAATAGGGAGTCTAGGGAAGAGGCAGGGAGAGTGTGTAGGAGCCCAGGTAGCCGTGAATCCCTGGGGTGCAGAGTTACCCACTGCAGACACCTATGGCCTCCCCAAAGGTGGTTCCTTAAGAATTCCAGGAAAATGTCTTATTACTGTTGTGTATTTCTTACTCCAGGCAGCATGGAGTTCAGGTCTCAGAGCCTCATTCGCAGGGCAGATGATGTGGGTAGATGTTTGGTGTGACAGAGGAGTTAAGTTTGTGGGCAACCAGGGTACTGTGTCATTGTCGAAAACATTAATAACACAGACAAGCCTCCTTTACTGGTCGCTCACATTATGCCTTCCAGGTAGGTGCTATAATTCCCAGTCAGCAGAGGAGAAAACAGACTCAGGAAAGAAAAATAACTTACCCCATATTAAACAGCTGGTAAGCAAAAGAAACAAAACTCAGTTCCAGGCCTGCTTCACCTTGAGCTCAACATTTTTTTGCTATGCCACTTCCAAGCTGTATTAGTAACATTGGGATTTTTTGTTGTAAAACTACCTCACCTGAGTAGGCCAGGCCCTGCCCCGCGGGGCCTCACTACCAGGTAGAGCTTCTGGTGGAGAAGGCAGTTGTGCAGAAGGGACCTTAGAGAACTTGTCTTTGATCCTATGGACAGACATGTGAACCTGGTTCCTCATGTCCCACTGCCTACATGCCATGCCTCTCCTTGCTGGCCATAGAATTGACTGGAAGAACACAGTGGTACTTGCTGGGGAGAAAAGAGCAGAGATTCTGGCTCTGCTGTGTGACTTTAGACAACTCACAAGCCTGCCTTGGTTTGAGTTACTTTATAAAATAAAAGGATTGAACAACATTTAATGCAACAGGTAATGATTTGGCACCTACTAGTGCTAGTTAATCAATCTGAGTGAAGAGAGGTGGAGAGGGGTCAACCCCCTTCTCCAAGGAGCACGTGGGTGCTCCTCTGGGGACAAGAACACCTTCCCAGGTTCCTCAGATGCAACTCAAACCGTAGCGAGAGCTGTGGCAGGGGGTGGCCACCCAGTGGGGGCAACACAAGGAAGAGGCTGTTAGGGAGGGCTGGAGGGGGAGGGTGCACCAGTATGTCGACAGGCGGGGAGGGTCCAGTAATGACTGGGTTTTAAAGAAGGATGATGGTTTCATTTATCTTAGTTTCTTCAGTCTGTTAGAGTACCGAGGACATGGCAGGTCTCTGTAACTGTAAATGTAGAAATGAGGACAAATAAGTGAATGCTCATTTTAGTCACAGAAATGCTAGAGCCCATTATTTATAGGCTCATCAGAGCAGCAGGAAAAAGAGTTTTGCATTTTATTTTATTTTCTATTTTCTGGTCAAGAAGTCTGACATACATGGACGTACCCTGCATTCTTTTTTTTTTTTTTTTTTTTGAGTTTAAGAGTAGTAAGGCTTGTTATAAGTTCTTTGGAATGTGGGAGAAATTATAAAGCTATGATTAACGTTACCATCTAAAGATGATCAGTTTTAACATATTGGTATATGTTTTTCTAGTCCTTTCCCTGTGCTTATACACACACAGTCTACAGAGTCGAACACTTTCTTTTTAACTGTACGTGGAATAGAAATGTATTCACAGTTAGCTAATTGATGGAATGTAAGTCAGATAGTTTCATTTGACTTTTTTATATGAAAATGGAACCCATAGTTAGATAACAAAGAGGAATAATATGGAATCTTAGGCTACATGTTTAAAATGTGAAAATCATTAGTTTTTTATGAATATCATCTTTTTTTTCCTCTGCAAAACTATAAAGATATTAATGGCAATGATAATAATTCCAATTCATTAATTCCCCCACCTCATATCAGGCAGTATACAAAGTACTTCACATATATTAACCTTTTAAAAATCTCACCACAACTTTGCAAGTTGTATAATGCTGCCTTCATTTTAAAGAGGAGGTTAAGAAAGTTGTAAAATCTGCCAGCTGGGAATCCAGGCCTGTCCAACTCAAAGCCAAGTGCTCAAAGAGCCTCCAGGGATGTCGGAGTGGTGTTCCAGAGGTCTCCACATGGGACTGAGACCCAGATCTCTAGATGGCATAGAATCTTTTCATGAGCTTAGAGGGCTTCCAGTGATGTGTCTTTATGCTGCAGAGGAGGTAAAGGAGCTGACTGTAGTCTGCTCCAGTCATTCCTTGGCTGCTGTGCCTATCAAAGTCCCTGGGCTTACCTCTCTGACTGTGTTGACTGTCTGAGTTGCAAAGAGTACCCTGGTCAACAGCCCCACTGATTTCCGTGCCTATAACCTGCACCAGTTACTAGCCATGTGAACAAGCTATTTTGCACCTGCAACCTAGGCAAGACTTTATTTAGATCAGTGTAGGTCAACTGTCAACCAACTGCAACCACGTGAGAAACCCAACAGCAGAACTGACAAGCTGGGCCCAGTCAACCCATGGGCCCATGAAAGATAATGATAAAAATTTTTATTTGAGTGATATTTTGTTGCACAGGAATAGATGATCATAGTAGAGACATAGAGTTGGGTTAAATTTCAGAGCTAAAAGGATTTTTCCAGGAAATTTTTCACCCATAAGTAGGTTTGGGGCTTTTAATTTCAAATTCATGAGCAGGAAAGGTTGTTTGACTATTACGTAACTAGTCACCTCCATTAAGCACTGGCAGTGAAGGTTTTTTCTGCATTAACACTGGCAAGAGGTTCTATGTAGACAGACATTTCAATAGAATCAAGTTTGCCAAAACTGTGAGTGTATTTAAAAATGAGAAAAGCATGGTATCTAGAGCCAAGAAACTTAAAATGATTCTTGAAAAAAAAAAGAAAAAATATCCATATATATTGAAAGTAGATTAGGCTACTGAGTAACATGGAATGCAGGGTTTTCACAGGCAAATCATGTTGACCTATTCTTATTCTCTTGTATTCTGGGCCAGTAAGTTGAGAGGAAGCCAACTTGCATTGCTGAACTGATTTGCACTTGATCATGACATATTATTCTTTTAAATAGCCATTGTTTAAGTAGCCTAATGTCTTGATTACGGTTTATATAGATATTCTTTACTGAGATTTTATAGTTTTCTTTTATTTTTTTTCAGATTCTGATAATAATTTGCTGACTTCATGAAGGAATTTGCCAGCTTGAATTTTAGTGATCTGGAATATTTCTAAACAGTAGTGGCATTATTTGTCCTCAAAAGCATACTAGAATCCCTTTGTAAAACTCTTAGCCTAGAGCTATGTGTGTTCATATATGTGCGTGTATGCATGTGTGTGTTGGGTGGGGCATGGAGGAGAAGAGGAGTCAAGGATGACTTTCCTAGAATTCTGGCTTGTCCATTTGTTTGGATGATGGTGCCATTGCCTAAAATGGGGATCCCTGGAAGAAGATCAGGTTAGGTAAAAATCTCATGGATCTGATTTTAGAGAAATGTTGATTTTTAGATTTTGGCTAGACAGGAGACTTAAGGGTAGTCATGTCCTTGCCAGGGAGAGGGAATGTGTGGAAACTGTGTTTCAGTATCGTATTAGTTTACTAGGGCTGCTGCACCAAGATCGTAGAAACTGGGTGTTTAAACAACAGAAAGTTACTACCTCACTGTCTAGAGGCTGCAAGGCACCGGCAGGGTGGGTGCCTTCCGAGAGCCCTGAGGGAGAATCGTTTTCAGGCCCTTCTCCTAGCTTCTGGTAGTTCCTCTGCGTGTGGTATCATAACTCCAGACTTCCCATGTCATCCCCCCTGTGTGCATGTCTGTTTGCAGCTTTCCTTTTCTGATGAGGACACCAGTTATATTGGATGAGAGCCTGTTCTAATCATCTCGCTTTGATTTTATTAGTTCTTTCATGACCCTGTGTCTAAATAAACTACTTTCTGAGGTGCTGGGTTTTAGGAATTCAACATATGAATTTTAGGGGAAGAAGCACAATTCAACCCATCACTTAGATTTTATGTTTACTTTGGAGTAGCTTATAGGGTGGGGCAAATAAAGATTGCATGAGGAAATGTGGTCACCTCACCATTCCTTGTGGCTGCCACTAATTTTCTACCTTTTGGATATTCAGAAAGAGGTGCTATGTTGAGTGAAATAAGCCAATCACCTAAGACCACATATTGTATGACTCCATTTGTATTAAATGTTCCCAATAGGCAAATCATAGAGACAAAATAGTGGTTGCTTAGGACTGGGGTTGGGGGTGGAATGTGGACTTGCTGATATTGGGTACAGGGTTTCTTTTTGGGATAATAGAAATGTTCTAAAATTTGGTTATGGTGATTGACACACAGCTCTGTGAATATTCTAAAAACTGTGTGTTTAAATTGGTGGATTTTGTGCTTTGTATATTGAAATTGTATATTTAAATCTGTGGATTTTGTGCTTTGTGAGTCATAGCTCAATAAAGCTGTTAAAAACATGTTAAGTCAGAAGTTGTCTGGGTAAATTTTAGAGTCTGTTTCAGTCGTGAGATTTTAAGACCCTGTATTCCTTCATTTCTCTGGATCTCAGTTTTATCTTTGTAGACTGAGGAGACTGGAGTCTATCTGATAGATGATGTCTTCTATGATTCAACCAAAAGCATTACCTGGTATCCTTATTTTACCTTACAGAGCAGACTACCTTAGAGCATGGGCTTTGGGAACAACAGCTGAATTTGAATCCAGCTATTCAGCCTACTAGCTGCACAACTTTGAGCAAATTATTGTAGCCCCCTGAAGCTTAATATCCAAAAGGAGATATGGAATAGGAACAATAATAATAATTCTTTTCACATTTGGCTATCGAGAGGATTTAATGTGATAATATTCTAAAGGGCTGAGCAAGCATCTGGCACAGGATAAATTACTGAAAGGTGGTAGCTCTTATTATCAGCATTGATTTTGTAGGGTCAAGACTAGTGACTCTACTTCACCAAAACGGTCCCGACGAATGATCCTTTTCCAACAGGAGTTGAGTTGTCCTTTCACGTTTGATGCTCTCTATCAGTTACACATCCCATGCAAGGTTTAATTTTTAAATAATTAAGCACAACATTATCTGTGTTAGTCCACAACATATATTTCCTCACACTCCTGCAGTCTGGTCATATCTTTGTGTTATTAAATAATCATTTTGCCTCTGTTTTCAAGAGGTACCAAATGTCATGTAGACTGTGACATATTTGTGATCATTAATAGCAATCTTGATGAATGCAATCACATCTACATAATACTTACTGAGCACCTACTTTGTTCCAAACAATATGCCAGGAACAGTGAAAGGTGCAAAGATGAGCAGTATAATGATACTGTTCTCACATATACCATGGTTTAAGCAGGGAAGAAACTCCCATATACCATTCAACTATATATTGATATTTCTGAGCTTACGAGGGGGTGGAAAGATATGTAATGCGATGTGCCACTCTGAACCCTGTAACGGATGCGTGAACTAAGTGCTGATGATGAGCACAGAAGGGAGGGTTTAACTCAATGTGGAGAGGACATGCACGCCGGGTAGTGGGGTGGGAAAGGGGCATTCTGGGCTAACATTCTGGAACACATTGAACTTCCCATTGCTCTGCAAACAGGCCAGGCCCTTTTGTGACCTGCATTTGTGATGTAGAGGTCAGGGGATGCGTCATGTCTAGGTAAAGCTGTTTCTGAAGTGACAAGTAGAATTTGGATATTTAGTGAAGGTGTTATGGAGTGAGATCATGGGGGTGTCATGGGGTTGGGTTTAAAACCAGGGTGTTGCCAGGCCCTAGCATAGTGCTTGGCATGTAGAAGATACTCAATGCATTATTTGTTGAATAATATTCCTGCCAAGTTCTTCACTCGTATTAATTTGGCCTTCCTTCTTGTACATTCATACCCTTGTTCCTCCTTTCCTTTGAAGACCTGTCTGCTTGACACGAGAATGTTCTTCAGCACCTCAGTGTCTGATTATATCAAGCAAAATGCCTCAAGATCATCACAAACAAATGAAAACTCTGATGATGACTCTTTTCATATGAAACTTTGCTGGTTTATTATGTATTTTAATGCCGTCGGGACATTTCAGTTACCAGTTTCATTCTTAACTACCTGGCAGTGCCTTGAGAAAGCCCTCAGAAGGAAGAACTTCTCTTGCAGGTTGCCATGTATGTATATATTTAAATCACTTTGTCGAAGTATATTCGACATACGCAAAGGTGTACATACTTAATGTGTGCAACTGAATGAGGAATGAGACTGGAGATAAATACATACCAGTGAAACCATAACCACAATCGATGCAAACAACATCCATCCTTAACAAACGATCTATCTTCTTAGTAAGTTTTTGAGTGTATAGTACAGCTTTGTTGACTATTGATGTTGTTTTTAACCTAAGTCAGCAGTGTTTCCGCAGCACACCTGGGACTTAGCCTCTGCCCCCAGTGTCACTGTTCACTTATTTGTACTGTGCCCCATAGACCATACGTCGTGAGAGGCTATCGACTTCTCCATTTACAGTTCACGTCATTCTTCCTCACCATCACCCACCCCTCCTCCAGCGTGGACCTCACTTTTCTCCTTTCTAGGCTGGTCCAACACACTCCCAGCAGGTCTCTCTGCCTCCTTGCAATGTAGTCACCACACAGCCACTGGGGAGGTCTTTCCCACACAGGTCTCCAACCTCAGCACTCTCTGCTTACAAGGCCTCCCTGGGGTCTCCCTGAATGCAGGACCAGTGGACAGCTCTTAGCATACCTTGGGAGGCCCTTATGCTCTTGATCCAAACTCACTTTCTAATGGGTTCCCCAGTATAAATCCACTCTTGTAGCCTCCCCCAGGCGACTTGCATACAGTTCAGTGCTCAGGTGAGACCCACGCCTCTGGGAAGGAAGCCAGAGGGGGCAGTTAAGCTGTGATAATGCAGGGCCAAGGGTGGTGTCCACCAGCCCTGCTGGGAGTGTTGGTGGCCAGTGCTGGTCCTGCTGGGAGTATTGGACCTAAAATACTGCCAGAATTGTCCCCTGATGGTTCACAGTGTCCAGACCTTGTCCTCCTGTCTCAGCCACACCTGGGGAGTGGGCCGCTCCTGGAATGGGTGACCTTGGGCCAGGACACTCTCAGCAGCAGAGGCCACCTCTAGGGAGCTGACAGCTGGAGGTGTTGCTCCATCACACATTCAGTAGCTGGGGCAACAAGTCCCTCCCTCCCAGAAAGGAGATTGGGACTTACCCTCTTTTATCTTCTCAGAATTTTTGCTCCCTTTTTGTGGCTTCAGGCCTTTGTACTTGTTTCTTCTGCTGGAAATGCCCTTTGCCTACTGCTTTCTCCCTTTGATCTGATACTTTCAGTTTCCCTTTATGACCAATGTCAGCGGCTGACTCCTCTGGTAGCCCCCGCTCACACTTCCAGGCAGAGTCAGGTGCTTTTTCATGTGCTTGGTCAATGCACGTGGTTCACGTGCCCTGCGCCATGAGCCTGGACTGGACACTGAAGGTGAATGAGACAGAGTCGCTGGCCCTGATCTACCCTGGACCTACAGAGCAGACGTTGCCCTCCTTTGTGCCCCAGCAGTACTTAGTGTTTTGTTTTTTTTTTTAATGGCATCTACCATGTTGCTTATTTATTTACCTGCCTGATGATTCATTTTTCATTCACTGGGTCTTAATCAAGTCCTTGCCTTCCCTGTGCACAGCGTTCCAGGAAGCATGATGGATACAATGACTAACAGCCCGGTTTGCTGAGGAATAGATATTAATCAATGGGTTCTACAAAATCAGCTTAATTCCGGCTTCGACAATGGCTGTGGAGAAGTTCATGGAGCTATGCAGTTTTCCAACAGGGTGTTCCACCTGTCAGGGAGGTCAGGGGAAGCAGTGATTTCAATACAACTTGGTGAAGGGAGAGAGGAGCCTTTTGGGGGGATTCCAGAATGCACACAAGGGTGCATGTCAGAAGGGTGGATGGAGAATGTGAAGATATGAAAGAGTTTTGATGAGTTCATAAAGTAGAGAGACTAGTGAAGGAGGTGTTGTAATTGCCAATGATCATGTGGAAGTCCATCGCTGGCCATCCATGCTCAATGAAGTCAGTAAAAGGATTTCAACAAGGGATTGAAGTGACCGGAACAGAGATCAGAAAATCTGAGCAGACCTTTGTTCTGAGAAGGGAGCCCTGCGGGGACTCTGAGGAGGCTATTTTCAATTAACCGTTGAAAGAAGGGCAGCTTGGAGAAAGGTGGAGCATTGGAGAAATGGGGTTAAACATAGAGGAATTTAGGAGAAGAAGATGACAAACCTTGGTGATGGTTTCTATGTGACTGGGGAGGCAGGAGAGGGAGATGCCAAGGCTGCCTTTACGTTCCTGTGGATCCCTAACCTTTTTGGATCCTAATCCAGGGAAAGTTATAGACCACTCTCTGGAGACACATCCACATACATCCACGTACACACAGCATGTGCCTGTCACTGCAGAGGGCATATAGACCTTCTGAAGCCCATTGGTAAGCCCCAGATGGGAAAGGAGACTATACCTTATTACTAGGAAGTAATAAGGTACCTCTAGCTTCTATTGTAGAAAACAGCATAGAATTGGGCTGACAGTCCATGTTCGTTGAAGCAGTTAATAAAGGTGAGAGCAGGTAGAGGGTACTGAGAGGCTCCCGGTGGTTAGCACTCTGCCCTTTCTGCTGCTGATGTAGGAGTTTTCCTAGAACAGCTCGAACGCTCTTGTCTGTGAATCAACTGCTCATTAGCTTGCAAGGCAGCATTAGGTGGAAAAGTCCACAAAGGGATGCATGAGCCTCCAGGTGGTGGAGGGGAATAAATTTTAAAGTATTAAGGCTCTGAAGACCCAAGATTTGTCTGCAGCAGATGTCTGTCTGTAATGCTAAGTGTGTTGGACTGAAGAATAAAACTGTCTGCTTTTATTTTATGTGGGGGAGTGCATCATTTGGAGATGAAGTCAGACTGCCTATGGCTGGGTGGGTAAGTTAAATTAATGTCTCGAATCTCATGATTCATTTTTACCTTGTGCAAGAAGCAGAAATGGTAATTGTGTTCATGGGCAGAGATTTAGAACAGAATCATGCCTTTGCAGATAAGGCATTTCAGGAGGCCAATAAAAGTACGAGGGAAAAGAAATGCATAGAAGGAAGTTTTAAAAAAGATT
Organism: Desmodus rotundus; assembly: GCF_022682495.2. NCBI lineage: Eukaryota > Metazoa > Chordata > Mammalia > Chiroptera > Phyllostomidae > Desmodus > Desmodus rotundus. The sequence goes on from NC_071390.1 coordinate 174,358,899, forward strand.
AGTTCACTCGTATTAACCTAGGCTGGGTGGGATTTTCCTCCTTTGGCTTTGAGCAGCGGTATGCTGGGGATATGAGCAGTGCTATGTGAACCGTGGACTCTTCCACAGCCTCAGTTCCACCTGGTTCAGTCCCTACCTAGCAGGAACTCCCTCTGCAGCACCCTTTGCAGATCGTCTGTGGTTCCTTCCGAAGCTGTCCGGAAGAAGTTCATTGTTGAGTAGCTCTGAGATGAAGCCCTGCACGAACTTTTCACTCTATTCCTGGAATGGCAAATAGGCTTGAATTTGCATGACAATTTTGATTACTTGATGGTGCCTGCCTAGAGCAGAAGGATTCCAAGGCCAAGTCTGTGGTGGTGGTGGGAGGGGGAGCAGTAATTGATTATCAGTGTCTGTCACAGAGGAAGAAAGATGAGAAGTGGTACCGTGAAAGCCAAAACTGCTCTGCATTTGTTTTTCCTGGGCCAGACTTTTCAGTTAATTAATTCAACTTATACTTAGTAGCATCTACAATGTGCCAGTTGTGGTCCTAGGGGCTGGGGATGGTTATTTCTCCGTCCTCATTTTAGCTGCCTTTCTTGCAAAATTAGAGAGGTGGCCATGTTTTCCTTTTTGTGATACATCCCAACCCCCACCTCCACCCCTGCTTTGGGTCCCTGAAACCACTTTCCCTCTTTATACTCATTTCCTATTCTTTTGCTCCTCAATTTTCTCTTCTTATCTTCAAATGTTGGAGGGCCCCAAGATTTGGTTCTGAATTGCTTTTTCTTCTGTTTCACTCTAGATAATCCCATCCCATCCCACGTCTTCAAAGGCCATGTCTATACCAAGGACACTCAGGTTTGTGCCTCCAGCCACAAAAGGAAAATTATATAACCTTCTGCTATCAGACAGCTTCACTTCCATACTAAACGGCACCTCACACGCAACACATTCAAAAGAGAACTCTTGATTCCTATACTGCCTTCATTCCCCTCATGCCTTTGCCAGACAGCCCTTCTCAGTAAATGGCACTACTGTGCACTCAGGTGCCCTTGCCAAGGAGGCAGGGCTTTTCTCCTTCCCTTACCAACCCTCATCTAAAACACCAGGTGTTGCTGTCAATTCTACCTCCAAAGCATCTCCCCAATCTTCCCACATCACTCTACCCCTTGCCCACCATCCCAATCCCTGGCCATCCCCTCTCTTGCCAGGGATACATCAGTAGACTCTCTGCCTCGTGTGCTTCCATGATGGTCCCTTTCAACACCAGGAGAAGGAGAAGTTTTAAAAATAAATGTTAACAACATCATGTAAGTTAGTTGTTTAAAATTCCCAAAGGCTTCCCTGTGAGAAAAATCCAAACACCTTTTCCAGGTTTACAGGGTTCACTTGGTCTTCGCTCACCTCTTAGTCCTCTCTGCTCGTACTTTCTTTAGTCACTCACTGGCCTACTTTCTATTCCTCTAGAAGTCATGTGTATTCCCTCCTTGGGGACTTCACATTGTTTGTTTCTCTTTCTAGAATATTTTCTCTGATCTTTCTGTGGTTGATCCTTCCCATTTAGGTCTTAGCTTAAATTGTACCTTGCAGCATATCTTTTTTCATCTCTCGTCTGGATCACCGTAATCACCTGCCTGCTGGCCTCTCTGCCTCCCTGTCTCCCACTCCCATCCCTCCTCCATACTTAGCAGATTTCTGCCTGGTTGACTCAGCCACACACGGTGTAGCCCGTGCCCAGCCCTCCAGCCTCATCCTTACTGGGCTCTTTGCCTCGTACATAGTGCTGCCCTGCTTTACTGTATTGTGGAATGTCTCTGAGCCTTTTCCCACGCCATTCCTCTTGTCGGGCACTCTCTTCCATCCCTTCTGGGTAACCTCTACTCCTTCTCTAAGACACAATTAGGGAAGGGCTGCCTTACCGGGAAATGCTGTTCTGACTCTCTCCTTGCCTGAGGTCCATCCACTGCTTTCTGGACTGGGATGCTGAAAGCACTTGGGAACTGTTTTATTATGTTGCTACCTGTTGGTTCGTTTGTTTTTTTTTTCCTTCCCTAGTTGTCTCCCAATGGCCCCCTTGGAAGCAGGGATTGTGTACCTGTGGGCTTATCTGTATCCCTAACACCCAGCACAGACCTTTTCATTGTAGTAACTACTGCAGGAAGGCTTAATTACAGGATTTCTGGAAGAGGGCTGTGGGGTGACATTCTGCTCGGGGGGGGGGTCAGAGCCAGTTTTCTACCCAACTCCAGAATTTGCGAGCTCTGAGTGAGGGCTGACCCTGGGACAGAGTGAACGGCGTACCCTGAGGAAGAAATTGGGCTAGTGGTTGCCTGGTGGAGGATTCGGGTCGGTGCTGTGGGTGCAGTTCTGTGAGCACGGCACAGCTGTGAGGTTTGCATCCTGCAACAGCTCAGCCCCCAGCGTTTGACACGTGGGCCTAGGAAAGGACAAAGCACCAGCTGAAGCTGGAAATTAGTGAGAAACACAGAAAGTTCACATCTTCAGGAATTATCACTCTGTTCAACCTTGGTACAGCTGCCCCCTTGCCTGGGGACTGCCTCTCACATGCAGTGCAGTCTAACTGGCCTTGTTTCCATTTAGTGACCCTGCCCACCCGGCTGCACCTGATTGAGTCAGGAGTAGGCATCCAACCCCACTGGGGCCCATGGGATTCTCTCTCTCTCCTAGAATTTAATAATTAAGGCAGAAAACACAGAGCCTGGAAGGTGATGTCATGACTCAAACTAACAGGGCATCTGCCTACCTAAGGATCCAAGGGGCCCATATCTTAAGATCGTGGGGCCGAGAACCATGACACAATAATCACATGGCAGGGAACTGGCATGGAGGAGCTCGAAACATAATAACACACTGCTATGTTTGTGGTGTGGAGGTGATACTTGCGAGCCGCCCTGCCCACTCACACCCTGCTCGCCCTGCAGCATTCTAGCGTGGCTGCATACCTGGCCTCAGATGTAACACCTATTGCTTCCAAATTTGGTTGGATGCAATCATTGCACTCTTCTTTCCAACCAATTCAGTCTCTCTGAGGTGGGAGGATGTCTTCTCCCTCTGTCCCAAGTAGGATCCCAGGAAAGCCTTAGCTGGGTGGTGCTCCTGTCCAACCTCTGCAGTCGGCCTGACGGCATTGTCTTCAGAGTGTGATCTGAAGGGTGCTCGAATAAGAGTTCCTTGATGTGATTGTGGAAATGCAGACAACTGGGCTCTCGCAGATCTACTGAATCACGGTCTCTGCAGGAGTAACAGGCTCCCCAGATAATGAGGGCGGCTGGTCTCAAGAGTTCACTGGGTTTGGAAAAAGTGATGAATTAGGTTGGGGGACAGTGGTTTCCGTCCCTGCTGAAACACTTCTGAGCTGGGTAATTTTGGCACATCATCTCTTGAGAAGAGGAAATGTGTCTTGTTTATATTTATCTCTACTCAGCCCCGAGAACATAGGCAGCCTTCAGCTAGTGTTGGGTGAATGAATGAACGCATGCATGGGTGAAGAGCTTCACCAACCCTGCAGGTGTTGAAGGAGACGGCTCAGGGAAAACACCTGTGCAGTGTCCTATACATGATAGGTGCCCATGAAGTGCACCCCCTTGTCATCTGTGGGTGACCTGAGTAAGCACAGGTGTTCAGAGGCCTTGCTGAGACTCAGAAGCAACAGGTGCTTTTGGGAAAACCCATGATTCCCTTTTTATTCTGCTCCCTGTGGTTGTCTGTTCTTGCCCCGGGAGTTGCCATCCCCAGGAAGGTCAGCAGAGACCAATCACAGAGGAGAGGGCTCTGGCTGCCAATGTGCCACCCTAGGGCTTGAGAGGCCACCCGGGGATGTCAGGGCTGTGTCCAAAGGTAGAGCTGTGATCAGTAGCTAAATGTAGATGGTTAAGTTGGGGATTTGGGGTCCTGAGCATGAGTAAAGGAATCCTGATTTAAACACGTGATAACATTGGGAAAAATAGTTGATTTCTCCTAGTCTCAGTGTTTTCTTTCTTTTTTTTTAAATCTACAAAAAGGTCATAAAGTAGCTCCCCTATCTACTCTTAGCATTCTAGTCAGAATCAAAGGAGGTAATGATATAATTATTGTCTCTCTATACAGACCATACTATGATGTTTTCTGCTCAAAGTGCGGTCCCCAGACCAGTGGTGTTGGCTCCCCCAGGAGCTTGTTAGAAATGCAGAACCTCAGGGCCCATCCACACTTACTGAATCAGAGTCTTATTTTAACATGACCCCTAGGTGATTTCAAATGCACATTAAAGTTTGAGAAGCAAAGACTAAACAATTATAAGAAATTTTTAGCTCTCCAAACACTTTTTTTTTCTAGAGAGCTCTTGCAGAGAAAGGAAACATGTTTATATATCTCTGTTCAGTACGTAGAATGTAATTGACCCTTACCTAGTGTTGAGGGAATAAATGAGTGAATGAATGACCTCACTGTCACCCACTACTCGGAGCTCTTTACCCAATATTTCCCCTGCTGTAATAGCAGGGTGTGTACGTGCTGATCACAGCTGCCTCCCAGCCAGCTGGTGCCAACCACAGATGCAGGCATTTAGTGTGTGATTAAGGACAGAGTAATCCACTTAATGTGGGTTGCGGGAGATATTTGGCAAGAACCAAGGGACAGGGGTTGAATTTTAGTTTCCAAAGATAATGTCTTTCCCCATTATTTAAAGCCCTCAGTAACTTGGATCCCACCCAGACAGAAATCGGACTGTTTGAGATGGAATTCTGTAAATAGGACTCTTGCTCACTTTTGTAGCAGATTCATGCCTCTAATAGTCTGTTCAGGTGTCGATGTAACATGCCGTGGAGGGCTTGTCCAGCTGGATCTTTGTTGAGCTGAGACCAACTGAACTTGACATCTCTAAGGGAGAAATGGCTTTTGTTTACTAGATTTTACCACCAGCTAAGTTCATTAAAGAGTTAATCTGTCCCATCGTTCAACAACTACTACAGTGCTTGCCTTGGGGTTACCATAGTGAGCGCGCTAGCAGTCCCTGCTTGTAGCAAGTAATTGCCAGGTTATGAGGATGGAATATTAATCAAGCAATTACAGTGAGGTTTGAGGAAGTACAGACTGACAGGGGAGAGCGTGGCAGGCAAACTTAGTAAGGGGAAGGGGTGGAGATGCAGTGCCCACAGGAAGTGACCTTTAGGCAGACGCCGAAAGGATGAGTAGGAGTCAAGGCCTAGAAGCAGGAGACAGTATGCTCTCACGATGGAAGTAAAGCAGCAAATGTGTTGGATAGCCAGTGTGGCTGTGTGTGGGCTGCTTGTAAGTGTATCTGTGAGGTGTGGAGTATAATGAGAGATGAGGCTGGAGAGGTAAGCAAGGGTGGGACCTCAGAGGATACTGTGAATCCTTTGAAGACATTTCCATTTCCCCCCCAGGTCAATCTAGGAAATCTTTGAAAGTGGGTCTGGTACAGTTTGCAGTTCTCCCCTAATGGACCACTGGCTCCTCTATCAATATGGCAATGGGAAGAGATTTGTCTCTGGTCTGCATGCCTCACCCTGCCCTCCTGTGACTCCTAGTCTCAGCCTGGTGCCTGCTTCTTGCTTTTCATCCTCTCATGCTCTCCCCAGGAGGGTTCTCAGTGTTGCTTTATGCATGCGCTAGGCCACAAAATAGTATTTCTGGACCAAGAGTTCATCAGTGAACTCTCCAGGCACTCTGCTTCCTGTCTGTCTAATGTGAGGTCTCTTCTCTCTGTGGTCTCCTTTCCTGGCTTTCCCCTGCCTGGAGCATCAAATAGGGCACTGGCAGCTGTGGGCCTGAACTAGAAACACCTGCCCTGCTGGCCCTCAGCAGCAGCATCGCCATGCCCACTGTCCTGGCAGCAGGAAATCAAGTCATTTATGTCCAGTCACCGTACATCCATTAGTGTACCAGCCCCATTTCCACATGCCTTCATTGCCAAGGTTCTCACTGTGAGCCGTTGGTATCAGAAGGTTTGCGAGAGGCAGGGCAGCCAGAACACAGCACTGAGGGTGGAAGAGATGGCCTGACTTGTGGCCCCTTTCTACCCTCATTCTGCGATGTTGGATGGGTCACCTGAATCTTGGTTTCTGCAGCTCTAAATAGGGACAAACAAGAGCACTTGCCCTGTCTATTCTCAGGGAGGTCCTGAGATCAAACAAGATCCTGGGAGTGCTTGTCAGCTTCTCTGGAAGAGCCGGCTTTCTTTGGCACTCCGGCCATTGCTGGCACAACTGAAGGAAGCTAGGACCCAGGGGGTGTGCATTTCTCACCTTCCACAACTAATCACTGCCTTCCCATCTGAGGCTTTCAAATTAGGTTCTATTTTGCCGTGACTCCTGCACTCTATCACTTAATGGACGACCCAATTAGAAACCATTCGTCCAAATGTAAACATTGTTTTAGGTCGTAATTGTTGAGACCAAATAATTTTTGGTGACACAACCCACTTTGAAACATTTTCTTCCTGGTGGACCTATGGCATACACACCCAATTTGCTCCTCTGGTGTGTAATTATCTCCTCAAGCTACTTGCTGGCAGGTTTTTGAGATGGTAATGGAACAAAATTAATTTCCAGTTCATTTTAGAACTCCTGTTTTCTTCTATTTTTTTTCTCAGGAATTAAAAAAAAATAGATGGATAGGTAGATAGATAAAAAAAAGAGCCAGTGATTGTGACTCTTCAAATAATTGCCTCACAAATCCAAAACACTGACATCGCAGTACAAAAGGAAGATAAAAGTTCAAAACATAGTGTTGAAAATGGAATTTAGAGGTTTAAAAAAACTCATGCCATCTTCTCCTTGAAATGGATCCTTCCCATCTCCTTCCAGGTCTTATATTACACGGTGGGGGGTGGGGGGTGGGGGGGAATTCCTCTTCCGTACACAAGGGCCCATATTGGAATACCTAGATCCTTAAATCGAGGTCAACCTAAAGACAGGAAAAGGGATCCTTCAGAAAAGATGAAGCCCTCACAGGTTACGCCCTCCCGAACACCTCACCCCAGCAGCCCCACTGTCACGTGCAGAAGGGGCTTCTTTCTCTCTGCTTACAAGTGGTGCCCATTTCTTCTCCCATCATTTTCCACTTAACAGTACTTTTAAAAATTTTTTTATTGTTATTCAATTACAGTTGTATGCCTTTTCTCCCCATCCCTCCACCCCACCCCAGCCGAACCCCCCTCCCTCCCCCACCTCCACCCTCCCCCTTGATTTTCTCCATGTGTCCTTTATAGTAGTTCCTGTAATCCCCTCTCCCTACTGTCCCCTCCCCACTCCCCCCTGGCTATTGTTAGATTGTTCTTAACTTCAATGTCTCTGGTTATATTTTTTTTGCTTTTTAAGCTTTCCTATCTGTCTCCCCTAAGCAGACCATGAGCCCGGGGCTGGGTCTCATTCTCTTCATTCCATAGAAGGCCTTTTGTTATTGTCACTTGGGGCCACCACCTCAGACACTCATCAGCCCTCACCTGGGTGAGGGCAACAGCCTCCCAACTCATTTTTATTTTTATGTTTATTATTACTTTTATTCTTTTTATTTTTATTTACCGAATCTCTACACCATCCTTTCCATCAGAGCCTGGAGAGTTTTTAAGATGTAAATCAGATCAGCCCCTCCCCTAGTTAAAACACTTTGATGTGTCCTCTAGTCCTCTGGGTGCGTCCAAACTCCTTTACAGGACTCAGTGGCCTTTCATCGTCTGGGCCTGGCTTAGTTCTCTAATCGCATCTCCACTCTCCGCTCACGGCCAAAGCCCCAGCCACCAGCGAGTGAGCGGTGGTAATTCCCTGGACACATCCCACTGACATTTACTGAGCACTTGCTTTGCCAGGTACTTTCTGATCTCTCAGTCTGCATTCTTAGTAAACCTCATAACAACCCCCTGTGGTGGTTTCTATTCTCCCCCCTTTACAGATGAGAAAACTGAGATTTTGAAAGAAAAGGTAAGATGATCCAGGCTAGAGAGTTAGTTAAAGGTAGTTTAAGGGTTATAACCAGGCCTGAGACTCCGGGGCCTAGATTTTAATTGCAAGGATCCATTCCCCAGACAGGTGGAGTTTGAACTAAATTTCAGAGGATAAAAAGGACTTGAACAGGTAGAGAGAGAAAAGCTATTCTGAACAGGGGAAAACCAGAGTTGGGCTGGCAGAGAGGAGACCCGGGTGCATCAGCAGGGAAGGGCATCCCTTTGGCTGAAGCAGAGGATCTGGGGAGAGGGGTGTTGAGGAAGTTGGGGGAAGGTCTGGAATGTGCAGGGATGCCAGTTGCAAGGCTGGGCTGAGAAGCTGGAGCCGAGTCTGGGGGATGGTCTGAGAGATGCTCCGGCAAATAGGTGGTCTGATTCCGGTGTTGATGGGCCAAAGAGGGGGAGGGAGCCAGTCTGGGCCGCCCAGTAAGAACGCTTTTGCAGAAGTCCTGACAGGAGGCAAGAAGGCGGTGCGCAATTGCAAAGAAAGGGCTGATCCAGCAGGCCCCGAAAGCCACCTTGGGCTATAATTTGCTTTTATGATGGCACTGCTGATCCTGTTGTTATTGATGTCTGGGGACCTCAGAGGCACTTTAGAATCACCCCCTGGGTGGCCAGAGGCCTGTGTGTGGCACGGAAAGTACCCTCCTTAGGGTCAGGCCAGGTCCTGCCTCCCTGGTGGGACAGCCTCAGGCAACTCTGGCTGCTTCCTGGGCTTGTTTTCCACGGTTGGTTGTCACAATGATGGGCTCCCTTGCCCGGTCAAACAGAATTGTCGGCATAGATAAAATAGAAGGGTCTTCCAGGACATTCGGAGGATATCCAGGACCACGTGGTACAAAAGTGCTGTGGGTATCACGAGGTCATCCCCACCCTCCTCTGGAAAACACCGAGAAAGACGCCACTGATCACTGCTTCTGCTGAGTGAAACAGTGCGCGTGTGTAAGAAAGATCTCTTTTGAGAGGAAGGGGGAGGGAGAGACAGGGGCAGTGGTGAGCATCCTGGCCAAAGTACAGGTTAGTCAGTTTGCACAGAAAGAGCTCTCTGTGCCGATTCAGGCCCCACCTGCTCTCCAGGTTCTGCGCACTGGGACACTCAACCTGCTCAGAACAAGCCGGAGTTCCAGAGCCTTTAGCCAGGAAGAAAAGCAGTTGCAACCTCCTGGGTGAGGATTCAAATCCAACTTGAGTAAGAGCACAAAACCAACACATAGTAGGACTTACGTGAATCCAATGAAAATCAGTCTGAGAAAACTCATTTTTGTAGACATTCATTCATTCACTTACTCATTTCCTCAGCCTCTTATGAGCACTCACTCCCTGTGTTGGTTTACTTGATTCTTGAAGTAGATTTTCAGCTGCTTATGGGGAAGGAATGTATCTCCTTTATCCATGTGTCACCAGGGGGCCTCTTAAGTCTTTCTTGAACTTCCTTCTGTAGACATTTTTGCCTAATCATATGAGCATGCATGTACATATATATGTATGTTGCTGTTACACGTGCACTGGAAGAATTCATGTCAGGCTCATCAGTAACTACTCATGGGGAGTGGGGTGAAAAGTGGGGGGGGAGTTATTTCAGGACCCTTGAATAAGGATGTGAATCTGTGCTTCCTAGATTTAAACAGAAAGTAACAAAAGCAGAGAAATTACGGCATCGTAAGTGATCTTTAGTTTCTTTTCAGGGTTTTTCTTTGTTTTTCCAAAATGTCCAAAATGGATGGCCATGTCTTTGATATTCAAAAATTGTTTAAACTAATGAATTGTGGACAATTTAAGAAATATTGAAAGTCTAAAGGAGAAAAGAAAAAACGACCCACGTTTTACCCATAAGAAAAAACTGCAATTAATATTCTACTTCACAAAGTTTGTTTTATAATTCTTTATCTAAAAATGGCATTTGTTCTTTGAATAATTTTGAGTAATACAGAAATGCACAAGACAGAGAGTTGGAATCACTCCTAATGTGCCACGCAGAGATGACCCACTGTTGACGTTTTGTACATTTTCTTCCTGCATTTCACTTTATTGATTACAATCATAACTCCCATACGGTGCGTGCTTATTGGGGCCAGACAAAGTGCTAGATGCTTGTCACACATTACCTCATTTAATTTCCACATAAGCCTGAGGTGGAATTGTCAGTTGCATCTCATAGGACATACAAACCAAAGGTTGAGAAGCCTGGATCCGTTACAATGAGAACCTAACATTGAACGACTCCAAACCATTCTTAATGGTTCTCTATACCCCTTTAGAGTCATGTGTGCAGTCATGGGCAGGCACCCTGCCTACACACACGTGCCACACACAGACACATGCACGCAGGCACAGCTGACACTCGCGAGCTGTGATGACACTGTATCTTCCATGTTGCCTTCTGCTTTATTTTTTACTTAATATTATATGGTGAGCATTTTATGATGTCATGTAAACACTTATTTAGAAGGTGGTTTGATAAACTTGGATTTTTTTTAAGCTAAATTTTAAGCAAAACTTGAAGCTCTATTCTCCATAGATGACTGGCCTTTGTCCTCAGGCCTCCGTACCTACCACATAACCAGCCCTCCCAATCCCACCTTCTGGCTCTTCTCCCTGGCTTTTCCCCACCATCTCTGCTTCCTCCTCAAGCCGGGAGTTGGGGACTGTGGTCACTGCACTCAGCGGCTGTCAGAGGAAGCTCACTGCCAAAATGCCTGCATTTCGTGCCTGGACCTCATATGAGAACGGCTTTGCAGTCTCCAGGCCCTTCTCACCCGTGTGCATGTTGCGTGTGTTGCCTATGCATAACCCCGAACGGCTGAGCAGGCGTTTTTCACATCAAGAAATGTATGGACGGGGTAAGCAGTGAGGTAATAGGAAAGCTCCAGCAAGGGCTGCAACAAAAACTAGGGCACAGAGCACCAAACTTTTCGATGATACAAACTGTTCACATCTAAAGTGGAACAGATCACTGCAGGCCTCCTCAGTTCCCGTCTGCTAATGACGTGTGCTGGGGATTCCCCGGGGGACACAGGGTATGCAGGGATTCTGGAATGTACTTGACAGAGAACCTAGTGGGAGGCAGGCAGCTTTTCTTAGTTGGCTGGTGTTCTGTAATACCCAGTTTGAGAAATACTGTTTTATAGGTTTTCTGTATAAAGTTAATTCTGTAATTTAGCTTCTTTCAACTGCTAATTAATTCCTTGCTACTCAAAGCACGGTTCTTAGGCCCGTGGCATGAGGAATCTTCTAGGAGCTCCTTAGCAATACAGAATCTGCCTTCCACCTGACCCTCCCCTCCCCCAACCACACATTCGGGAAATCTGCGCATCGAGAACCCCAGGTCGTCCCCAGACACGTTATGATAGATGCACTGGTGTTCATAAGGACACGAAGGCTTTTAATGAAAGGAAAGTCATCCTACAGGGCTTATTTGATGTTATAAGTGTGTTTCATATGCACGTTTAATTTAACGTAGATGGGCAGAGGCAGGGGAAGACGTGTAGGAGCACCGCGGGTGGTGGAGCACGGCCTCTGCGCCCGAGCTCCACTCAACAACGATCCCCAATGACTGTGAGCCCCAGGTTGCTCCCGAGTCCTTTTCCTTTTCCTTTTTTAGGCGAGCAGGCGGTCCCCCAGCATGTCCACATTTGGAACTGGAGCGACATGCAGCCACATCCCATTAGCTAATAGCGAGGCCCCTGGAGAGGGGCTTCAGCTGGGAGCACGCAGCTAAAGCCCCTTTAATGGCCTAGTCAGCTGTCAGGGCCGTAAACACGCTTCTTCCCATTCAGAGCCATTTGCCCCTTTCTGTGACCTCTCGTGGCTCGGACCCTGGCCACGTGGCCCAGATGGCATAATCTGTCAGGCCAAAGCAGGTGACAGTGGGGCTTGCTGTTAGGTAATCAGTGACTATAATTAGCCGGGGTGGAAGTGATAATGGGACCAACTGCAGGGCCGGGCTCCCCCTCCCCTTCCCCTTCCCCTGCTCATGTGACGTTCCTAGCACAGGGAGTGTGTGTGTGAGAGAGGAAGGCAGGGCCCTTGCCTCCATGAGGAAGGTCAGGGCTCAGCTCCAGCAATTTAGTAACTGAGTTGTTTGGCAGCTGATCAATTTCATTTCATAGAAGCAGAAATCTATGGTTTTGTTTGGTAATTAGTTGGCTACAAGGACCTTGTGTGACCAAGGGTGGGGGAGGGCTGTAGAGAATTGGAACCAGATTCTTGTGGCTCAGACCCCAGGCATTCAGACCCTGGCCCTGCCGCCCACTAGCCGGCAGCTTCAGGCTGGTCAAGGGGCCTCTTCCATCTCTAACAGTGGCAATCACACCATGGCCCTCCTGGGCCTTTGTCAACGTTAAGTAAATATCTCAGTCAATACCTCCTGAAACACACCTGACGTATGAAATATAGTAGGAGTGGAACAGATCCAACAACCCTCAAACTTGTTCCCAACAAACTGAGTAAGTTCCCTGGAAGTGCCGTTGACATGTATCACAAAGCAGTTGAGAAATGAAGGGGGCCTGGCTGTAACTTCTATCAGGAGGGGAGAGGTCCCTGTGCGTCCTGCATCGGAGTGACAGCCACGGGGGAGGGCAGTCCGCTAATGAACACTGCAGCATCGTTTACTGCTGGTCCCTGTGTGGTCCGCAGGCGGAGGCTGTTTCCTCACACAGCACCTGTCGTGGACTTTGGAGGAAACGCTGAAGCTTGTTCGGTTTGGCTTAGTTTGAAGGTCTAAAGTAAAACCTCTCCATCTTTTATCCATTCTCCTCCCCCAGAACTACTGTGTTCTTTTTCCTCCCTTTATTAAAAATAAATATACCTCAGGAGAGACAAAAAATAAAAACCACCTATAATCCCAGAAATAACCTGTTAACAATTTGGTATATATTCTTTCAGATTCATGTTGAAACAGCTATTATTTTTTTCCACCAGATTGGTCATGTTTGTTCACTTGAAACATGATTTTTTCCTTCTCACTCAATATGTTAAATCTTATTTTATGCCAATAGGTACATTTCTAAATATCCTTCTATTCCATATTTTCTATCATAGTTTATTGGCTCAATTTGTCAAGAATTCTACCAATCTTTTTCCACCACCCGTTTTTTTTCAATTGAGATAATTCACATACCATGAAATTCACCCTTTTCAAGCCTACAATTCACTGGTTTTTAGTACAGTCACAAGGTGGGGCAGCGTAACCGTTTTCTAATTCAAGGACATTTCCATCACCCCCAGAAGACATCTCACGTCTGTCTGCGGTCACTCTCATTCCCTCCTTGCTCTAGCCCCTGGCTAATACTCACTTCAGTACCATTGGGATGCAGGGACTTACTGACCCAATTCCTCACCACTGGATGCTCACTGCTCACAACTATGTCAGATTTGAAACAATACTGTAATGATCAGTTTGTGAAATGTTGTCTAATTATATTTTTGAGCTGTTTTAATTTGAAAAGGAGTGTACCATTTTTGAATGATGTGGAAAATTTAGAATGAAGAAAAATCTCCAAGCCTGCAGAATTATACACATTCTGTGGGGATTTCCTGAATGTGGTCACTACAGACCTGCTTTGCAAATACTGCCCGTGGAGTTTGCCAGATGTGGAGACTTGTGAAATTGTATTACTGTACATTGTCACGGTAGAGCTAAATTCCTGACTCCCCCTCTCTGAGTGGCAGTCACTGTTTGTTTTTTTTTTTTTGTCTCCCTGGGCTGCATTTGCACCTGGTAGAAACAGGGGCAGGTGGATGGTGTGGGATGCAACCAGTTCTATGCAGTTTCTGGAAGTGGTTTTTAAAATGTAAGTTAAAAAATAGACCTTAATCTGATATAAAAGGAATCTGGAAATATATTTTAATAATCTTGCATATGTTTACAAATATTGACCATGTTAAGCATTCCTTCCAATAACATTAATTATTATAATTCCCAAGAATTAGAAAGTCGTAAGACTATGCGGACCAGCTGCTGGGCGAAGTGTTTCATATGAGTTGCTTTCTTCAACAACCATGTGACATCATCCACAGGATTGGTAAGATGTGGCTCTTACCCATCTTGCAGATAAGGAGACTGAGGCAAAGAAAAATAAGCCCTGCCCAAAGTTGCAGAGACACGAAAGGGTAGGATTTAGGAAAATTGCACTGTGATCAAGAGCTCTTCCACCTGCTCACTATGTGGCCCTGGGCAAGTTACTTATCTCCTTCTGCCTCTGGTAATAACAGCACTCACCTTAAAAGGACATAGGGAAGGGTATTAATGCTTGTAAAGTGCTTGGAGGAATGTAGTAGGAGCTCAATAAATGTCAGCCTGACACAAAACAAACAAAGCAAAATACGACATGGTTTTGTCTGCATCCAAAGCTTGTATTCTCTCTGCTGTTCCCTGTGGCCTCAAAAGGAATCAGGCAACTGAATTCCTACTAAGAAACCTGAGCAAGATTCAGGATTGCAAGGCGTTGCAAAGCATGGCCTAGTTAGAAAGCACACTCATTCACACACACACACACACACACAGTTACTTTTAATAGCTGGTAAGAGCCAGAGAAAATCCAATTACAGATGAATCAATCGATTAAAAAGAAAGGGGGTAGAAGAAAAGAAAGAATGTTGGAGAGACACGGAGCCAAATTACCACTGGATAATAGAATTAAGGGTCTGTAGAGGGAACTGGGAGAAATAACAGGGAGGTAGGGCTGGGGACTTGGTCACAGTTCTGCAGTGATGACTCTCCTTCAGCCCCTCGACTCCAAAGGCCAGCAGCGCTCCTTTGGAAAGGGCCGGAACTGTATGTGGCAAATTATAGCTTTGCAGGGAAATGAATCGCGTGTGGCCTCTGGAACAAGAGGATTACGATTGGGTTAAACAGATGTTCGCAGTTCAGGATGAAAGCGGAGGGCCCAGATGTCACTACTGCTGGAGGGGGAGGTGAAAGCTTGTTTTTATTTGTTTGTTTGGTTTTGTTTTTGTCTGATAAAGATAGAGCCTTAGTTCATAATTTTCTGGTTTTCTGTTCCCTAAGAAATCTTGTCTTGCTTCTTGAAATATCTCGTAGTAAGTAGGATTTCTGTCTTGAACACAAACACTTAAGAAAAAACCCACATGCATTTTTAACTTTATTTTCTATTTTGGGGGGGGCAGGGGGGTAAGAGGGAGGTGGGGCTGTTAATCCAGCAGTAATCTCTACAGCTGCATCTATTATTGGTGGGTTCTAGAATAACATCCGTTTCTATGTACTTGTGGAAAGGCGTATTAACTAGGCCATGTAAAGAGTCAGTGCATCTATAAATAAATGAGGGAGGCTGCGCACAGAGCGGGGGTTGCCCTTCTGCTGAGGCCTCGTGGGCCCTGCCATGCAGCTGTTGACACTGTCAACTGGCCAGGCCTGTTCTACTGCGGATATTACCTTCGCAGGGCAGGTGGGGGTGGTGCATGGAGGACTGACACCCTGGCCAAGGGTGGCTTCTCCGTGGCTGAGGGCTGGCCTTGCTGGTCCAGGAGCCTTTAGCCCCAGTGCACATGACCAGGCTGTGGTCACTTCGTGGGAGCCAGCTCAGGCTGGGCAGGGTTAACCGATGGTGGTTTGGGGTGGGGGAGTGGGGAAGGGAGAGAGGGTGGCAAGGACAGACAGAACAAGAGCAACAAAATAACTCTGAATGTGTAAGATTAAACAGAGAAAGGCAGTGGGGGGGGCGGGGGCAGAACAGGAGTAAAGGACGCTTTTTCCGGAGTTTGGGAGCCTGATCTTTTTTTCCCACCTCAGGCTGCTCCCTCTGGGATGGGCAAGAAGGACCCATAGTTCTACTGGCAGCTGTTTTCCCCTGCACACTCACTTAGAGATTTAAAAAAACCAAAAAGACAAAAACAACCCTTTCCACTAGAGAAACTGGGCAAAAAGCTTCAATCTGCTTGGTAAGTCATCTTGGGATTTCGTGCGAATCTTGTCTTGGAAGACTCCTACTCAAAAGTGCTGTTTCAACATCAGCATCTCCTGTTTGGGGAGCAGTCTCTGGCCCTCCAGGCCAGACCCACTGAATCAGAACCCACAGTTACACGTGATTCCCGGGGAGCTGCGTGTGCACTCTATTTGAAAAGCTCTGGACTGCAACAGTGGTTCTTAATTCTGGCTGCACATGAGAATGACCTGAAGTTGTGGGTTGACTCGTGTTCTCCAAAAAGATGTTGAAGTCGTAACCCCCAGCACCTGTGAATGAGACCCTGTTTGGAAATAGGCTTTTTGCCGACTCTTAGCATCACTTGGACGGGCCCAATCCAATATAACTTACAAAAAGGGGAGATTTGGACTCAGAGGCAGACAGGCACACAGGGAGAATGCCATGTGAAGATGAAGGCAGAGATTGGGGTGCTGCATCTATGAGCAGAGGGATGCCAAATATTGCCAGCCAACCACTGAAAGCTGTGAGAGAGGCACAGACCAGATCCTCTGTCACTCCCTCAGAAGAAACCAATCCTGCCACAACCCTGATCTTGGCCTTCTGGTCTCCAGAACTGAGAGACAATCAATTTCTGTTGTTTAAGCTACCCAGTGTGTGGTACTTTCTTATGGCAGCCCTAAAAGACTGATAGACCTGAATACTCCCAAGGAAACTCCAGGTTTTTGAGCTCCACCTGACCTGTTGGCAATCAGAGTACCAAGGGAGAGGCCAAGAGACCTGCATTTTCTAGATGTCAGTGGTGCCATCCACCTACCATTCAGGCTCACTTCAACCTTATAGCATGGTCCCTAAGAGCAGATGCTCTTATGTACCAGTTTGCTTTTCAACTTCTGGTGATGGGGAACTTATTACCTGATGGGGCAGCCCGATCCATTATGGAAAGTCCTTATTGTTCAGAAGAATCCTTAAATGGAGCTAAAGTTTTCTCTAATATAAAGATTGAGAAACTGACACCCTGAGAGGTTGAGTGACTTGCCGAGAACCATACAGTCAGGATGGAGCCAGCAATGGATTTGAATATAGACAGTTGCCTAAGTCCACTCTCCTGACCAGTCAAACTACCCAGATGACCCAATCGTTTACAAAGGACCAAATCAAGACTCCTTCCAGCCCTGGGAGACAGAGACCCAGCAGAGTCCCTCTCTGACCCTCATACCTGGATGGTGGGGTATAAGGTAGGGAGAGGGAATTGTGGGGTCCCATTAGGCTCCTGAGCTATGGGATTTGACATCTGTGCATCCAGGAGGTGGATGAATTGGGTAGGGAGCCAGAGTGTGGGTTTGGTTCAAGCGTCAGGGCCTGCTTCTGACCAGAACTCCCTGAGTGACCCTGAGCAGGTCTTTCTTGCTCTCTGGCCCTCAGTGTTCACATCTGTGAAATGGAGCTAATAGAGTTTCCCTTTCCTATCTTGTAGGGGCTCCTATGAGATCACAGCCAGGAATATACCTTGTGAAGCTTGAGTATTATGATTATTATATCCTGGCAGGAGAAGAGAACTTAGGTGTTTTCATGAAACCAAAAAAAACTTCTCACTGGAGCCATTTTGGCAATTGGTCCTCCTGACAAGCAGTTGGATTGCTGCTCAGATTCTGACAAGCTGTTGCCAGGCTTGAGTGGAAGGAGGTGCAAGGAGGATGAGTCAGGGGGAGGCCTTCCAGAGAGCTACAAGTTCAGCCATGTACTCTCCCTCTTCCTGGATATACTCCATAATTAACCCAACCTCCAAAATCAGCAAGGAGTCCCTCCCTCTCTTTCCAACAGGTTGCTCCTCAGCTGCATTTTCTTGGGGCAGGCAGGAGAAATGCAGATTCCTCCTACCCTCTGGACCCAGCTCATTCACCAGGGTTCAAAAGTCTCGATGCTGTTATTATTCCCACACCCGTTTTTTTTCTCATTGATTTCTTTATTACTCCACAAATATTCCCTCCATGCTTACTGTGGCCTGGACACTGCGCTGGGCCCTGGGAATTGGCAATGGATTCATAAGTGTCCCTGTGCTCCAGAAACTTACAAGTAATCCAGTCTAAGGCTTGCCCATAGTTCCACGTTGGTTCCCAAGGCTGTTCCCGCTTACAGGCCTCACGGCGAACTTTCTTCTCTCTCTCCCACCCCCTGCAGCGTAGTGAGTAGGAAGAGATTACAGCTGAGTCATTTCTGGCGGTGTGGCCTTGGGCAGGTCACAGTGTCTGGGAGTCTATTTATTCACCCTAAAGTGAGGTAAAAAATAGCAATATCAAGTGAGATTCAGCGAATATTTACTACAAGCCAGACACTATTCTAAGTGCTTTATTTATGTCAATTATTAGCAACTTTAGGAAGTAAATGTTACTAGTGTCTTCATTTCACAGATTAGGAAACCAAAGGACTGAGAAATTCATTAACGTACTAGGTCACAAAAGTACTTTTTTGCAGAACCAAGAGTCAAGCCCAGGATCTCTGGCTTTAGAGCCCAGGCCCTTAACCACAATCACATCCTGCCTCCCTGAGCCATTCGCCATCCCGGCTTACCTCAGGGGGCGTGTGAACCCACGTGGCACTCTGTGAGGTGATGTTCAAATGAATGCAGGATGAAGAAGAGAGTGAAGATGCAAAGAACAATTTGCTTCTTTGGTAAAGGGTGAAGTTTCTCGTAGGGTCTTGAGTGATTGGTTGATTAATGGATGGGTGAAAGACAGAGAGAATTATACACGGGTGGCATAATCTTTCCTAGCACAGAGGTACGGCTATCCCAGTTTCATAATGAGGCTCAGAGAGGAGCTGTGCCTCATCCGAGGTAGGGGCTGAGCATGGATGTTGCTCAGGAACTGCCTGATTCTGAAGCCGGGGCTCGTCTCATATCCCTTTAGGCTCCTGGGCAGATGGGAGACAGCGATTGTTGAGTACAGTTAACATTCGGCCTTTTTTTTGTTCCCTCCTTCAGGTACCAATGATTTGTGGGCCTACTTCTATACATTATTTATCACGGAGGACTCAACAAAGACAATGTCACAATCCCTGAGTTTAGGGAGTTGTAGTTCTAAACTATTATATGATTTTATCTTTTATTAGAAACAAGACTTACCTAAGGAACCCCCACTTTGAATGTGGAGGTGGAGTCTGGTGGCC
Organism: Desmodus rotundus; assembly: GCF_022682495.2. Classification (NCBI taxonomy): domain Eukaryota; kingdom Metazoa; phylum Chordata; class Mammalia; order Chiroptera; family Phyllostomidae; genus Desmodus; species Desmodus rotundus. The sequence goes on from NC_071390.1 coordinate 174,377,892, forward strand.
AAAAACCAGGTTTCTTCCCTCTTCCTCCCTCTCATGCTCCCGTTTGTTTGAATCTGGATTTCAGGGCTGTGTCCGGTGCCAGATGGATTTGATTCGTACAACCTGAAGGTCAATCTAGCAAAGCCAGCTGTCTCTTACTGCCTTCAAGGTCTCGCAGGAATAGGAGCATTAAAAGCAGCGTTATTCCCAATCTCTTTGTTGCTTAAACAGATTGGTTTTTCACTATTATGCTCTGGGCTACTTCTAAGATATCATGTGTTACAAATCAGAATTAGTTATGATGATGTGTGTGAAGTTAGTGTTGGTGGAAAAATGCAAATAAAGCACTACGGTACAAGAATGACCAAAATAAAAGGTACGTATTTGTTTTCCCAAGGTAGACATGTACAGATTTAATGAAATTCAATAAATAGGTCCAGAGAAGACCTCAGGCTCAAGATACTTACGCTTCCTTAGAGGTTAAAAGGGAAACAGAGCTATTTAGTCCCTAAGATGAGCTAGGCAGTGAATTAGACCCTTTCACTACATCATCTCATTTAATTTTTCCAGTCACCCTAACATAAACATAGTATTATACAATAGGGATGGGAATTACTTGAGATGATGTCATTAAGACCATTGTCTGGCACATACCAATTGTTCAGTAGTGGTGGCCATTAGCAGTGTTGCTTAAGTCCCTTTGATAGATAGGAAAGCTAAGCCTCAGAGAGATTCATCAATTTGCCTGTAAAATGACACAGCTAAGGAACAGCAGAACAGGAGGCTAACACTGACTGAGCTGGCCCTGAAGGTCACTTACACACTTCCTGCAGTGCACAGCATTCCAAGCTGCATTATATTGGTGGAAAGACAAAATAGGACTCTTTACTTATTAATTTTTCTAAAATCCCCTGGCATTCTGATTCCCCCGAGTCAGCCCTGTTCCTGGCCTTTTTATTTCTTTTTCTCTAATTATTTAGTTTCATTAATAAGAGGCCACCATATAGCTCTTTTTTGTAGTCCCTGGCTCAGCGCAAAGTCTTAAAGGAAACGTGAGAAACCGGAAAACACCATCACCATCACCACTGCCATCTGCTGCAGTTCTTTCTTAAGCCCCAGACTAACTAACAAGTCCTTCTCTCCATTGTGACTCACACCCCATCGCTTGCCCCTCCTCCCAGGCCAAGTAAGGTTATGACTCATTCTGGCTTCTGACAGGCTCAAAAAAACCATAAATTTAAGCCTAATCATTCAAGGTCAAGGAGCATCCTAGTTCTTTAAGCTGAACTATTGTGGTTGGCACATACCTTCTGCTTTGGCCAAGGGGAACTCCATGCCTCTGTGGGTTCCCCCTTTCTGCTAATTGCTTCCTCCTTGCCCACCCTGAGAGGACTGTCAGTCAAGGGGCACTCATGGGTCAGAGGTGAGGTCACAGAAGCTCCAGGGCTGGGACTGCAGGTGAATCCTGGGGTTTTGCAAGAAGAATTAGAACCCGGGAAAGGCAAGCCCTCTGTCAAGGGAAACTTATTAGGAATCCCAGCAAAAGCAGGGACTTCTTAGTGCTGTGTCATCACAGGCCACTGGGCTCGTGGCTTCACGGGCAGGTTATAATTAGCAGACAGCTCATCCTGGAGGAAAGCAGAGAATGGGCCTTGGAACTGGTCCTGCTGCCCCCAGGTTGGCTTCCCTCTAGCCTGGCCCATCATCATGTCACTCATGCTTCAGATCTTTAATGACCTCCTTTAACCTCTAGTTAACAAGAGGAGGAATATTTTTATAGCTAAAATGGAAACAGAAAAAACACATCTTCTCTCTCCCCTGTCTTCCTGCTTCACCTGGCCAACCTCTGCTGTCTACAGCCCAGTTATGCCGGTGCCCCCTTCATCCGCCGGGCTGAGCATGGTGCCCGGTCTGTGCAGTGTTCCACGAGGTGGACTTCCTCCTAGCCCAGCCCTCACTGTACTTGACTGTACTCTGGTTTTCTGTTTAATCATCAACCTTCTCAACCACATGATAACCTTCTCAAGCGACAAGACGTTTTATCACAAGCCACAGAGTAGGTGTTAAAAAGTTATAAATGATGGGTGACATAGCTCAGAGTCCCACGCTGATGCTAAATCTGTCATTTTTTTTATTGTTGTTCAGTGACAGTTGTTCCACCTTTTTCCCCATTGCTCCCCACACCTTCCCCCCACTCCCACAGTTAATCCTCACATTGTCCATGCCCATGAGTCCTCTATTTGTGTTCTTTTGTTTGCCCTTTCCCCTTCTTTCCCCCACTATCCTCCTCCCACTTCTGGTCACTGTCAGTTTGTTCTTTATTTCCAAGTCTCTGGTTCTATTTTGCTCATTTATTTGTTTTGTTAATTAGGTTTCACTTATAGGTGAGATCATATGACATGACTTAGTGGAAAGAAGATGGGTTTTAGAGGCAAGTAATGGAATATGCCACCTAACAGTGATAGGTCTTGGGCTGATAACTTATACTCTCTGACTTCATTTCTTTTTCATTAAATGAGAACAACGATGGTGACACCGGGTACACTGAGGGTAATCCACAACAAAGGGAAGTTCTTGATATTAAATACGCAGTGTTCCACCATGAGAATGATGATGAGATGGTGGTGATGATGATGATGATGATGATAGCAGCTAATAAACAGGCCTACTATGGGCCAGGATTAGTGTAAGTGTATTACTATAATATTTCAATTAATCTTCACAACAACTCTATGGAGTAGAATTATTATTATCTATTCCCTTTTGACAAGTAAGAAGATTGAAGCGGAAGAGTACTCAGGCCTGAAAATATAACTAATTCCGGGGCTGGGCGACACTAGAATCAGTTATGAACGCACCCCTGAGGATGAGCAACTCTAGGGGACAGGGGATTTGGTGGCTAGGAAAACTCTCACTGCCTGCTGGGAAGAGTCCTGGAAGCAGAGAAGATGGCCTGGGTATTGAAGTGTGTGGAAAGTGGTGGCAGAGAAATGGGAGGCCCAGGCCACCCCTCAACATTTTGTGAAGGGCTGTGCAGATACCAAATGGTTTATGCATTCATTCTGCCAGCCAGTGTTCTTTTATTGAACACAACTCTTGGGCAGGATGTGGGACAGGTTCAATGAAGCCCCCTCTCCCCAGTTTCCAGAAACTTCTGGTTGATTCTAGGAAAGCCAAATTGATGGACAGGCAGAAATCTAAAAGGGCTTTCTGTTAGTTTCCATCCATCCTGTAATGTGCACATGTAGTTTTTTTTCCCCCGGTTCCACATCCATTTTCTTTCTTCCAATTATTTTTTGGGGGAATCACCTCTCTATCGCCTTGTACAATATTCACAAGGTTGGCCTGTGATCCACACTGGAGTGGTCAGGCATTCTCTCTCCAGAATTTTCTTTTGAACGGAGTGACATAATATTGAGAAATGGTTGTAGCTGCTCCATCCAGACACCAGCACCCTAAAGAGAGATTTTCCTTTGGTTCTTGACACCTAGGGTCCTGGAGCTGCTGGCTTCTTTTTTTTTTCATAGTCATCCATTAATATATATTTTGCTTATACTGGCCAATCTCTGTTGCTTGCAACTAAATAAATTTAACTAATACATATCCTTTTCTGGTATCTTTCTGCATTGGTTTTTCAACCTGTAAAATGGGCATATTAAAACCTGCCACTTATCCTCAGGAGACTGTACAGATTAAAGGTGTATGCTAATAAAATGCTTTCAGATGCTTGGATGAAAGGTGCTATAGAACCAGAAAGTCTCCTTCTCAGTTTTAGCTCTCCTTTCAAAGAAGGACTTTCTTTATACACCATAAAACAGCTTTTATCCTCCAAGGACGTGCTCCTCATTTTACTGTCCGTAAACACTTCAAGGATTGCTCCATTCTTGCTGTGTTTCCGAAGCTGCCATTTGAGACCAGAGCTCAGCTGCAGTTAGCGTGAGAAGTTGCTCTATCTGCCATGCAGGCAGGGAATGTGCTCGTTATTGTTCACATGTATTATTTAGTGATAGGGAAGTTGGCTGAAATTCTCAGATTGTTACTTTGTTAGTTTTTTTTCAATTCATACTCACATTCTTAACCTCAAATCAGATCAAAATGGAAAAACGCCACCAGTTTTGGAGCAGAAAGAGCTGCATCCTGTCAGAAGACTTGACGATTATATAAGTATGCACCATAACAACATTTGATAACAGCTTACAGGTGCTAAGATATTTTATAATGTTCCAAACACTTATATTCTTCCCTGGACTAGTGTAGATTATAGAGTGTCTGGCAAATGCCAAGCATACATGGGGGTCCTGCGTTATTTGTTTTAAGTGAACCACTTTTATGACAGGCAAACATGATAACAGTAACGCATACTCATCAGAGAAAATCTGGGAAATGCAGAAGGGCGGAAAGATAAAGAAAAATATATCAATGTTTCAATCGGCCTGCTGCCCTCAAACAATCATTCATTACATTCTCATGTTTACCATTTTTCTTCTTGTCATAATTATTTGACAATGACTTCATATTAGTGGATACGATTCCATATCCTGTAGTTTTCCTTTTCTCTTTATATTACATTCTAACTCTAACACTTATCTATCACTACCCCAATACTCAGTGGATTAAAATAAGAACATTTACGATTGTGAACGGCTTCCAGGCTTAGCTGGAAGGTTTTTCATCCGGGCTTGCTCATGGGTCTGCCGCCAGTGTTCTGGGCTGGGCAACCTCACGTGTTTTGTGGGTTCACAGCTCTCCTATACTTTGTCTCTCAGACTCCAGGAGGCCGGCCCGAGCTTGCATGTATGGGGATGGCAGGATCCCAAGAGAGGGAGCAGACGCATGAGAGCCCTGGGTGCGGAGCTGGCCCTTCTTTATTGCCACCACAGTCATTGCTGGTGCAAGTCACAAGGCCAGCCTGGATTTAACGGCTGGCTTCACGGGAAGGGGTTCCCTGGTCCCATGCAACAGTCAGAGATGTGGGGAGGGGTGAGGAATTGTACCTGAGTTTGCAATCGATATCTCAGAATAACATAAGTGCACTTCTGTATTATTTCATAGACATTTTAAAATATAGATTTAGACTGTATAGTATTACATTGAGTGACACCATCATAGAGAGAGTAATTGTTTCGAGTGGGACATTCTTGAGAAAATGTTGCCTTAATAAAATATAGTAGTTTTTGCTCGCAGTGGGAATTTCAAACACCATGGAAAGGCAGAACTGGTACTAGACACAGGTAGGGCTTTGGGTCATTCTTGAAATCATACTAAATTTCACGAAGAAGAAATGAAACTTGTCAATGAAAATATTCAGCTTCTCTTTCTTCCTAATTTTTCTCTTCTCAGGGATAACCCCAAGAGCTTTCATATTTTGCTTTAAGGGATGCCTTCTTCCTTGGAAGTAGCTTGCTGGCATTTTTCTCCTCTTCCCATTTCCATGTTAAAATAGATTGGACTGGTGGCCCAGAGCCTAAGGGATGAGCCCTTTTCTAGCACTCGGTGCTCCAGGTGTGGTCTGTAGACCAGCTGCACCCGCATCACCTGGGAGCTTGGTAACAATGCAGGGGCGGAAGCCCCTCCCAGACCTCCTGAATCAGAGATGTCCTGGTCATTCGTGTGCACATTACAGATATAGAAACACTGATTCAGGGGCCCCCACCTGATCTAAAGGACTTGCCCCCCTCCCGACCACTACTTTCTAATTCCACCACCATGGACCACAGAGTTACCGAGCATATATTGTTCTCACCCCTTTTAAACTCTGGCCCATGTATGCCCACAAACCCATTATCCTAATGTCTTTAAGCACGGTTGGATTTGCTAGCATTAAAACAAAGAAGACATATCAAATACAGAAGTGAAACAAAGACACACAAACAAGGAAAAATACACAGACAGGAAGGATTAAACTGTGTCTGAAAGGCATGGTGCAAAGCCTGCCTTTCCATGACCTCTGTCCTTCTCTTGGGGTCCAGACTCATAAGACTCGATCCATCCAAGTGTTGCGTGGGAGACTTGTCCTCTAGTCCCACAGGGCTGGTGCGGCAGGCTGCCCAGGACCCCTTGCGTTCGGACTACCTCTAGTCCTGTTGCTTCCTGGAGGGAACTTTCTCCCAGTTCACTCTTGTACCCCTCACCCCTTTCCCCAGGATAGAGAGATAGGCCTGAGACACTTTGATTATTTTGTGGCCAAGAACCAGAGAGCTGGGTCCCCCAGGATAGGAGACACTCCCAGACAGCGTCCACTTTACAATTTTCAGTTTCTTTTTCAAAATATATCAGCGGTTCTGTCCCCCCTGCTTCCCTTTAAAGAGACTGCTTCAACCCAGAGCGGTGACTTCATTGTGGCAGGTCCCTCAGTCTAATCATAGTGTGACACAGACAGCACATTCAAGAGTCATATGCATTTGCAACATTGGGTCATTTCCTAATAGCTTCTGGGCTCAGGGTCATTAGCATGAGGGTAAAGACTACTCAGGGGTGGAAGCCAATCACAGTTATAAAGCACCGACTAATAATAGCTTTTCTCTGAGTTCTCTCACCAAAGCACTATCCAGAAGCAGTTAAAAGCATGGGTCAGGGGACTTCCTTTTCTGCCACTTACTTGCTGTATGACCTTGGACAAGTTACTGGACCTTTTGGTGTCACAATTTACTCATCTGTAAAAGGGAGACAAGGGTAATTCCTATTTCTTAGAGCCAGCATTGGCTGGAAAATTTGTAGGGCCTCGTTCTGATTGAAAAAGTTGGGGCCCTTGTTCAAAAGTTATTGGGAATTTGAAGATTACCCTTCTGAGCTCAGGGCCCTGTGCAACATGAAACAGTCCCTCCTACAGTTGTTGAGAGAGTGGTTGTGTCTAGGACGTCCAATAAATTTACGTTCAGTGTAAATGGAATTTACATTCAGTAAATTCCAGTTCTTAACAAAGCTTTGAGTAGTATATATTATGCGTTCGATCTTACAAATGAAAGAACTCAGGGTCTGAGAAGTAAAACAACTTATTCAACAAGGACAGACAGCTGAGCACTGAGCTATGATGCGACTTGGGTTGGGTTTCAAAGTGAATGAGCAGAAATCCCCGACAGAGAGTTCAGGTGAGAAGGAATAAGCTTGCCCCTGCCTGACTGGAGGTGCTTAGAGCCAGGGCCCAGGAATCTACCCCTGTCTCACTGTTGAGAGGATAACAAAGAGAGAGCTGCAGATCCTATTTCTGTGGCACCTGTGGACAGTGACACAGTCAAAAGCAGGACTGAGATCCTTTGACTCAGGCTGGGCTGTTTGGGAAATCCCAGCAGAACTTTCAGCTTGTTTTGATCAGAAGTTTGACACTGAACATCACTTCTTAGGCCTGTGGTTTGATAAGACCTTGAATGACTTCATTTTAAAATCGAGAACCAGGTTCCTTCCCCAACCCCACCCACCTGGCAGGAATCTTTCTTTTCTTTTTTAAGATTTTATTTATTTATTTTTAGACAGAGGGGAAGGGATGGAGAAAGAGAGAGATAGAAACATCAAAGTGTAGTTGCCTCTGGAGTGCCCCCTACTGGGGACCTAGCCTGAAACCCAGGCATGTTCCCTAGACTGGGAACTGACCCAGTGACTCTTTAGCTCACAGGCCTGCACTCAGTCCACTGAGCCACACCAGCCAGGGCTCTTTTCTTTGGTCTGCAATGTTTTCTAGCCTCCAAAGAGTGAAGAACAATCTGAAAAACACCCTTCAGATTGGGTCAAAGAATCTGGCAGATGTACCTGGTTAGGAATGATTGCATGTCCAGCCAAGAGCCCCGGAGGAGGTGACGTGTGATGAGAAAGCACATGGGAGTGTTTAGCACAGCCCCCTTCCACATGGTGAGGTTCCCCTCAACAAACACACTGCGGTGCTTTTCTCTCATCTAGAAAATGTGTTAGGCACTTTACATGTGAGCTATTCATTCTCCCGATAGCCCCGAGGGATAGGCATGGCCAGTTTTACCTTACAGATAAGGAAATGAAGGTCAGAGAGTACAATCACATGCCTTGTTTGAGTCTCACAAGCTAGAAAGGGGTGGAGCCAGGTTTGAATCCAGGTCTGTCTGGATACCACAACATTCTATCCATACCATACCATACTGAAACTTTTGACCATACTGCATAATTAGCTTTCACAATTGGGATACTTAATTTTATGTGTCAGCTTGACTCAGCCATGGAGTGCCCAGACATTTGATCAAATGTTATTTTCAGTGTTAATGTGAAGATGTTTTGGGGTGAGAGTAATGTTTAATTTAGTTGCTTGAGTAAAACAGGTTGCCCACCCTAATTGGTAGGCCTCATCCAATAAATTGAATGGAACAAAAAGGCTGACACTCTCGCAGATAAAATACTTTTTTTTTTCTGTCTTTGGATCTGAACAGAAACATTGGCTCCTCCTGGGTCTTGAGCCTGGGGGCCCTTAGACTGGAGCTGCACCACCAGCTGCCCTGGTCCCCAGCTTGCTTACTCCTTCTGCAAGTCAGGGGACTTGCCAACCTCCACGACTGTATAAGCCCATCCCTTATTTTACATACACATCCTACATCCCAGGTTCTATCTCTTTGTTTGTCTAATACAATGAAATGTTAAGACTTGTGCTCAGCACTTTGGGACTATACTGACACAGCAGAGACAAGAAGACAGAGTCCCTGTTTTCAAGGTGCTCTCAATGCAGGGAACAAAGTAAACAGACCAATGAATGTAATGCTATGGAGGTTTGAGAAGCAATTGATGAAAGAGAGGAGCTAGGGGATGGGATTTTAAACAGAAGGACCCATGAGTTTGAAGGCAGTGAGGCAAAAGGGCAGAATGTGGTTGGAGGAATTTTTTTAAAAAGTTCTGAAATTCACAGTGTCCATTAGATTCTAGTCAGGAAAACAAAAATTATATTAATTATTTTAACAACAAGCATCCACTCAGGAGGACTAGTTACAGCAGGGAAGAGCGCAAAAATGGAATCACTGAGGTAACAGAAATGTTAAGTGCATGAGTAGCGACCACCCTCAGGGCTGGGGAGCACATGGAAGGAAGTTTGGCAATTATAAGTTAGAAGCTTAAACATGTTCCTGAGAACCTGGGACGCAGACACTGAAGAAGGGCATTGCCAGGGTGGGGGGACGGTGAGGGGTACATAGGAGGACCTGTTCTGCCAGGGGCATGCTGGAGCTGGCTAGCAAGGGGGCTTAGAGGAACCAACTACTACATTTCCAGGAATTTCTTTGAGCTAGTTGCTAAGCCTTTAGTAGCTTGAGGTCGCCCATGATGGGTGGCTATAAAAGTTGATGAGATCACTCATTGATGAGAGTGCCTGGCATATGGTGAGTATTCAGTCATCATGAGACATTACTATTAGCATTCATCCACCCCCAAGTGCCAGAGACTGTTTTCAACTCCCACTACTTGAAAGTGACCTCACAGCTACTGGGATGTCTCAAGTGCAGGCCAAGAATGGAAGACAAGGGCAAACACCATGTCCATGTAAACCACTCACTCCTTTCTTAGTTTCTGACTAAGGACCCACCCAGCCCAGGTGGTGGGCATTGGGAATGTCAAGATACCGCTTAGAGTCAGGGTGTGTAGCCACATGTGTCAGGCCGTTTCCAAGCTGGCCACACGGAGAAAAGAAATACGTGCATTCAGTCCAGTGTGGGGAGCTGGTTGGTTTCCTCTTTAACCTAATAAAGAATCTGTTTTATTTATGAAGATAGGTCCTTAGAGAACTACCAGAAGAATTTTTAAAAATGTAACTTTATCATATAATAAAGCACTGCAATCTCTCTCTGAAATGCTAAGAGTTCAGTCTATTGCCTGGAAGACATAAGAGGGCAAATGAAGGAGGTTCCTCTGGGAACTGGTGTCTTTGTGGCACGTTCCAAGGTCTGTTTTTGTTTCCTTTGTCTCACAACCAAAAGAAAAGTGGACGAAGAAGGATGTTTCACCATAGTCACATCTAGAGAGTAAATCCATGGCTAGTTTGGAGAGATGTCTAACAGATGTCAAAACACTAAAATTTTCAAGTTAGTATTGAGGCCCTGGGGTTCTAGCTCAGTTCATCCTCTTGAGAGAATATCAAAGTACAGTAATATCTCATTTCATGGAACCAAGTTCAGTTCCGTGGTAGCAGTGTATTTACAGAAGGCCGAAACATTAATAAGATAACTTTTATCATATTATCGATTACTAACACTTCTCCACACATTCTATTTGTTAGATAAGGGTTTTCATTCACGAAATAAATATTTATTGGGTGAGAGTTTTGTGCTAGACAACCAAACAGAAGAAATGTTCATGAAGCTGGGCCATGCCAGCCGTCCAACTGTGTTCTTCCTTTTCAACACTGTGCTGGTTATTCTGAGTCTTTTGCCATTCCATATAAACTTTAGAATCGGCGTGTCAATATCCACAAAATGACTTGTTGGGATTTTGATTTCTGAATGCTTTTGATATAGAAGTCTCTTTTTTCAGTTAGCAGTTATTAACATTCTTTGGAAAGGCTATCTTATATTGTTTGTGCATTTTATACAATTTCCAAATTCTTTGTATATGGGTCTCTTCAACTAATTTATTTGATCGTATTGTATATGCCTCTATAGTCACTGTAACACTGGACACGTAGTAGGTATTTAACAAAACAAATGGCACCCAGCTAACTCATTATGTTCTGCACTCCATTTCACAGAGAGAGGGCATTTGAGCCCAGCCTAGTGTGAAACGACCCCACCTTCAGGAAGGCAATGTAATGTCATGGAAGGAACTTTGGATTAAAAATCTCTGTGCCTTACTTTCCTCATTTGTAACTTTAATATCTCAAATTAAAGAGACCCTGAGTTATTCTGGTTGGTGCTAAGTTGGAAGTGGGGACAACAATTAGGGAAGCTGTCGGTAATTGATCAAACGCTGGCCATTTAGGGCTGATTGTTATAGGGACTATTTTTTGGCTGCCTGGGAATGTTACTGGAGATAGCAGTCTAACTTCCTACAAGTCTGATTTAGAGATAGCGACTGGCTTCCAGGACTGATTCCTGCTGATAAGGAGTTGACTTCCTGGGCTGGTGACTGCTGACTGTGGGTCGGAGTTCTATCTTTATGTATGATCTGGCCATTGTCCATTTGTATATCCAGTCTCTCACTGCTAGTAAATATTAGGTAAAATTCTCAATTCAACCCAACTCAGAATTCTCCAAGTCAAAAGTACGTGTCCAGCATCGTGGTTTGTGCTTTTGGTAAGGATGACAATTAATAAAGCCACAGTTCTTTCCGCAATTCTTTTCTTGTAGTTTATCAGTGTCACAAACCACTTGTCAAATGCAACAGTCAGCCCTTTCTGATTATGGAAAAGTGGCCTTTTTAACCTTATGAGAGTTGTGAATTCCCTGAAACATAAAGGACATTTTGATGCCTGTGGCCAACTCTTGGGCACCCGCTCTTCTTCCTGTGGGAACTGGCGGTGCCATCACAGAACACTTAACTCTGTCCTGGTTACTCCTCAGGATGTGAGTTAAGATTGGACTAGTTTTGTAACATTTCTCAGCAATTTTAGAACAATTCTTGAGATCTCCATTTATTTTATTTTACTTTTTAATAAAAAGGAAAGAAACCCCTGTCCAAAGGTCCACACTCTTCTCTGGGCGATGGCCTAGTTTTCCACATTCTGTTAAGAAGGATTTTTTTTTTCTTTTTGCCATTTTTAATTGGTCTTTAGACAAAGACAAATTTGTGACATTGACCGTAAATGGCCGACAAAGCCTTAAATACTTACTCTGTGGTTCTTAAGAGAAGATGTTTGCCAAATCCTGTCTTGGTCAATTAATGGAGAATGTTAGCCAGGTTTTAGATGTAGAGCCCCCCTCATTTCCAGTGCAGTGAGGGAGCTCTTGTTGTCTCACCACCATCCTCCACGGAAGAGGAAATACCAGTCCTACCTGCCAGGCCAGACAAGGACGAAAAGCAGTTGAAGGCACTCTCAGAGCATCTGACATGCTGGCTTCCAGGAACCGTAGGCCTGAGTGTTCTGCTTTGTTTTTAAACCACTGTGCCTCCTCTCACGTGACTGCTGCCCAGGCTGGTCCTGCTGCTTTTTCTAGTTCAGTCCGTGCCATGGCTTCAAGGCGTCCTCACCTGAGAGCCTAGTCCTTCTGAGTATAGCTTTAAGATTGGTTTTCCTTACCTTTTCACCAAACACGCTGAGTTTCCCTGGGGGAAAATGATGTAGCCCAATCATCAGACAAGTGGGGACAATGTATAATGACATTCTCAAAAATGCATCACGTTATGTGAACAAGTTGAATACAAATACATGTGAACAGCATATTCTTGACTACATAAAACACGAATAAACAGCCAAATATGTGTCAAAGCAAGGCATCAGAAAGGAAATGCCCTTAAGTAACTGGTTGCCACAAGGAAGTCCGGGTTACGCTATTCCTCTTTAAGTTTACCTATACTTTCAAATTTTCTTACTAAAAGCATGTGTAGTTTTAAAATCAGATGAAAAACATAGTGTGACCTAACACTCCTTTGGTGTGTGTAGTGAGAAGAAACACTTACACACTGGCACTCAAACGTCTTTTTGGGAGCAGATGAAAAGCAAATTTCTAAACATATAATTTGGGTCAAATTGTCACAGTTACCAGAAACTGGCAGAAAGTCAAGAAATATGGATATTAGAGAGCCTTGAATTATTCTGGTAACTACTTCCATTCTAAGAATTATAGTTGTCCTAACACTTAATATATTTAATTTTCAAAACATAAAAGTCTAAGTAGAAATAAAAGCCCTGGATGTATTTGAAACTCGCTGATGCCTTCTTTTTCACATAGAACAAATCCATTGCCTCTCATATTTATTTTTATTGCCTCTATAAATCGATTGGGGACAATAAAAACCCAGAAGCCTGAATATCAGGAAGGAAAAGAGACTTGGTCACAACTTGTTGGGAACTCTCTGAAATACATATTTATTCTGAGCCACAAAAGTGCTGAGTATCAGCATCTTTTTCTCTTTAATAAAGGAGAACAGGTCTTCTCTAACAGGCAGCCAAAGTGTCGGTAATAGGCAGGCCTGCAGTTTCTCAGGTCATTGTCACCACCTGACTTTCACAGTTTTTGTTTTTGATGCTATTTGTTCCTCTTTCTCCCCTGGGTTATCCTGAGACGTGTGAGCAAACAGAGCGTTTCATTCTGTTTTTGCCATCTAAATTTCTGTCCCCACCCTATTTTCCCTTCCTCTGTGTCAGGGGCTCCCACAGCACCCTTGGCCCCTCTCTGCCATAGACCTTGTCCTGTCCTCACCCGCATGCTCACCTGGCTTCCCCAGGGAACTGCAGCTGGTATAAAGCTCTCTGAGTGCAGAGATCATGCCTTGTTCCTCTTTAAATTCTGAGCAGCCAACCTGGAGCCTGGAACGTAGATTTCAATAATTTTTTTTTTTTAATAAATAAGTTAAGCGAAACCAAATTAAGTAATAATATAGAGTACTTACCCCATTTCGAGCACTTTGCCTGTATCAATTCATGTGATCTTCATAGAAAATAGCCGGACAGCACTATTCTTGTCCTCATTCACATGGAAATGAGTTGGGGGCACGGTGGCAATGGCAGGCTTTCTGGCTTTAGACCAGAGGCTGTGGCAAGCAGTGTTTCTCCTCACACGTTCCTCTCAGACACACTGGGGTGACAATGGTGTGAATGTTCCCATGAACGCCTCACATTGCAACTGGGGTGAGAGAAGGCAGTGCTGGAGCACAGATATGAGTCTAGTAGAGACCTTACTCCTGCCCACCTCGTGGAGACTACCCCTCATTTCTCAGCCTGTTAGTTGTATGGGTGTCAGGAGTTCATCCAGATCCTTGGCACCCAGTCCAGGCTGGTCCACCCTCACACCATGGAATCAGGCCCATAGCAATAGGCTGCTGGCCTTGGGGCCTTCTTCAGGCACTTGTCCTGAACCCTATTGCTTCTTCTGCGTTCTGATCTCTCTCCCGTGTGTTCCCGTGTCTCCTCGTGTCTCCTTGACTACTCTTTGGCCCTCTTGGCTTTGTTTTCAGCTCTAGCTCCTCCAGTTCTTTTGATCTTGCAACTGCCCTTGGCCTCCCTGGCTGAGCCTGATTGCATCCAGCCAGCATCCACTATGGACTCTTCTAGCCCTGGCAGCTTCTGGCCCAAATCCTGCTTGACCAAACTCCAGCTCTAGTCCCAATCCCCAGTGCTGACCTGGCCCCAAAGGCAGGAACAGAATTCCCCAGAGCTTTCCACACAGCTAAACAAATCAATGGTGTGCTGGGTTGCACATCTCTAGCTCCACATGGGGGTGGGCAGGGGGTGACTGTAGGCTTTTCTTACCAACCTTGGGCTTATCTCCCCAACCTCACTGTCAGCACTGTTCATGTGGCTTCCCCAAAACTCCCATTTGCCCTTGTCTTTGGGCTTTTGCACACCCAATTAATTCCCACTGCCCAGGAGACTTCTCATGCCCAGCTCATCCTGTGGGCCTCAATTTTGATGTCACTTCCTCTGAGAAGCTCTCACTGCTTATGGCCCCCACCCCTGCCCTGGATCACAGAAGTGCCTTTTCTTTTTTCTCCGTTGTCACCCAGTACATCTCTGTCATCATCATCTTAGCTGACAATGGAGTGCTCTATCTGTGCAGGCGCAGTTTGAAGAACTTGACAAGAATAAACTCAACTGTGCCTCCACAACAACCTTGAGACAGGGACCATTTTAATCTCTATTTTGCAGATGATGATATCTGCCTCAGGGAAGATAAGTAGCCTGTCTAGGGCTACACGGGTAATTAGGTGTGGTCAGGTGCTGAACCAGAGGTGTCTGCAGCCACAGGCTCTTGGCTGTCTCTGGTGGGTGGCATTTCTCACACTGTTTGCACTCTCTGCTTCCTCCCCTGTTTGTTCACAACTATGTCCTGGCATGAAGTGCAACTCCTGGCAAAAATTAAGCTCAGTTAATACTTTTCATGGAATAAATGCCTGAATTCTACTTATATTTTACATCCCACAGATTCAAATAATCCATTCTTGATTTGGTGAGATCAAGTCCGACTGAGAAAGGAGGACAGCCAGTCAACTGGTTTGTTGTCTTTGGGTTCCCAGATGATTTCTGCGTTAATCAATCTTATTCTACATGAACAATTTGAGCTGAAAGTGTTGTGTCCAGGTCCCTGAATTTTGTACAGTTGGAGTTGGGGCCAGAATGTTTAAGTGACTCATCCAAGGTCACACATGGAACCAGTGACAAACAGGATGCCAGGTCGGCTGATTGCCAGTCCTGTATCCTTTCTCTACACCTGGTCAAACAGAAACTACAGTCACATGAGGGTGTGCAGTTAAAACAAATGCCAAGTTTGCAACTGGTTTGGTTAGGACTTCAAACAGCATGAAGGGGCTCTGGCTTCAGTGCTTCCTGGGGCTGAGATCGGCCACAGTAAATACAAGGATCTGACAGGGAGGTATATTTGTTCCAGAAAGGGCCAGACTCCACAAAGTCCCTAGGAATGTTTTGCTTACAACTTATCCTTTATTGCTGTGTGGCTTTGGGTGCATTGGTTTGATTCTCTGGTCTCCAGTGTCCGTCTCTGTTGTATAGAATGAATGTTTACGTTCCCTCAAAATTCGTATGCTGAAGCCCTAACCCCCAACATGATGGTATTTGGAGGTGGACTTTTGGTAAGTAATTAGGCTTAGATGAGGTCATAAAGATGGAGCCCTCAAAACAGGATTAGTGTTCTTATAAGGAAAAGAAAAGAGAGTAGAGCCCCCCCCTCTCTTTCTCTCTCCCTCCCTCTCTCTCTCTCTCTCTCTCTCTCTCTCTCTCTCTCCAGCATGTGAGCAAGGACACAGTGAGAAGGCAGCCATCTATAAACCAGGAAGAGGGCTTTTACCAGGAGCCAAATCTGCCACCTTGATCTTGGGTTTTCCCTCCATCAGAAATGTGAGAGTAAATGTCTGTTGTTCAAGCCACAAGTCTACGGCATTTTGTTAAAACAGCCTGAGCTGATTAAGACACAGGGCTTTATGAACTTGATCTTGAAGGCTCCTTGGGGCTCTGCAATTCTAACATTCTCTCTCAAGGTCGCCTCTGTATTGGTGGCCTCACTGGTATGTTTTCTCTGACTCCTGGTCATTAATCAAAATCTTCTGCTAATTTAGAGGTTGATCACCAGTCTCAGCTCACAAGGATGAAGGAAAAGAAGTGCCTTTGGGTCAAATTCAGATACTTCTTTTTCTTTTTATGTAACCTTGCCTCCATCTCCAAAATGGAGTTAATAATACTTACAGGGTAAAAGTTGTGATAATTAAATGTAATTAAGCATGTTAAGTACTCACATAGATTGACATTGGCAACATTCTTCTATAAAGAACAGATGGTAAATAATCCAGGTCTGCAGGACTTCTGGTCTTTGAGCATTGCCATTGTGGGGTGAAAATGGCCGTGGACAATATGCAAACAAATAAGTGTGGCTGTGTTCCAATAAAACTTTATTTATAAAAATAAGTGGCAGCCTGGATTTTCACCCCCGCCCCCCATCTGCAGCACAGTGCTTTACTGTCCCATGTAGTAGATATGGTTCTCATTATTATTTTTTTTAATTTAAGCACACTTCAGTCTGTTTTGTATTATCTCTTTCCATGGACTCCCCTTCCCTCCTTGACTCACCTTTCCTTTCCCACGTCATCGGTACCTTAAGGGCAGGAATGCAGATGTTTCATTGATGTCCCTTCACCCAGAGCTCCAAGCAGCAGCACTACTAGATATGCCCTAAGTGTTAGGTAAAATGAAAGAAAAAGGAGTCCTCCCTCTTTGCAAGCCCAGGGCCCAGTGTCTGAAGGCCCCCAAATGCAGTGGTGTGGGCTTGGTGCCAGAAGAGAAGAAAGCCTTTCTCAGGACCCAGGCAGCCTGAAGACTGGGCGGGGCTCTGCCTCATAAAGAGATGCTGTGCTTTGACATTAGTGAAAAGACCCAGCTGGCACACTGGGGAGGTGGCCAGCGGTGGCAGAGGGAGCTGGTGTGTGAGTCCACTGCAGAGGTGCCCTCGTCCTGCCAGCCACACAGAGGGGCTGCTGATAGGGAGGCCGTTGTTCCTTGTCCATTGTGTGGAGCTCAGGGTGTTTGGGGCTGTGGGCAGAGTTGGGAGCAGCCACTCATTTCCCAGAGCTCAGCTCAATGGAAATAGAAAGATAAAGGGCCAGAAGAGAAGGAGGAAAGTGCCCGCCATGCTAATGTGCCAGCTCAGAAATTGAAGTGACCTGCCAGGCAAGCAAGCATTCTCAGAGCGAGGATGACATTTGCTGTGAGTCGTTCTGGGCTGGGAATGGGAACTGGGCTTTTAAAGGTTGGTAATTGGAATGCACCGAGATTCAGTAATAACCCATCTGGCAGTGATTCTGCTAATCTCAGTATTCTGGCCAGGGGCCAGGCAGAAACAAAATCATGTTCTCTTCTCTTAATCCCCAGTGTAGTTCCAACTGGACTCGGCCAGCCCCCAGCCCTGCAGGATTTGTCAGTGTTACTCTGCTTGGCTGAACAGGTCAAGAAAGCCCTTAGAAATGCCACTAGCTGCCCCAGGGCCTCAGGTATGGCCAGACATCAGAAGGGGCCAGGGCTGACTGCTGGGTGATGGAAGACCCAGACTTGGGTTGAATCCTGGCTCCACATAGGCAAGGTAAAGAACTTCATCATCCTTCATTTGAGAGATGGCTTCCGGGGACCAACTTTCTGGATTCACCTTTCAACGCTGTTATTTACCAGCTCTGTGATTTGGGCATGTCACTTAATGTTTTATGCCTCAGTTTCCTTGTGTGCAAAACAGGAACAATACTGTGACTCCTCTAGTTGTTCTAAGCATCAAAGGAGCAATTAGTATGCACACAAACATGCATTAGAAGAGAGTCTTGCCCATATTGAACTTTTGTGTGGGCTTAAGGTTTGGGTTACTATTTCCTTACCATAAGTGGGATAAAGATGTCCACTTCCTAGGGTCGTCATAAGGATGAGATGACATCATGAACATAAAGTCCCCATTCCTGGTGCATAGTGGGCCCTCAGTGAATGTTGACAACTTTATGGGTCCCTTCACTGCAGACTTGATTACAGCTGTAAAGAGCCAATTGCCAAATAAGGTCACATTCTCATGTACCATGGGATAGGACTTGCGCGTATATTTTGGGGGAACACAAAACGCAACCTTATAACAGTGGGCCAGGCCTTTCCAGGAGCAAGGATGCAGACATGAACGAGGCATGGCTCTGCTTCCGAACCAATCCCATTCTGAGGAGCTGATGGGATGGCTCAGAAAAACGAGCAGGTAAAGAGAACACAACGCAATCATCACCCGAGTAGTCGCATTTGCAAAATGCATTTTCTTCCAGCCGTCTGTTTGGTTCCCCTAATTTTCACATTTAAGTTTTTTAGTTTTTCTTTCATCATTTATTGATTTCGAGGTTGGTTACACTATAGTGAGCTGAAGTTATGATTCAAGAATGGTGGCAATTGCCACTTCTTGGAGAGGATGGCTCCTCTGGGCCTCTGTTCCCTCATGTGAAAGAGTCAGTTAGGCACATTATTGGTTCTTAACTTCAGCGACGCACTAATCGCTTGGGAAGACTTCAAGAACTACTGCTGACGGCTGGGGCCACCCTCAGGGATTTTGAGTTTGTGGCTCAGGACTAGGGCGCAAGCATCAGTATTTTTAAAAAACCTTCCCAGATTATTCTAGTACACAGCCAGGCCAAAGACTATGGGCCCTCAAGGTCACTGGGCCCAACTGCTCTGCCGATCTTGGGTTCTAATCAGTTATGCGTTTTCTTCCCAGGTGCAAGGTGCTCTCATGCCTGTCAGAGCTGAATTTAGGCAGGACCCTGGAGGGATTCTCTCCTCTATCTGTTTGCCCTATGCTGCTCTTTAACACCCAGAGGGTAGACCCTGAAAGCTTTGCCCCCCAAAAGGTATCTCCAATAAAATGCCCTGGCTGGGGGAACTGCCGGCAGGTGCAGAGAACAGATACAAAGATCTCAGCAATTTCTATTGGTTAAGCCATCCAGTCTACAGTATTTTGTTAGAGTAGTGTAAACAAACTAATACAATGAGATAAACTTGGAACACATCAGAATGGTATGTGAGGCCTTTTCCCTTCTAATTCCTGTCTACTTGGCAGATTATGCATAGTCCTTTGCTTTACCTACTCATAATGGGGTTTCCTGGCCCACCCTGCTCTTTGGGGCACATGTCCTTCCCTCTGATGGAATAGCTGGTTGTGTTTCTTTAATCTGTCATTGTTTCCTTTAGTACCAAAGCTAAAATTCCATTTTGTGTTCTTGTATTACCTGAGACAAGGCTGTCTAACCACAATACAATGTATTACAGTTACTCCTTATGCTCTCTCCTTCCCTCAGTTGATGGTCTCGTTATCTTTGTAGTGTCCATGGAACTCAGCATGTAGCCTGGCACCTTGTAGATTTTGCAAAAATGTGTGTTGAATGGATTAATCAATGAATGAATTACAAATGAAGCAAGGCCTCCCATTGCTCTTAGAATCAGCCCCAAGTTCCCTCACAAGGCCTACGCAACCTTTCCAGCCTCTTCCAATGCCGCCTCTCCTTGGCACCAGCCACCGGAGCTGCCTGTCATTCCATGCCACCTCCTGTCTTGAAGACTTCGTGTGTTCACTCTCCTCTGCCTGGAATGTGACCCTGCTCTAACCAGTCTCAAGCCAGAGAGTAACTACCTGTACTTCAACTAGTAGCTAAAGGGCTCCTTAGGGAAGTCTTTCTTGTCATCTCGTCTCCCTGGAAAGGATTGCTTCCTCTGACCTTTGTTCACACTGCACATTTCTGTTTTCTTTTGAGCACTTAATCCCGTGTGCTATGGCATATTTGTGTGCTTCCAGAACAGCAGTGGGGCTGACTGACTAGGCAATAAGGTCCCTGAGAGCAGGGAGGTTTTGTTCGCACGCTCGTATGTTTTTTGGGGAGTGATGTCTCCCCAGGATGCAGAACAGTGCCCAGCAGAGAGCAGAGCAGGCCTTCCTAAACAGACCATGAGATGATGGATAACTGAGTGCTAAGTAAGTTGCAAGATACCAGTCAGACTCTACTTTTTGCCATTTTTTTCTCCACGTCATTTCATTCACATGAAGTTATCTAATAATGGTCAGAACAAATCGGACTTTATGTCTCAGAGGCTTCACCCTTGCTTCCCTTGGTTTCTGTCCATGCTTGAACAAAGGCTACAGTGTTCGGGCTGCCAAGGAGCAGGTTTAAAGGTGAAGGCTGATCCAAAGCCCTCAGGACTAATGGAGGAGGGGCCCGAAGGAGCTCTGCTATCAGGAAGACCTTCGTGAGCTAGAGCTTGTGCCTTGCCTTGAGGGGAGGGCAGAGATGAACTTTAGAAAGGGAAGTGTTAGGGAAGAGCAGTTTTGATTCCTAGTAGATTTTGAACTCATCATAGCTTGGTGATTAAAATTTGTGCTTCTGGAATCTGACCTCTTGGGTTCAAATTCTGGCTTCATCCCTCATTGGCAGTGACTCCAGGCAAGCTCATTAGCCTCTCTGGGCTTCAGTTCTTTCATCTATTGAAATGGAAGTTAGGAATAGTCCTGACCTGATAGAATCATGATGAGAACTAACTGGGTTAAAAAATAAAATGGGCTTAAAACAGTACCTGGCACACAGGATGTATCCAGGAAAAGTTATTAGATATTACTGTGAGCCACTCTTGGTGTTTTTAATCCATGTAGAGAAACATCCATTACTACATTACCACTGACCTCCTTCCCAGAGAAGGGTAACTCATCTCATTTGAAAGGTTGGAGGGAGAAACTGGCCACGCGTAGAAGCGTCTCGTCCTCTTGGGGGCTGTCTGGTAGACACGTGTTCAGTACCGTTCTTCCAGAATCAGGTTTGCTCTGGCTCAGAGTTGCATGGCTGGTCAGTTCTAGGATTCAGTGTTAGGGGGTCCAAATGCCACTGGTTATAACCAGATTCTTTAATGTTAGTTGAAAGGTGGTCAAACTTTGGTTCCATCTCCCTGCCTTCTCTGTTTTATCTCTCTATTGATTTGGAACTTAGACAGGAAAGCGGATTCTTATCATGAAAGACCCCCAACAGGACTACATTTAAATTGAGTAGAAAAGCACCAGAGAATGAATGACAGGGGCCTGTGAGAACCAAAACAAGAACTCAGTGTCCTTTGGGATGGTCAGTGATCACAGAAAACCCGTGTTCCTGCTTGTATCTTCAGTAGACTCAGCGCACTTGAGTCTAATTTTCTTGATGGGAAAATTCTCCCAGAACTCTTAGCACCAGCAGGTACAATACACAGAATATGTTTCCTTCTAATCACGTGCTTTCCCTAATCAGTTCTTGAGGCAACTTTTCATAATTGTGGAGTGGTGGGGAGAATGTATTTCAAATTTGGGCCCCACAAGTCTTTGATGTTTGATTCTCGTCAAGGTTTTTAATCTTTGGGGCCCCCAGCTTCCTTATGTGCAAGATGAGAACGGTGCTATCAACTGTTTTCGAGGTTCTTACAAGGCTAAGAAGCAGAAAACACACATGGATAGCACAGAGCACAGAACCTGAGAGATAACAGTTCTTCAGCAAGGTAAATTTTCTTCTCAAGAAGGAGAAGAGACTGAACATCCTAGACTGTTCTGTTTGAAAGAGAATCTTGTGAGGGAACAGTTTCTTCCCAGTGTTTATGTGCAAAACAAGAATATAAAAAGGCTTCTGGTTTTAACGTGAAGCAAATGCAGGAAACCTTTATCTTACAGCTCAGACCTAGCATGTTGAAATCTGCCTGGAGCAAAATTTCATGGCTGAGCTACAAACCTAGAAAATAACATTCTAAGTTTGAAGTTCCATGGTGACCTTCACATTCCAGCCCTATTTAAAGGAACACTTTAAGTCTACCATGAAGTGGCATTTATGAGTTGGATGAAGTTTTTGCTGAATGAGAAAATAGGCAGGTAGCAATGCAGATCACTGTATGGTTTTAGTAGCTTCTCATCTCGTGAAAACCAGGAATGATGTCTGGTAGAGAATGTAGTGGGGGCATTCCTGAGGTCCCCACTATATGGCAGTCCCTGCATGTAGAGATGTTGCACCAACACCAGGGAGCTTTGTCCTGAGAGATGTGTGCCAGTGGGAGGCCTCCAGGAGGGTCTCCTTTTCTCCAACATTCTAGGTAGCAGGGGCTGTTGTCTGACCTAGTTTATTCAGTAGTCACTCGAAGTGGAGAGTCTGAGGCCTGTGGGGTTTTTGTGGGCTGAAAAGCAAATGTCAGATAGCTGGAAAAAAAAAAAAAGGCAACTCCAAAGGGCAAAAAGAAAACTGCAAAGTCAAAAATGAATAAACGCAAAGTTCAATGTTTGTAAAATTTCACACGTCAGCTGGCCTGCTGCAACTCAACATACACATATGCAATATGGGTGTGTAATATGTATATATACACTATATTTTTTATATTTTTAAACATAACATATGTATAGCTTAAACCACAAAGGAAAAAGGTCAATAATTTATACCAAAACTAATTCAGAATTATTTTTATAGTCCTTAGCATTTTGTTAAGTAAAACAAGACAGCTACCATAGGATGTGGCTATATTTTATTTTAATAAAGCATGCAGGGGGCCTCTGAAAACAGCAGTGGCTGGACCCTCCAAAGGTTTAAAGTAAGCCTTTGCTGTAGGAGTCCCAGGATGATGCCTCCCTCCCCACAGAGAAGGGTCCCAGAAAAGGTCAGGTCAGAACTGCATGAGGAGTACAAAGCAAACGTGGTGACTTGTCACAAATTTCACAACCGCGGAGATTTCTGAAAGCACAGCATCAAGTTTATCCATGTGGGTCAGGCATTCTGACTTTATAGAAAGCAGCCCAGTGCTTCACGCCCCAGGTCAATCAGGCCAACTGTTGGGTTGGTAGAAAGCAGATCTGGGCCAATGTGGGGTCCTTTAATAGGCTTCCCACTTTTCTGTGATTCTCTTTTGCAGAGGAGCTACTTCCCTGGGACTCACCTGAGACCAGGAGAAGGTATGAGGGAGAAAGCAGATGGCACAAAATGAACCAAAATGCATGCTTACCAGAGCAGACAGCCTGGCCGGGTCTCCAGAGATGCCGAGGGAGGCTGTTTTCAGGCGATGGTTTTTCTTAATCGTTCCTTGATCTTTCACCTGGCTCTGGCAGGAAACAGATTGGAGTTGGCACAGGGCGTCACAGTCCCACTTTTTGCTTTCCTTGAAAATCAGGGTGATCTTGACATGTCCACTTTGGGTAGGAGTTTAGAAGATTCACTTTTAATCTGAAAGCTCAGAGGGATCACAGTGTCACCTCTGGGGATGGCAGCTCTGTGCAGGGTAGCAGACAGCGTCTCTTCTTCCTCTGGTTTGAGTTGATCCCTCTAAATGTGGGTTATCTTCACCAACTGAAACTGGGCCTGGGCATCCGGGAATGAGGCTGAAAGTTAAATCTTTACAGGGCCCAATTATGAACCTGATTTAACAGTAGACATCATCATTATTATCTTTTTCAAATTACTCATTTACTTATTTATCCTTTCTTTCATATAATAAAGTGAAGAAATAGTTTCTACGGAGTGTTTACTATGTGTTGCCTCCTTTGCGAGGCAGATCTTGCTACATTTCTATCCTTTAATCTCGCCTCATTCCTATAAAGCATGTAAAATGGGTCTTATTGGCCCATTTTAGAACTGAGGATACTGAAGCTCAGAGAAGTTCAGGGAACAGCCTGAAGTTACAAAATTGTGAGTAGCCGAGTCGAGATTCAAAACTACGTTTCTTTCATTCCTAAATCTTTCCTCTTTTTTAATAGTATGGAGTATTGCTTTTCAATATTCGTGTTGTTTCACCTCTGTTCCCTGGCATAAAGTTAAAACAGGTTGTGTCCTAAGAATAGGTCAGGTTTCACTTTAGGTGCTGGGAATAAAGAGAGAACTGTGCCTTCAGGCAGGCTCTTCGAGTTCCAGGAACTGGCACTGCTTGGGGGTCAATATGGGAACAGCCGACTGTAACTCCACCTCCAACAAACTGCCTGCCCGAGGGCTTGTGGGAAACCGCAGGAGGGAGTGACTGGTTTGGAGGAGGGATTAGGAGGCCTTCGTGGTAGAAGTGTCATTTTTAATTGTACCTTCAAGGAAAGACAAGATTCTGCTAAGCAGAGATGAGTTGGGAAGGACCTTCTGGGAAGAGGGCTCAAGAGGAGCAGGGCTGGGAGGCTGCACGGTGTTACCCACGTGGGGACTTGGAGCTTTTCAGGAGCAAGGATTTTGAATAGACCTCAAGGCAGAGGGGCTGCAGGGAGGTGCCCATGGTGGACTTCCTTCTGGGAGGGCACAGGGGGAGGGAAAGATGTGCTCAGAACCCGTCAGCCTCACCAGACACCTGTGCAAAGTATTCTGAGCCGTGGGTTACAACAGGTCAAAGGAGAGAGTGCGGCCAGCCTTCTGGACTCTGTCTCTCTGATGGGAAATAATTCAAAAAGTGACTTTTATGGCCAACCAGAAGAGCCACCACTGTGTGCACCTCAGGGCCAGGCTTTGCCATGGGACCAAGCCGCGTTTGCTCTGAGCTTCCGCCTCAGCCTGCCCCTCGTGTGGGGTTCCTGGTTCCTCCCAATTCCTCAGGGCCAGCCCCCGTCCGGGACCTGGGCTCCACTCAGGGACAAGGCAGACAACTTGCTTGCATTTTGCAGAGGCGTTCTGACAAAATAAAAAGATAAGCACACGAAGAAGAAATACTGGTTGGTAGAAAGTGCTAGGAAGAAGAAGAAACATGAGGGTGTGCCAGAGAAGGAAGAGGGGTGGGCTGCTCAAGGACAGCTTGCCTGGCAGGCAATCAAGAGAATATGACTATATCAATGCATGTATTTAATTTCATTTGCTAATGCAGGCTCTCCATGTCAACTTCAACATTTCCGAAGTGTATAGGGCAAAAGGGAGCCTTCCTTTTACTCCTGTTTCCCAGCCTCACATTTTCCTTTTCAGAAATCAAAAACCAACATCAGTTCCTGTGTATTTTTGCAGAGCTCTTCTGTGCATGGGCAAGTCTGTGTGTGTGTGTGTAAAACACCAATAATGCATCCTAGATACACTGCCTGACAGGTTATTTTCACTTTCCAATGTATCTTGGAGAACTTTAGTATCAGTCGTAGAGCTGCCTCACTTAGTTTTAGCTGGTTTCACAATATTCCATTGTATAAATACATAGGTCACAATAGGTATGTCTACTTCCCAAATCACCTAAGCCTCGAAAACTTAGTTTTACCCCCGATATTGACACCCAAACTTATCAGGCAGCGAAACTGACTTGAGTTGATATGAAACTATTTGCTATAGTTTTGGGTTATCCTGCTTAGTTTTCATGATGTTTGCTTCAGAAGTGTGAATATAAGTTGATTACAGGGCGTTAATCAGGGTCTGCAGGAAGTGGAGAATATGTTATACATGACTACTATTTTACTGAAATAAAAAAGAAAAATCTACTTTCTTTTTTTTTTTAATTTATTTTTTATTGTTATTCAATTACAGTTGTATGCCTTCTCTCCCCTTCCCTCCCCCCACCCCGGCTGAACCCACCTCCCTCCCCCACTCCCACCATCCCCTGCGATTTTGTCCATGTGTCCTTTATAACAGTTCCTGCAATCCCCTCTTCCCACTGTCCCCGCCTCACTCCCCCCTGGCCACTGCTAGACAGTTCCCCCCCTCAATGTCTCTGGTGGTATTTTGTTTGCTTTTTTCTTTTGTTGAAAATCTACTTTCTAAATCAAAACTGGACCCAAGTACTGTGGCTAACAGACTGTGGAACTTCATTGTGTTTTATTTCACCTGCCCTCTGTTGATGGACACTGTAATTGCTTCCAACATTTGTTCTCACAAACAGTGCTGATCCATGCATGATTCTACACCTGCGTGGATTATCTCTAAGGGAAATTCTTCAAAGAGGAATTCCATGCATCTAAGTGTTTGGATTTTTATGCTTTTGCTCAGTTTTACCAAACTCCTCATATGCTCCCACAGCATTGTTTAAGAGCATCAGTTTTCTCTGTCTGTCTCCTTTTCAGGCCTGCAGAGTACTTTCCACTCCCAGTCATTTGGTGCTTCAGTAGCTGGAACTCTCCGTCAGCCAGGGCCGCCTGCTTCTGATTTGACGACACTTGCTGACAATGAAGACCACAAGGGTTTATTGATAAGAGAGGGGCAAACGGTGCCGAACCTAGTTTGAAAATCAAGTGGATGTGGCCGCAGCCTCATTCTCAGAAGACAGGCAACCCAGGCACACTAGATGAGGTTAAATGATGAAATTACGTGACTGATCTTTTAACCAATATGCCAAATACTAGGGTGTGATAACATTGCTGGTTACCGTGATTTATCTGAGATGAAATGTTGTGCCATTTATTGTTTTAGCAACTACAAGAGTACCTTTGGTGAACTGGGAGTATTAAATCCAATCACAAGTTCATGGCTGTCTAGATAACAAAGCTTAATGTGGTGGGAACATATTGTCAGGAAAGGTCCTGGGTTTAAATCCTGCCTCTGCTGCCTGGTAGCTGTGTGAGTTTAGGCAAGTCACTAGACTGCTCAGAGGTTTGGTTTTCTCACCTGTTTATTTAGAGTAATAACGTCCACATTGCATTACTGTGACTATTATTAGTAGGATAAGTAAGAAGAGTGGCTATCGGATAGTGGGTGTGTAGTAGGTTCTCATTAAATGGCTGGTTTTAGTTTTGAAATCCTAAGCCATGGGGCTTTTAGATGCCTGTTAATATTTTAAGTCTCACAGTAAAACAGATAACCTACTACATCGGATCTGTTGGAAAGACCGATTAGGACATGTTTTGGAATGTGTGAGTGAGTCTGGAGGATACAAAACACTGGGCCGGAGAGGGGTGCAGCGTGGCTGCCAGGGGGCCTGATCATCTCCAGGAGAGATGTTGAGTGACTTAGTCTGAAAGTGAGCAGGCCCGTGGTAGGGCCTTCAGCATGGGTGTGCCTGAACTCAGGACAAGGGCTGGGTGCAGTCTCCAAGAGAGACAGAACCAAAGGGCCCTTTCTCAGGCAAGCCCCCGGTGGTCTTAGTTATTCTGAAATGTGAGGATACTTACACCTGCCCCGGTACCACCCATTATTTCTACCCATGAGTTCTCCGTGAATGAATATAAAACAGGGATCATCCTCCCAACTAACCCATTTTTCGTAATGTCAGGCACCAACACCAAATTTATATTAAATAACTGGAGGCCTCACTTTCACCCTCAAGTCCTGAGTCACAGAAACAAGTTTGTTTCTTGAGCATGTGAATCAAATCTTTGCCCTGGAACTGAAGGGAAGTAACACCAGGGATGTCTTCTTTAACCAGCTTCAGTGCGCTGGCTAAACAAGTGCTCAGGGAGCCAAGCTGATGAGAGTCACATCTCACCTCTGCCACCAACCAGCACTGTGGCTTTGGACAAGTGACAGAAAGTCTCCATCCCTCCCTTTACTGCTCTGTAATTGTGCAGAGTGTGACATATTACTGAAATCAGCCTCAAGAGGTGGTTATTAGGATTAACCAAAAAAACCCCTAAAAAACCCCAGAACAAAGCAAAGTATACAATGAACTTAGGATGGTGCCTCGCACACGATAAGCACTGAGTAAATGTTAGATGATACTATTCATTCCCCAGTCATTATTCATGATGGGGGACAAAGACAACATTGAGAAGTCACCTTGAAGAATATAAAAGGGCAGTTTGGGTGGGTTTGTGAAGATCTGGAGACGTATCTAGGAGACGGAATGATAAGGGAGGGGTGGGAAGAGTGTTCTAGGCTGAGGTAATAGTGTGTGTGTGCCAAAGTCCTGTGGCTGAAGTCAAAGGGCATGGTGGAGAAGAGCCAGCATAGCTCCAGTGCAGAGGAAAGAAAGGCAGCAGATGTGGTCACTGTCCCCCTTGCACAGGTGAAAACACAACCTCAGACAAGGTGTGGCTTACCCATATCGGTACCTGCAGGGTACGATCAACTCCCAAACTCTCTCACGCTGACCTCCTCTGTCCATGCTAAACTTGCTGCAAGGAGAAAAAGAAGCTGTCGGGGTGCTATGGGTTAGTGTGTGGTTTCAGTGGGAAGGAAGCGCATGGGTGGACTGTCCCAATATCAACAAGGCACCCGAAGTGCGGAGCAGGAGCCAAACGGTGCTACCCCACCCACCTACCGCCCTCACAGAACCAACGCCCAGCGGAGCCTTCTGAACTGCATGGCACTTACATTTATGTTTGCGATTTCTTTTTCCACATTTTCTCAGATAACTTTTTAACTTGTTAGATGTTTTTTCAAAAATGTGAAGATAACTCCACCTACTAGAAAAAACAGACTGTGCGTTGAAAAAGCAAACATACACACGTACACAGGAGTCCTTCATCACCTATCACTACTTTGCTTTGTAACGTGGAGAGAGTCTGTAATTGCTGACCTCCCAACCCCACCAGGCCAGTGGTACTTCAGGGACCTTAATAGATGGCTGTGAGAATCTGACACGGCTGTGGCCCTTCCCTCCTCTCCACCATGCACAAAGGCACACCTCTGTACATATGTTTCTCTGAGGCTGCATGTCCCAGCAAGTCTGCCCCTGGGTCCCTTCTCCATTCTCAGTGTTCTTCTAGGCTTCCTCCACCTTAACTCTTGCTTTCTATGTTGAATAGCAGCCCTTCTTTAGGGACTTCAGCATGACCAGCGACTATGCAAAGAGCAGCGGTCTGAGGATAGAAATCTTGCTTGCATAGCTTGCCTATGCCACTCAGTGGCGATGTGATCTTGGGTACCTTTCCTGTTCTTTCAGAGCATCACTTTTATCTTTGGGACACTACCTACTGCTCATATTTTTTGGTAAGGATTAATGAGTTCAAGCACCACAGTGTCTGACATGTGGATGAGAGTTGCAATTATTAATGACTGCCTCTGGGTCTCACATCCACTGTCCATAGACTGAGGACGTTAGATGAGATGATCGCTAGTGCTTTCCAGGTCACAAGGTTTCTGATTCTCGGCCACCAAACTACCCTATCCCTTGGGCTCTCCATTAACTTAGTCTCCCTCCAACTCTATCCCTGTGTCTTCCAAATGCAACAGACTGAGCTCAGGGCATTGTGAGGACCAACCTGTTAAGAGACTTGATAGGTGCTAGTAGTGCTTTCTCAACAGCAAGACGGAAATGACCCATGGCAAGGAAAAAGCATGGATTCTGAAGCTGTAAATGCTACGTCCCAAGGGAGAACATGCCTTCCTGAATAATAAAGCTGGGAAAGAGATGACCTTTCAGGAGTTGGATCAGAGGAGAGTAGACTGTAGGAGCATTTGAGAGTATTGAGTGTCCCTTTGGGATTTGCTCCCAAATTCCTCCAGGGGCCTGCTGGACTATTTTCAGCCTAGGATTCAGGTTTCATTAACATCACTGAGGACTCTCTTCACTGTGCAAAGAAACGAGCATCTCCCAGGAAGGCAGGGCTCCCAGGAAGGCAGGGCACAGCTATGGAGAGTAAATCAGCTTCAGTGCCAGGGGACACAGGGTTCTGTCCATCCCTGCTGTGCAACTTACCTGCTGTGTTGGCTTGGGCAGATGACTCAACCTGTATGGGAAGTGATTCACCATTTCCCTAATTTATACATCTGAGAATAATATTAGATATTTCTTTGGGATGCTTTAAAAGTTATATGATACCCTGGCACCAATATGTGTTTACAACAATCACACAAGACAGAAAGATAGGTTGTGTATAAATTGGTAATGACTCTGACTGCATCAAAAATGGAATACTTAGCATCCCTAGCCAGTAGCCTGGTTGGTTAGAGCATTATCCCAGTATGCCAAGGTTGTGGGTTCAATTCCCAGTCAGGAACATATAAGAATCAACTGATGAATGCCTACGTTAATGGAACAACAAATCAATGTTTCTCTTTCACTCTCTTCCTCTTTCTGTAAAAATCAATCAATAAAAACCTTAAAAACTTAAATACTTTGCAAACAAGAGAAAGCAGTGTGTATGATGGTTACATGAGTGACCTGATGAAAATCTGGCTTCTTCCATTTACTAGCTGTCACCTTGGGCAAGTCTCATGACCTCTCTGTGCCTTGTTATTTTCATCTGTGAAGTAGGTATAATAATACCTGTAGTTCTGAGGATTCAACGAGCTAATTTACATAGAACAGTAGCAGACATATTAAAAGTACAGGATATGATACCAATTTTTTTTGTATGTCTCATAGAGTAAGAGGGGAAAGTGGGTAGAATTTGAATTTGAATTATCAGCCCCAACAATGTCAGGAGTATGGATCAGCCTTGTAATTTCTTGTCATTCTTGTCATGGTTAGAAAACAGCTGCTGTTATAAAGCTCCAAGTGTTAATGCTTCATACAGTACAACCCGAAGCAGGAAGGCAAAAGTTGAGAGCCCATGAGCTTTCTCTTCAGTAAGATGTTCCTTTGTATCTCCAGAAATCCTACCCCTTATCTCTCCTTGGCCAGAAATGGGTCACTGGCTAATGTGGATAGGATTATACAACACAAACAAATTATGATTTACTTCCCAGAACTGGACAAACTACTTCTCGAATCAAATGAATATACTGTTAACAAGGAAAGGGGAAGTGCTTGTTTGATAGTCAACTAACAGCACTGAATACACCTTTATTTTAGAAATAATTATAAAGATTTCAGAGAGTAGGTGAGTTAGCCAAGACCACATTTTCTAGAAGTGTCAGATTCTGGACTGGAACATAGATTCTCTGAGCCCACGTTGCTTTGTTCATTACCACTTATTATTTTATTGTCGACTAGAAAGATCTATGAAGATATAGTGTATTATTTTGGAATTTGGGCAGTATAGGCCCTGTTGTAAAATGTAGATGTGATATCATGGAAGAGAAATAGAAACTTCAGATAGAATCTTCAAGTCTGGATGGAATGTTGAGGTAATTCATTCAAACAGTAATTGTTAAGTAGGCAGTATTTTCACCTATCCATCTGCCTATCCATCCATCAATTCATCCATCCAACCATTCATCTATCCATCTATCCATCCATCTGCCCATCCATTCATTCAAATATTCAAACATCCATCCATCCATCCAGATCCCTTTCTTCATTTCATTCATGCATCGTACATTCTTCCACCCTTTTGTCCATACATCCTTCTGTATATCTACCTTCCTTCTCTCTACATGACCAATTTTACCTTATTCCTTCCCTCCCTCTCTCTGTCCTTCCTTTTCTTCCTTTTCATTGCTTATACACTGAGCCCCACTTATTGCTTACCTTTTTGTGTTAAGTGTTGGAGAATATAACAGTGAAAAGGGCCTATTATATGCCTCCAAGAAGTTCACATTCTGTTTGAAGATCAGAAAATTCCAATATGGTATATCCAGTATTAACTGGGGTTCCCAACATGTGTATTCAATGCCTAGGTCTTAAGTGGCCTTCTTAGTTCAGCAGACAAGAAATAGTCCTGAGACCAGCAGGGCTGTGCAGGTTGCTTAGTGCATAAGCCTTGGGCCCAGCGGAGCCCTCAATTCTAATGAGGCTGTTCTGACATCAGCATAATGTCTTTGGGATGAGCAAAACCTCATGTAGTTCTTCAGATGTTTTAAAACACCAAGTACATTTTGCAAAGCATTCTCCCCTGAATATTTAAAATTATGTTTTATTTAAGGGAAATGACTTTCATAAATTTCTGACCCATTTGAGCTTTATATCACTGTAATATTCTTTAAGAGCCAATTCGTGTCCAATAAGGCTTTCCACCTTGTTTAATGACTTTTTAAAATTCTCTTTTTTTTTGCAATCAAAACTGTATAAGCCAAGTTGAATGCCAAAGGGTTCAAGTTCAGTTCAGAGTGCTGAAATAAGAATTCTGAGAGAATTTTAAGTTGGCAAAATGAGTTCTACTCATCCATATTCAACAGTGATTAACCCACTGTGGGTAGACTTACCATGGACACCACTGGAGGTTTGAATAACTGGACTTTTTAGGGAATATTTAAAAGCAATGTAAGCACATCTTGCCTTATACATATCTGACTTCCTCTAGGCAGCGAAACAGTTCTTATGTTTTTAATTCTGAGCAACTGAGAAGGAAGAAAGGAAAACCAATTATGCTCGTCTTTATTATATCTTATTTTAATCTGATCTCATTTAATATCTGTAACAGTCCAGGGAGGTAGATGTTATCTCCAATTTACTAATGAGGAAACTCAGGCTTAGAGAGTTAAATAAGTTGACTGAATTCACACGCTTGGGAATTGCAGAGAGGTTTTGGGGTCTTCTGAACTCAAGCTTTATGGCTTGGGGTTCATTCCTTTCTGTGCCTTCCTTGCTCTGTGAACTCTTATTCAGGTAAGGCTGAGAGCCGCCCTCCCAGGCAGCGTAACAGGCACTGGACATGAGCCCGTTACTTCACTTCATCCCTGCCATATCCGTCATTTATAGGTTTAGGAAACGAAGTCTCTGAAAGGTAAACAACCTGCTCCAAGTGACAGAGCAGAGCCAGGCAGATTTGGATTCGAATCCTGCCTTTGCCACTCTATTAGTTTCTTGAGGCAGCTGTAATAAATGACCCTAAGCTTCTTGGCTTAAAACAACAGGAACCTATTCTCACACAGCCCTGGAGGCCTGAAGACTGAAATCCAGGGGTCAGCAAGGCTGTGCACCCTCCGGGGGATCTAGGGGAGTCTGTCCCCGCCTCTCCCTGCCTCTGGCTGCTTTTGGCTTTCCCTGTCTTGTGGCCCCTTCTCTCACTGGTCCATTTTCATGTTGCCTTCTCCTCTGTGTGTTTCTAACTAGGACACTTGTCATTTGATTTAAGGCCCCTCCAGATAGTCTCAGAGATCTCCTCATCTTGATTGTCTTGAATTGATCACATCGGCAAAGACCCTTTTTCCAAATTTAGTCACATTCACAGATTCTGGAGGTTAGCTCTGGACATATCTTTTTGTGGAGACCACTTAATAGCTGATGCTTTGGAAACTAAAGCCATCAACTGCCTCCGTTTCTGTTTCTGGAGAATGATAACGTCAACATTTCCTAGCCCACAGCATTGCTGTGACAGGTAAATAGTAGGATTAATCCTTTGGGTTGTTTCAGCACCAAGTCTACTCAGTGCACGGGATCCTCACTGCACATCACATCCAAGTCACAACAACAGGCTTTTACAGCAACACAGCCTCGCAGGCAGGTGAAAGGTGTCTTTTATTATGCAAATGATGTGAATGAACACTTTACAAATAAAAGTTAGCTCCCAAACTTTGACTCAGAGTGCTCTCCTGTCTTGAATTCTTCTCTGCCCCTTCCACTGCACAAGATTAGGGAGCCATCCTACAAGCTCAGTCATTATTCAGGGGGTATCTTCCCGCAGAGACAGTCTTCTGCCTGTGGACTTGAAAGACGATAAAGGCTTTTTTCTGAACTTGTCTGTGGCCAGCCCACAGGTAAATGTCCCTGGCTCACATCACCACCTGCAAACCCACAGTACAGCCTCACTGGTGTGGGCAAGTGTGACGGTTTACTGACCAGGAACATTTTGTTTTACAAACTTTTGACAGCGAAACCTTTTTCTAAGAAGGGTGAATCTGTATCCTGGTGGGTCCACTGTGAGCCACCTCTGTAGCTCAAGTAACCGGGTTCATAGAAACTGCAAATTGCCCCAACCTCTTCTTCCCCCTCTTTCAGACCTCTCTCTTCTTTCTCCCATTGCCTCCTTTATTTACCCATATTGTTTTCTTTATCATTCATCAAACCTGTATCAACACTCCCTCATATGCCAGGACCTGGATTAGTCCAGGGGGTGCACAATATGGACTCATGTTCTAGAGGAGAGAGAGGAACAGGGACAAATGGGTCACCCTCTGATATTATGAAATGAAGGATGTAGAGAGTTCTGAGGCAATGTAGCCTTTGGAACAGGAGAGAGGGGGAGAATTGGCACTGACTCACACAGAATGCGGCGTTTGAGTTTGGTCTTTAAGAATCAGAGGTGCGAATAAGGTGGAGGTAACTGTGTAAAAATGCTCAAAGGTTCAAAGGCAAAAGGGTAAATGCCAGGTTTAGGCAGTGCTGGGTCTTGTGGTGCGATAAGAGTACAGGACCATAACAGGGAGCAGAACCTGGAGGAAAGACCAAGCATGTGACACTGAAGTCAAAGGTTATCACCAGAGAGTCTGAAGCCACAGATGGGCAGGGACAGATCCAGGTTTTAGAGATATCTTTCTGGCCTTCAAGGAGAGGAGGGATCTCAAAGGAATTGGCCTGGAGTCAAGACCAGTGATGATGCTCTTGATTATTTTTTTGTGTTTATGCTGGGCATTAATCTAAGCATTTTAAATACGTTATCTACTAGTTTAGCCTTCATAGCAACATTAGAAAGAATGTATTTCTTCATTTGGCAAAGAGAGAATAAACAAGTTGTCCAAGGTCACCCAGCTAATACATGGCAGAGCTGGAATTTGCACCTAGAGGGCTAGCTCCAGAAATTAAGATCCAGAGTAGGTCCGAGACAGAGAGTGGAAAAGAAGAAGTGGAAGTTCTAGGACTTGGAGCTCTATTGGTGAGAAAGGGCGAGGGAGGACATGGGGGCTCACTCCCACCCAGCTTTCAGATTTGGCTGTCTGATGTGCCCTTCACTCACATCTGTCCTCCCTGCACTCTGTCACTTAAGCAAGTGCTGTGCAACCAATGCCCGCAGGCCTGAGCTCCTTCAATTGGGAGGGGGTTGTCTATGATACAGTTTACATAGTGGTTTAACATCCAGACCCTGGAGACAGATTGCTGAGTTTGTATTTCTGCTTTTCCCTTGGAAGTTCCCAGCTATTCAGGACAGGAGTGCTAGACCAGCAATATCTACTTGTTAGGGATTCAGAATCTCAGGCACCCCCCGGACTTTCTTAATCAGAATCTGTAATTTACTGGCTGTCTCTGACCTACACAAGTTGATTCCCAGGTGCATATGTTTGGGAGGAGCTGTTCTTTCTGCATGACTTTGAGCAAATTATGTTACTCCTTTCAATCTCTGTTTCTTCATCTGTAAAATGGGGAATAATAGCATCTTTCTTATAGGGTTGTCTGGAAGAATACTTATTGATTGTTTACTTCAGGAGCAGAGAGCAAACCTCAAAAAATTGCTTATCTTTATTGTTTTCTAGTTCTGATGAGAAGGCCTAATGTCTTCCTGCCTCCCTACAGGTTACAAAGCACAAATCCATCACTTTAGTCGGCCATTCCAACAATCTTGTGAAGCAGATGAGGAGTCTGAGCCTCTGAGACATGGTGGGATGGGCCCAGAACTAGGCCTCAAAGTCAAGCACAAATGTTTCATTTTCAAAGGGAATCAGTTACGTAGTTTTCTTTATTATCTTTGGACAGAGCCACTTTTACAGTGGGGAGGAAAAGGAGATAAATCTGCCAAACTCGTGTTTTAAGTCAACAGACTTTTGGACACATTCTCGATAGACAACCCTTCAGCCTGTCAGACCTGAAGTGACCCAGAAACCCTTCTTGGTGCTTTGGAACTCCAGACGCATCTCCACCTCTTTCTCTTCTTCTGTTCCTTGGAAACCTGACCTATGTGGGCCACATCTAAGGGTTCTCTCCCCCTGAGCTCTGGGTGGGTTTCTGTGACAGGGAGCCTTAGCTGATGGTGGTGGTGGGAAGTGATGGGGTATATGTTCCCTCAACCCCTTTCTTGCATTGCTCAACGTTAGCTGCATCCTTGAGGCCACTGTTGGGCAGCTCTCTCCATGTAATTATTCTGGCTGTGGTCCAGCACCTGGTCTCAAAGTCCTTTCAGACCTACCATTGCTGGCAGCTCTCTGCTGTGTAAGCCACTGGTACTCTAGCAGCATCCCTTATGCTCTTTACCCTTTCCCAGCCCTCACCTACTACATGCTTCTGCTATGACCTGTTTTGAATGAGCTGTGTGTTCCCTGCCATGACCTTAACTTACGGGATGGTGGTAGAGGGCACCTCCATATTCCAGAAGGAGAGCTGAATCTCAGAGAAGGAAGTCACGCGTCCACTGTCACAGAGCTCCTTGGTGATTGTACCGATCTAGACCCCAGTCACGTGAGTCCAAGTCAACATCTTTGCATCGCTGACTCTCCCTCAGACACCATGTTCTGCCCCACTGTGTGTTTCTTTATAATGGGTGCCCTCTCTCTAGAGCATCTTCCAATTCACTCCCTGACTTCCACATACATTAAAAAAAAACACAGCTTCGACGAAGCGTTTAAAGACTGACCCAAGCAGAAATAAATCTCTCCTACTTCTGAGAACCCACTTACATGAGATAACATAACTGATGCCTAAGATAATAAACAAAATGTGCTTGCATCTGTTGCTAGTGTTCTCTTTATCTATTACGTTTACATATGTTAAAGTCCTGAAATTTGACTTTAGTAGGTGTGTATTATTATACCCATTTTATAGGTGAGTAGAATACAGAAGAACAAGGTTTTTGTGATTTTCTCCAAGATTATTCAGCTAGTAAATGGTGTCACTGACAGTAGAACACTAATTTTTAATTATAAACCTTGCTGTAGAGCAGTAGAAGGAGGAGGTTCAAACTTTGGGACTGGGCATTTCTGGAACTCCATTAAACAAACTCACTCATTAATGAAATGATCTATGGCCTTGATTTCCTTAGAAATAATGGAAATTTGACAATACACTTTAGTGGAAAGAGGAGCTGTAGAAATGTGTACAATCTTGGGCTCAAATCTGGGTTAGCCACTTACCAGGTACTCAAGGAACAATACCTCTGAGGCCATTTCTTTCTCTGTATCATAGGGTTTTAATGTTAATATGATAGACTAAAAGTTTTTCCCAGTATCAATTTACCTCTTCCTCCTTGGGAATGGAGAATTGTCACTCCAAACACAGACATTTTCTAGCCATTCTTGTAGCCTTTGACAAAATACGGGCCAATAATATACATGCTAACTTTCCATATGTCCCATTTTGGAATTTTTTAAAATGACAACTAGGTGCACACCCTTTGCCCTTATACTCTGTCCTTTCCTCTCCTTGCTGCATGTAACGCAAGTGTAATGGCTGGAGCTAAAGCAGTCATTTTAGACAATAAGGAAATCTTGAGAATGGAGGTCACACCCAGGGAAGCCTGCATTCTTGAACCATTTTTGGAGCAAAGTCAACCTGTGAGCCCACTCTCTGTCTTAAGACTTATAATGAGAGAGCAATAAATTTTTGTCTTAAGCCACTATTATTTTTGGGTGGTATCTCTTACTTTCAGTCAAATCTCACCTTAATTGTACAATACTTTTCATTTAGGGTCATTTTAAGTGCTGGATATATGTTGTTCAGTGTTCCTGACACAGGGTGAGCACCAAGTAAGTACTCGTTGTTAGTATTATAATATCACCTAGTTTGGCACACATTACACATTTAGTAAATGATTGAGAATTATATTAAATAAAATTCATGCTCCCGGGTAAACCTTGGCTGAAAATTCTTTTATGTTGTTCTTCATGGAGAGAACAAAACAGAGTCTAGCAGCCTTAGGCAGTGTGAGTCTTGCCTGGATGACCCAGGCCATGCCTGTGATAGACCAGCTTCTAGGGCTGGTCTGCATTCTTGGTGGTTCTGACTTCTTTTCCTATCCTGATTGGCTAGATTCTGAACCCCAACATTCTATCCCGGGGCAGAAGGTTGGGGTTCAGAGCCCCAGTGTTCCACCATGCTTTGGCTTGATGGTCCCATGGATAATTTCAGCTAAGTTGACCACCTAGCTCAGCCTAGAAGAGAAAAACTGAGGCCCCCAGCCTAGGTTGGGATGAATGGGTTAGAAGCTGGAGGTAGTATTAACATGAGTCCAGTTCTCCAAATCCTCAAATGGGCTCACTGTCTCTTTACCATCTGTTGTTAGCACCCAGGCCTGCTACCTCAGGAAGAAACTGCAAAATTCATTATTCAAAGATCTCTCTCTGATTTGTCCTATTCACGCTCAGTTTTGGAAACCTGCTAGAATGGTGAAATGTGGACTAAATATTTATTGAAAACTCACCTTGCATTCAGCCCCCTATATGTGGTATTTCTTTAATCTAGTCCTCAATGTCATTATAAACCAAGATCTGTCGTCCCCATATAAGAGACTGGAAGGATGGTAGCTAGGAGTGGCAAGCAGATCACCTAAGCAGTGAGTCAATAGCAGAACTGGAACCCACACCAAATTCTAATTTTAAATCCCATGCTGTTCAAAATTCAAGTCTCTGTAAAGCCTTGAAAATAAGATCAGTTAGTAAGAGCCACATTCTCTCCCCCTCGAGTAAGCTGGAATTTCTATCATTCCAATGAGTAGATAGGAAGGGACTGGTTTCTGATCCTCTCCCCTCCTTGAGGGCTCTACACTTTCTTCTAGCCCCAGCAAGTTCCAGATCTTTAGCAAAGTCACCCACCCTGAATTGGGTGATCTGAGGGTCCTGTGACAGGGTTGGCATTCAGGGGCCTTATCCTGCCCTTTATCCTACTCCAGCTTTAGCAAAAGCATTGCCGTTGCCACGTGATGGGGATCCACAGTGCTGCCGTTCACCACCCTCCTGCTCCAGGTGTGGGAAGGTACAATCAGATAGTGAAATGTCTTACTGAGGGCATGTGATGTTAGTCCTACCAAGCACATGGGATGCAAACTACCTGCTTCACAAGTTTCCCAGAAGGAAAATCTTGCAGTAACTGATTACTTCTGAAAAGGTTGAAGGTCTGTTTCTGAGCCTAGCCCTGAAGACGGAACGTCTGAATCCTCACGATGAACTCGTTAATGTCTACTGCCATTTATTTTGGGACCATGTGGTAGAATGAAGAAACGGGCACACTGTCCATCCCTCACCATGTTCCTGCTCTTTGGCATGATCTCTGCAGCTCCTCCCAGCAAGAGGTGCAGTCTGTTTCTCTAGCCTTTGGATCTGAGCTGACCTGGTGACGTGTCTTGGGCAGTGAATTTGGCAGATGTTAGGAAGTGCCAGTTTTTGCTCACTCTCTTTTGGGACCTTGCCTGGCCCTGTGTAAGCAGAGGCTAGCCTGCCCCAGGCTGAGCAACTGTGCAGAACAGAGACAAACCATTGCAACCAAGGCCACACTGAGCTGTCGACTCAGGAGCCATACTCACAGTCACTGTTCTAAGCCTGAGCTTAAACATTGATGTAATATTTACAGTGATCAAATCCATCTCTGAGCTTTGGGGTGACTGATTATGAAGCAACAGCTGATACAGATGTGCTGATGAAAACATTTTTATAATAGATAATGCTTGCCAAGCACACTGTCCAGTGCCAAGTACTGCACCAGGGACTTGTACACTTTCTCTCATTTTATCTTCACAGCCATAGAAGCTACCATTTTATTCAATATTGATTTGCTACCAGATACTATGTGCTTTATGTATAGTAACAATTTAATCCTTATGCCTATCATATGAGATATATCTTATTATTTCCATTTTATACATAATGAAAATGGTTCTCATGGAGGTCAGGTGAATTAACTAAGCTAAGGTCACAGCTGAAGAATAGCAGAGTTGAGAGTTGACTTCAGGTCTGACCTGAATCTAATACCTGCGTTTTCTACCCTTGGGGCTTCCATTTCCCCCAACCAGCTTTCAAGAGAGCACTTTTATGCCTTATTTTTAGAGAAGATTTTCAGGGAGCTTAAATAACTTGTCTAAGAGCACCCAGCTAATAAACAGAAGAGAGGGGTTTTGAACCTAGGACTCACTGACTCCAAATCTAAATTTACTGAGGTCCGTTATTAAGAAATAAATCCTAAATAGAGAAGAACATGTTTATATCTGTGTTAGGACCATGCTATTTCTTTGTTTTAGAAACATGTTCTGTTCTGTTTGAATGTGTTTTAGAAGTTATGTTTTGCAAATCCCAAATTGTAACAGAAAGCAGGTTGTAAAGGAACTGGTGAGAGTTATTGCCCAGAAAAACCAGCTGGGAAGCATTTCAATGTCAATCTTATTATTGCTTTTAAATTAGCAGTGACTTCAAAAGCCTTTGAAGTAGCTGGCAGGGCATGCCTGCATTGGGGAAAACAATCACTAGAGGGTATTCTCAGCAGGCATGTGCTTTATAAATGTTCTTCCTCGTTATTTCTTGGCACTCAGAAAGGTTGGAAAGGAGGTAGATGGATCTTAGCAGGAAGCTTCTAGCTAACATGGATTGCCAGGAAGACCCAATTAGCCTGTCCCTCTCAGTAGCAAATGCCCAAGCAGAGGGAATAAATTACTTGTGACAGTAGCCAAGGCTGCTGACAACTTCAGAGACCACCCGTGAGGTCTTTGCATGTCAAGCTGAGTAGAAGGCCCTGAGAGGCTCTGACCCCAGGGGCCCGATGGATTCCAATCTGAGACTAGAACTGAGTAAAATTAAATGGTTGTTCAGAACATCTGAGAAATAAGTGTCAAGAAATTCCTGCCTTTCATTCTGAACCTCCATCTGAAGACTTCCACAGACCATCCTCTAAGAGTGGGTTCAGAGTTCACCTCTTTGAAACTTCTGACGTGTTCCTGGGACCTCTCTCCATCCAAATAGAACTTACCCATTTGTCTAAACGTCCATCTGCCCATCGTCCATCCATCCATCCATCCATCCACCCATCCATCCATCCATCCACCCATCCATCCATCCATCCATCCATCCTTCCTTCCACGCAACATTTGATGACTTTTTACTTTATGCCTGATGTTACTAGGCCTTGGAGATACTACTTATCTTAAAGTAGACGAGGTTCCCCTGATCCTCATGATACTTAAGTCTTGGGGACAATGTAGAGACCACACAGTGGGCAGACCAAGTATGTGCCTGGGACACGAATAAATCCTGGACACCAAGAAACTTTCAAAATAATTAGGGTTTTTTTTTTTTTTTTTTTTTTTTTTTTTTTTTGCATACAACAAGTTTACAACCTGGGGAAAAATCACAACTGGTTTGAACTTCCTTACATGTATTTATGCTTAGGGGTATTTTTATGTTGAGTTGTATATCAGAAGAAAAGGAAACAGAGTTTTTCCAAGGTTTGAGTTCTCAAAAAGTCCTTCATCCTTGTAAAGAGAACAATGTAAACAGTTACACTAAGTACCCTGATAAGGAATGCTTGTGAGCTATGAAAGAAACCAGAAGAGGTATTTAATTGGCTTTGAAGTGTGTGTGTGCATGTGTGTGTGTGTGTGTTTGTGTTGGAGGTTGGTCAGGGAAGCCCAGTGGGGAAAAAGGTAGTCAGTCTCTCCTGTCCACTGTCATAGGTAGCCCCTAGATTATGCCTCTGTGCTAGCTCCTGTCTTCGTAATCTACATGTAAATTTGTGGCAGACGCTGCAGGGCCCCACGTATACCCTTTTGGCACCCCTATTCTAGTGCCTGCCTCTGTCCTACCACAGCACCTGCAACTTCCTGCCTGAGGGCTTTCCTCTGCACCCAGAGGCAGAGAAGACCAGAAGTGCAAGAGGGTCGGTCCCGGGGAGCAACCTTCATCTCAACCAGTGACAGAAGGGAGTTAGGTGGCAAGTGGCCCGGCATTGTCACCCCTTGGGCTGGATCACTTGGAAGCAAATTCTACAACAGTCCCTGAGTTCTCAGGCAGGGCAGAGCCCCAGCAGGATAACCTTCCTTCTCTGCCCAGTCTCACTGCCCCTACACCTGTACCATTTGTCCAGAATTGCCCCCCAAATAAAGCTCCTGCACACCATCCTTGTCTCAGAGTGCTTCTAGGGCCATTGAGATCAGACAGTGACTCTCTGCTCAGTGCAGGGCTGGGTCCAGCACACAGGCTGGCATTTAATGGGGTTTGATGTGTGTTGAACAAATGAATTAATGAATAAATAAGTGAATGATGAAGTCTGAATGACTGACAGCATACTTCCACCCTGTGTTTTCTTTTTTATTCAGCCCAAGTGAATCTCTAAATAATAGCATTTTGGGAGAGAAAATTATAATCTCTTTAGGAAGTAACTGACAGGTGATTTGGCTTCTGGGGAATGGGAAACACCATGGGGTGGGGGGGGGTTGGAAGAAAAAATGAGGCTGCATTGATGGCTGCCCTTCTCCCTTCCTGTCCTGGATCGTTGTCTCCTCCTGGAACTGAGAGACGTCACTGACAGCCTGCCTTCCATGGCTGACAATTTTGATCAGATTCAAGGACTTCTTGGAGAATGCATTATCATGACAAAGACTAAGGGGATCTGACAATCCTCGGTAGTCCTCACAAAAGTGGTGGCGTCTGTTAATTAATTAATTTAATTTTTTAGGTTGTAAATTTGTTCATTCAGTAATTTACTTTCATTAACTTGGCCATCAATTAATTGA
This sequence comes from Desmodus rotundus, assembly GCF_022682495.2. NCBI lineage: Eukaryota > Metazoa > Chordata > Mammalia > Chiroptera > Phyllostomidae > Desmodus > Desmodus rotundus. The sequence continues at coordinate 174,420,236 of NC_071390.1, forward strand.
TTCATTCCCTCCCTCCCTTGCCAACTCAAAAGCTTTTGTTTCGAGGAAATGGTAATTAAGCCCATGGTCCCTAGAGACCTACTGCCTGGGTTGGGTTGACATCCTGGCTGTGTGACTTTGGGCAAGTTGCTTAAGCTATCTGTGCTTCACTCCCTTTAGGTGTAAAATGGGGAGACGTGGCATCCTTTTGCTGAGAAAGCTGAAGTGATGAGGGGTGGACATGAGTCCTTGGAACAATGCCAGCCCAGAACCAGTGGCAGAGCAGTGACCACCATTGTCTTCATTGTCTTGCATTTTGAACTGTCCCCAAGTGCTGGGTAATGTTCTCTCCTTCTACACTTCCTGTTTCACTTTCTTTTTTCCTATTTCTAGTTTTTCTCTCCACAACAGAAAGGCTACATCATGCTGGGGGGACTTCATTTCTCACCTTCCTAAGTTAGTCCTGAAATTTTAACCTCGCACATCTCTCTCCTGACTCTCACTAAGGGTAGGAAACACTAAATACTTCCATGTGGGCCGAGGTGGCCGTTTTCCCTTCTCATCTTCCCTGGGGAGCAGCTTGCCCAGAGCCTTGGACCTGCGTGTTAGCTGCCTCAGGGCTCCCTCATCTCCCCTGATTTCCAGTGGTTCTTGCTTCTCATGTTCTCCTCCAGGAAAAACTCAGCCCTTTCTCCTGGGTGCTAGGGGATTAACCAAGAAAAACAGTTGACACAAAGGTGTGAATGAGGCAGCAGCTTCTAAGGAGTTTTTCTTGGAGGCCCTCTGCCCTTTAGACTGTGCTTTTCTGCCCTGCTCCTCCTATACCCCAACTTGGCCATGACACCTGATTAGACTGTCTCAGTTTAGCAGCCACTCCCCTGTCCTCTTCTCACTCTGGTTTGGGAATAGCCAAGGGTCAGGGGCAGGGTGGGAAGAAGAGAGGTCAGTTCCCTGCAGCCAGCTCTGGCCAAAAGAAGAGAGAGGACCCTGGCTTGCTGGAAATGGGATACAGAACACGTGTAGAAGGGTGTTGTCCATCACAGTAGGAATCACATTCCTACAATTCATATTTTGGTAAACCTTTGGTAAGCCCAGTCAGCAGGTTGAAAGAGCTATGAACTGCAAATGAACATGACTGTGGTTCATAGAAAGTATAGGGTCATCTGTGGGCAGGTAGCATAGGTTGTAAAGATAGCAATGGCCTGATTTTATTGGGAGGCATTTGAGGATAGTGCTTAAGGGCATATGGATTCTGGTGCCAAAATGTCTGGGTCAAATCTCTACTCCCATTACTTATTGGTTGACTGAAGTTGGACAAATTAATGTGCCTCAGGATTTACATATGTAAAATGAAGATGGTAATAAAGAACACATACCCTTGGGTGGTCGGGATGATCAAATTGACTCACCCATGTATGGCATTAGAGTGGTAATAATGCCTCTAGCTATGAAGCACTTACTGTGTGCCAGGCACAGTTCTAAGAACTCTCTGTTCACAGAACTGGGCATGAACTCGGTGCTAGTATCAGTCTGGCAGCAGTAATAGCGGAAACCTAAAATAACAGCGGCTTAGATAAGGTAGAAATTTTTTTTCTTCTCTTACATTAAAGTAGTGCAGAGGTGGCAAGTCCAGGGCTGGTGTGACTATTCTGTGGTCGTCATTCAAGTGCATGTTTCTAGCCTCCAGGTTACCTCACCCTCTGTGCAGCTCTAGCCGTCCTGTGTCTCATCCTTATCCCAGGCAGCAGGAAGAGGATACAGTGTTGGGGCGAAAGGCATGTGCCTTCCAAGGAAGTCAACTCTCCTTAAGGAGTTTTCCCAGAAGCCCCACACACCACTTCATGTTACATCTCATTGAGCAGAACTTAGTGACCTTTCCTACCTAGCTGCAAGAAAGGCTGGGAAACGCAAGCTTTTATCTGGGTGTAGCATAAACAGAGGGGAGTGCTCTGCTACTAAGGCAAAAGGGGACAATAGATCATGGGCAGGTGTCCAACATTTTTTGTCCGTCTTTCCCCACATCTAAGCTATCTTTTTCAAAAGGTAGAACATAACTTTCTGTAAGGGAGAGGACCCCAGTATTTCATCCAGGTATTGTGTTTTATTGAAAGTCTGGGATCTCAGATGATGTGCAGTTTCTCCACCAGACCTGGTTGTGTCTCCTCGATCCTCAGAGGCCTATAAACTAAGACAACCCACCTGCTTCTCAGTCCCCGCACGCCTGGCAATCGGTGTAGCAGCACACCTGCAGACAGAGCCTGCCAGCAACACAGTAGCCACCGTGACATGGAAAATGACATCTCCTACACGGCAGGCTCTTGTTTAACAACTTAGAGGATTTCTGTCCTATATGCTTCTGGAAAGTTCCACGTATAAGGAACCACAGGAAAAACTGTGTCCAGCTAGAAGTTTTAAACCTGAAGGCTCTTGGGTTTTACTCACAGATGTCTGTGTTCTGTCCACTCTCACCCCCAACTTGATGACCACATGAAACAATAAGCTTTCTTCAGAAAGCAATGCACTTATTCCCCCTTTACCAGCAGCTCTATCTAATGCCAAAGGTTTAGCGATCACAGCCCTGTGGGTCAAAGATCAGTCTGGCTCAGCCTTCTGAGAGCTCATAGTCTAACAGGCAAATACAGACCCTGAAACTGCTGATGGTGGCATCAGGCAATAAGTTCTTCACAAGTGTGACAAGGAGCCAAGGAGCAAACAGGGAATCACATAGGGCCTCTGGGAAAGGGCTTTCCTCACTGGTCAAAAGAATGCACCTGTGTGTCTTAAAGTGTAGAAATGAGCGAAGTCGGGCAAGCTAATGAGCTTTCATGGCCTTCAACTATGGATTCGTAGTTAGTCCAGATGAAAGTCTGCAGGCAAGATGAACTGTATTTTCTCCGATTTCTTCTTTTAAGTGTATAGATTTTGTCTGACTTCATTTCTTGTAAAATTTTGCTAAGAGTGTCTGATGATGTTGTCACATACCGACTGTGGTAGACAGCCTCTAAGATGGTCCCCGGTGATCCCCACCACCTGGTATTCTATGATATCCTCCCCTTGGGTGTGGAATGGTTTAGTGACTCACTAGTGGTTTATAGAATATGGCAACTGTTACGGATGCCGCTTGTGAGATCAGAATTTGGATGCTGGCTCGCTCTCCTTCTCTCTCTTTCTCTCTGAGTGAAACCAGCTGCTATGCTGTGGGCTACCCTCTGGAAAGGCCCGCATGGCATGAACTAGAGGGAGACCTTTGACCAACGTCCAATGCAAAACTGAGAGTCACAGTCCAATAGGGTTTGCAGAACTATATCCTGCCAACAGCGATGCCAGCGAACTCATAAGTGGATTTTACTTGGCCTTTAGATGAGACTGAAGCTCCATGTGATACCTTGATTGTAAACTAAAAGCAACTTTGATCAAGAGGAACCCAGCTAAGCTGTGACTGGAGTCCTAATCCACCCCACCCCCCACCACAAAAAAAAAAAAAAAAAACTGAGATAATAAATGTTTGCTGCTGTTTTGGAGATCATTATGCAGAAATAGAGAACAAATATACCAATATTATGGAATTTTCCTTTTGTCTGAATGTTACAGCCTCAGAGTGTGTGGTCTGTGTTCCCACGCTCAGTAGGTAATGTGTTTCTTTAATAGTTTGCTGCCATATAGCATGAGGCAGCAGATTTCTTTCCTGCAATATCACTGACTTTATATTTACCCCTAATGACTTATCCAATAAGGAAATGTCACATTTTTTTCCTATTTCCTATAGTGCATCTCTTGCAAGAACTTAATTCTGCATCTAGATTAGATTTGGCTCCATCCAACAGAAATAGCAACATTACAGTGGAATACATGGGAAATAAGTTTATTTCAGCATCATATAAAAAAAAGTCCAGCAGTAGGTGGACTAGAGCTGCGTCAGTGGTTCTGCATTTGTCAGTGTTCCAGCTGCCTTTTATTTCTGTTCTTAGACACCGGCATCCATCATCAAGACCACCTTATGGTCCAGAATGGCTGCTTTAGCTCTTGCCATCACATCCTCATTCCAAGCCACAGGAAGATGAAGTAGCTAAGTAAGTCATCTTAGCTGAGTCAGCTACATTTAAGGACTCATCCCAGCAGTGTTTGCCATATGTATTTGTGTAATGGACAAAGGGATATTTAAAAATGGGAGAACTTGCAAGTCATGTACCCCAATGTGTATCAAACTTTAGAAGCTTTCACTCCATCCTCATCATTTCTGCTATGTTTGAATGCCTTCCATCTAAGTGATTGCTTCACATTGAATTATGTAGTAAAAGTTATTTCCTTACATTTACATACCATCTGTACTATTTTTACATAATGTGTTTCTAAATCAACTTACTTGTGAAAACTTAAATAAATATATTTAAAAATAAAGTCTTTGATTAGAAAGGAATGTTTTCCATAAAAGTTTTAGAGAGTAAAATAAAATGAAACAAAATTATACAATTATACACAGACCCCATATCAGACAGCGGCACTCCCATCCATCGGCCTGCCATCCCTATCCTGGATAGCAGTGAAGGTTAGCAAGCCTCAGCTTGCTGTTCTCTTTCAGGTGAACCAGAAGAATGGTAAAGAGACTAACTTTCTCCCTTAGTTTAATGTCCTGTCCTTGTGCCACCTCAATTGTCTCAATTTCACTAGAGGGTTTTGTTTACACTTTGGGACACAATGGTGCATTCCTTTGACCAGTGAGTAAAGCCCTTTCCCAGAGGCCTTGGGAATTCTCTGTTTGCTCCTTGGCTCCTTGTCACACTTGTGAAGAATTTATTGCCTGACACCACCGTCAGCAGTTTCAGGGTCTGTATTCGCCTGTTAGACTGTGAGCCCTCAGAAGGCTGAGCCAGTCTGATCTTCCACCCACAGGGCAAGGCCCATGGCCTGCCCAGAGTCCGTGCAGTTGGTGGAATGGAGCGAATGGAGTTGCCCAGGGACACTGCATGAAACTGAGACCACTGTCTTCTGGGTCCTTACTCTTGGTACTTTCAAATCAGGTTTCTAGAGAGAGGGATTGCTTTGATTCCAGGGGCAGAGATTTTTTTTAAAAAAGATCTAAAATAAAATGTTGCATTTAAAAAATTTTAATACACAAGGTTATTCTTGATTTTTTTCATGATAAACTGCAGTGTACCTAGTAGGTTAAAATCCAGTTATGATTCAAAGTAGAAATCTCAGGGAAAGTTGGTTCAACAACATTCTTGTTCTTGATGACCATGACAGTGATGATAAAACAGCTGTCACCTAATGAGCATTTTCTGGAACCAGGCACAATCCTAAGCCCTTGAATTTTCTCATGAGCTAGATAATTACTATTCTAATTTCCATCAGAGGAAACCAAGATGCAGAGTGGTCTTCAACCAGGACACGAGATCCATCAGCCAGTAAGTGATGCTAGAGTCCGCATTTCATTTATGTACCTCTTCAGATCCTCCCAGCATCACCTGGTTGCTGGTCCAGAGACAGCTATAGCAACAAGCAGCTTCTGGCAGGTGAGATCTGCCAGTACCCTGTCCTGGGCACCTCTGCGTCATGCCTGCTGCCTCCTGCTCTGGGGCTTCTCTGTGATCTTGAAGGTACCCCAGTCAACTGGGCATACTCAGCCCAGAAGAGCCAGAAATTAATAACCCATGCAGCACAGCTTTGATAGTGGGAGATGAAATCAGATGGCTAGATTCTTCCCCATTTAGTCCCCTGGAAGCTGGCTATGGAGAGATGCACTTTAGATATTTTCCTGGGAGATAGTCCTACAGGATGAGGCAACCAGTCATACCTTGGGGCCACCAAGTTGATAAAGCATCTTTTATTGGTCTAGCCTCCTGTTTTTTCCCTTTTCTCTCATACCTGCTCTCTGGGGTCATAACAAGGAAATGTCACAGAGGCCCTTCCTTTTGACTCCTCATTCCAGGGAATCCAGTCTGTGGCAGCCCGGATCTGTCTGATCCCAAAGCTCACACCCAGGAGCTGAGTTCTAGTACTTTAGGCCTGAATCTTCAGCATAGCCTGACTACCTGATGAGATGCCCATGGCCTTTGACATCTTGATGATCTAGGCCTTCCCCCTCCTGACTCCCTGCCTCCAATGTTGATCTTCTTTGAGTTTACTAACCATGCTCCATGCTTAGTCCTTTGTACTTTTTTCCTGTCTGGAGAATGCTGTCCTCTCTTCTCTATTCCTTCTGCTTCCTTTCCTGGCTACCTCCAACTCAGCTGTTAGAATTCAGCCCCACGCCCTTTTCTGATCACCCTGTCCCCAAGTCCTCAGTCTGGACTAGGTCTCTGATTTGTGTACCTTACTCTGATGTTCCTGCTTATACGTCATCATCTGCTCTCCCCAAGTTCCCAATCCTTTGAAGGCTGGGGTGGGGTCCCATTTATATCTCTAATGTGAGCATGGGGCCTGCCACCGAGTCTCAGCTAAGCCTGGGTGCTGGTGAGTGGCTAAGGGCACAGGAGGTGCTGCCAGATGGCCCTGGTCTCCACTCCTTCTCTAACACAGAGTCATGGACTTCTGAGCTTATCACCTAACAGCACTGAGCCTCGATTTCCTAATCTGTAAAAAGAAAAAAAAGAACATAGTAGTTATGTTGTAGAGCTCTTGTAAGAATTAAAGCACATAAACAGATATTGAATTTAGTGAGACATAAATAAATGTAAGCTACTGTTATCAATAAATTAAGGTAATTTATTATTCCATTCAAAAAGGTAGGAAAGTAATGGGGGGGGAAGCTAGACTAATGGTCATTTAGGTCCACACACAGACTTACTGAGTGCTTTCAAGTTTTAGGGGCTCCTGAGACTCTCCCCAGGTTCCCAAAGTTTGCAGGATCAGTCCACAGCCTTTTACTGGGCACCACCATGTGCTAGGCACTTTAGAAATGATATGACTCAGTGCCTGTCCTCAGGGAGTTCAAAGTCTAGCAAGATAATGACATCGAAGTCTGTGGTCTTCATCATGACCACATTCTCTCCCATCTTGAGGATAAATGCACTCACTTCTTCAACAAAGTAATCACTGTGTACGTCCCATGTGTCAAGGCTCATCAGAATGGCAGGGACACAGCAGTGAATTTATAGTTTGGTCTTTTGAAGTTTATCCACACTGGGAAAGACAGGAAAAAACTTACAAAGAAACAAATAGCCAAAAAAAAAAAAGTCAAAGTTCAACCAGTGGACAGGAGGATTCTGGTAAGAGACATCGGACTGTGCAAAGGTGTGGAGGCAGGGAGAGCATGGCTTAATCTGAGACCTGTTCACAGGTGATGTGACAGCACAGAGCATGGGGGGGAAATTGGCGAGGCTGGAGAGACAGAGAGCCGGGGCTGTCCTGCTCGTCAGGGCTCTTTTCTATCACAGAAACCCAACCAGAGAGATGAAATGGAAGAGGGCTTGTGTGGCAAAGTCTGGGTATTGGCAGAAAATGACTTGGCTCTAGAGAAATCAGAGCCAAGATTAAAGACATCTTATTGCAAATATAGAATTTCCCTGTGTGGTAAGGAACACAGTTAATAAGTCTGGGATTATTTATTTCCAATCTCATAACTTGACATGAAAGGATAATTAAAATAAATGAAAACGAAATTCCAGGCAACAAGATCAGTCTTGTTTGGGCCATGTGATCTTGCTGGATCACCATTCACATCTGATGTGGAAATCTGATTTGCTCAACGGTGGGTTACTTATCATCTCTATCTGTGGTGGGGTCAGGATAGGTTTGCAAAAGAAAGATATGAAAGGATCACGTCTAGACCCAAACCAAATAGTAGTCCCCAAACCTCAAGTGCTGTGTTAAGGAGTTTGGGTTGCATCTGAGGGGGGAAGAAATCACTTTCAGGTTTTAAGCAGGGAGATGAAATGGTCAGATGTGTGTTTAGGAGGAGCACCCCCAAGTGCGTGGGGTAAACAGGGAGCTGGAAGAGCTTTTACAATGCTATTGCCTCAGTCCCTGTAACAGGGCCGTGCACAGGTTGCTGGGAGTGTGGGTGGATAGCAGAGAGAACAAAGAGGGTTGGTTGAGGTTGCCCTCCAGGTTCCAGTTGGAGACAGAGGAGAAAGCACTGGCCACTGCTGTGTGCAAATTGTTGCCAAGGTGAGTTGTTAAAGTCTTTCAAGAAGTCATTCTGACTTAGCAGCTGGCCAGTATCCTAGACTTACTTATGCTTTTACTGAAGCTAAATTGCGGCAAGGTGCAGAAAAACCTGCCTTTCTGATGGGGATGATTATATTTCATTTGGCAAATATAGAGGACCCATCATGTGCAACTTCCAAGGCTTTTTGTACATTTAACGATGAATAAAACAAGTTTCTGCCAGAAAAAAAACAGCATTGGAGTCCCATGCTTATAGAGAACACATTGTATTTCTGGCCCTTACCTCCTCTGGTCTTTACCATGGGCCTACACAGGAGCATCCAAGTCATCCTGACCACCGTCTGCCCCGAAGGGGAGAGTTCTCTTCCATTCTGCCTGCCCCAAGCTCCTGAAACCCACTTGTCTTGGCTCTTTTCTGTCCCATAGGAACTAAGGGACTGCCCTAGGCCACTGCAGGCTGGTAAATGTTAAACAACAGGCTCTCTGAGCAGAGCTTGCTGGTTGTCATGGCGCCAATACTCCTACCTGGGCTGATTTCAAACTGTCAGTGTGATGTCACTGTGTACAGAGCAGGAAAGAGTCACGCATGTCAAGTCTCCTGAGTCTGGGGCTCAAGGGTCTCCTCAGCCAGACCATGCCTGAGCCCTGGAGAGGAGAGTGAAAACCATGCTCTTGGACTTTGGTCTGTGTGTTATATTATGGATTAAATTGTGTCCCCCACAAAAGACATATTGAACTCTAGTGCCCCCGCAAACTCCAGATGCTACCTTATTTGGAAATGGGGTCATTGTAGATGTAATGAGTTAAGATGAGGTCACACTGAAATAGGATGGGTTTTTAATTCAGTATGAGTGGTGTCCTTAAAAGAAGACAGCCATGTGAAGACACAGAGACACAGGAGGAAGGTCATGCACAGATGGGGGCAGAGATTGAAGTGCTGTGTTTATAGCCTGAGGAAGTCCTGAGGCCCCTCGCAGCTGAAAGGACCAAGGATGGATTATGCCCTAGGGGCTTTAGTGAGTGTGCGGCTCTGCCAACACCTTGGTTTTAGACTTCTAGCTCCCAGCCCTGGGAGACCATATGTTTCTGTTGTTCTTAACTCACTCAGTTTACAGTTCTGGGTTACCCCCGCCCCAGGAAACTAATGGCCCTGTGTTTTCTTGTACCACGCACCACCTGGTTTGAAATATGACTGCCTTCGGGCACAATTTCAATGTGTTTGTGTTTTAGGGCGCCGGTGCTCTTTAATTCCACTTCTTACACATTTGAGTCAGATCACAGAAATCTAGTGCAATGAGCTAAAATGCAGGAGAGCCCTTTGCTTTACAGAGGTTAGGAAGTTAGCCTATCAGTTAGGATTAGTTGAATCCTAACATACTAGGTTTCAGGTGCTCTACCAGGTGTTTTCCACGTGTTGCCACATTTAATTTGATCCTCACAACAACGTCATGACTAAGTGATAACCCTCATTTTACATGGGGAGAAACAGAAGCTCAGTGATGTTGAGGAACTGGCCTGAGGTCCCAGAGCTAGTTAAGAACTAAAGGGTTGTCAGCTCAGGTGTGGTAGACTCAGACTCTGCACAACATCTTAGCACTCCGCCCTGTGGCCAATTCAAAGGACTCTCAGTGGGTTACAGATGCACAAACACCTCAGGGATTGTCCCATCTCGACCCAGAGGTAAGATGGGATTGCGGAACAGGGGAGGAAGATCAGGATGGTTAGAGAAACCGGGTCAATTGAATAAGAAATCCTGGGTCCCATCGGTGAGCTTATCCGCATCTAGTGGTTGTCATTTACACGTGGTCATAGTAATGATAGGCCTACAGTGATGTTATAATAAACAACCTTAATTCATCATGTGTATACAACACTGAACAGCTGTAACGGATTTCCCGTAAGTGTTTCTCATCAGTTCTCGGGCTCTTGAGCCAGACGGAGCTGGGTTCACATTCCAGCCCTGAAATTTACCGTGGTCTTATCTTAAGCAAGTTGCTTAATCATTCATGAGTGTGAATTTATTTCCCTTACTTACGTTTTTTACAAGGGTGTTGGAAGTATTAAAGGAGGTGATGTGGAGTGGGCCCAGTACATGGTTGATGTTAGAGGAGAAAGTTTACTCTTTGTCTTATGAGGAAAATAGTTTTCCTCATTGTTTCTGGCCTCCTGATCCACTATCTTCCCCCCGGAGTGTGTGGGTGGGGTTCCCATTTCCTGACTGAGAGAAACAAATCCACCAGAAGTTGCAAGCCTGGGCCTCAGCTCCCTGTCTCCCCTGGATCAGTGCTATACTATTGAGTGTTTGCCATCTTTGTCCCCTTCTTATGGATCGAATTGTGTTTCCTCCAAATATTTGGTTGAGTTCCTACCCCTGGTACTTGTGAAGCTTACCTAATTTGGAAATAGAGTCTTTGCAGAGGCAATCAAGTTAAGATGAGGTAATGGGGAGGGGGGGGCTCCAATTCAATAGGACTGGTGTTCTTACAAGAGAGAAACACCATGTGAAGACAGGCAGGCAGGAGAGGATGCCACGTGGTACAGCTGCAAGCCAAGGGATGCCTGGGGCTGTTGAAGAGTAAGGAGGCAGTTTTCTATCATTTTTCTATTCTGAAGTGAGAAAGAGTAGAACGGGAATGATGAAAAAGGAACAGCTCAAGCAGGGGAAGGAACCCATAAATATTGAGTACCTATGGCTGCATCCTTCCACTGGGGGGATGCCGAATGGCTCCTCTGCTCCTCACACCCTGTAAAGTGAGCATTCTCGTTCTGACTTTCCAGATGACTATACGTTAATCAGAGCTAATAACCAACCAGCTCAAGAACCCACAGTGAGCAAGTGGCTGAGCAAATTCCTAACAGAGGTCTAATTCCAATACCTTCCTCTGACCTTTTTGCTTTATGCAAAGCAATTGAGGTCATAGGTAGCATTTCAAACACAGATGACCATTATCTGCGGCCATTGACCTTGCTCAGACAGGAGAGGGAAGGGAGAACTGGTGGAGGCACCCAGGTAAGTTACAGAGGCGTAGCACAGCAGTGGGGTGAGGCTGATTGCAGGAGAGCCCCTCTCCCTGAGTCCAGTGTCACCCCACCTGCACACTGACTGGCTGGTCACCTTGCTATGTGGCTCTGTCTCTCTGGGCCTTAATCTCCTGGCTTGACATGTGGCAGGAATAGCAACAGGGATTATGGAGCTCTTGTGCGGATTAAATGAGCATCACATAAAAGCACTTAGAACAGAGTCTGTCATGTGGTGAGCAGGACATGAGTGCTTGTTGCTGCTGTTATTTTTTTATTATTCAGATGTGACCTGGGACGGGGACTAAAAGGCCTAATGACTATCCTGTGCGTTGCCCCTGGGGTGTGTTGCTGATCTCCTCTCTACCACTGTGACTTCTAAAATCTGGGCTGAGCCGGAATATTATGTTTCTAATTAGACGACTGTCCGTGCTAGCTAAGAGTGCCTTTCACAAGGCCATGTTTCATAGCCATTAATAAGAACACAATCTAGAAGGAAAGTGCTAACATGTAATTTGCAGTCATGACTTCCAGCGCTAATTGAAACAATGACTCTGTGGTCCCTGGCTTCTCAGTCCCTGTCTGCTGGTTGTCTGAAGAGTATTGGAATGCTACATTCAGAGCAGAAGCACAGGACCCACGCCCCATAGTGCCTCTTCCCAGCAGGACTGCCTGTCTCTGGGGATGTCCTTAAACTCTGAGATAAGTGTTCTGGGGTGTCCTGTGTAAAGGCCATAAACTGGGAATCTGTTCCTTAAACCTGAGGGGCTGAGCTGTGTGACATGTTTTGGGGGCATTTCAGGATGCTTCATCTATTTATAAATTCCTTTGACTATATTTCTGTGATCACGATGAGCAGCTCTCGCCGAGACAATCAACTGTATTGCCCTCTCTCCTGGGACATGCTTACCAGAAAGATGGATAAGACCCAATAGACAGAACCAGTCCAACTTGGGGATTCTGCTCATCTACTATGGTGCATCAGAGTAGTGTGCTAATTAGGGCACACGGATTAGAGTTCTCCTTCTCCAAGGAAGCAGTTAGCCTTGGGGAAAGACCCACACACACCTTTATGCTTCCCTCTGTCAGGACTGACAGTTCTTGGAGTTAATAATTCCAAACAAAAATGTCTCTATTTAAATGTTAAAAAATAAAAAAAACCACGAATCATGCAAAACTTTCTGGATATAGGGAGATTAAAAAGAGATCTCCACTGGATGTGTAGTATGTTTGAGAGCTCACTACAATGTAAGGAGTTGGTAAAACATGGAAGAAGAATAAAAAAAATAATTAGGGGCTCCCAAGAAACCACAATAGTCTACAGGGAGGAGATGATGCAAAAATAAATCAATATGTAGATTGCAGGACATGAATTTCACACAACAGACAGAGAATAGACCAAACGAAGTGGAAATTATCACACATGTAACTATGCAGATGGATTAGAATGCACACACTCTCTTACACGCACACTCCTATCTGCCCATCCGATCCAATCACTCCAATGAGAGGATTCTACAGGCATTGTTCTCTAAACGCTGCCCTGTGCCTTCCATTTTTTAACAGAATATATATCGTGGAAATTGTTATAGTGATACATACCACTCCTTTTGTGTCATTTTAGGACAGTCTTTTGAATGGTTTTTTTAATCATGGAAATGCACTATAATTTATATCCACAATCAGCTATTGATGAACGTGTAGATTGTTTCCAGTTTGAAGCATTTTACTTGTAGTTTCTTTTTCAAGCAATTTTGCAATGAATATCTTTAGCCATATATGATTGAGTGCACATGTGGTTATGCCTGTGGAAAACAATTCTTTGCAGTGGGATTTCTGAGTTAAAGGGTATTTTAATAGATATTGACCTTTTGCTAAATTGGCCTTCCAAGCAGTTATGCCAATTTATACTCCCATTATCACCGTGTGAATATCCACTTTTCCAAATCCTTGCCCAAACCATGCTTTGTAATTCCTTTTAATCATTGTCAATCTGACAGGTAAAAATAAAAACAATACCCTTCTGTTTAGTTTAAATTTATGAAATTACTGAATGAGGTTAGGCTTCTGTTTATATCATCCTAAATAATTTGAGTTTCTTTCTCTGAACCCAGCACATTATATGCACAATAAATATTTGTCGAGCGATTAAATATACTGAACGTGCAATTGTTCCTTTTAGTCTTAATGTGAATGAACTTGTTATAAAGTTAAAAATTAACACCCTTTTATTTAGCTGTTGCAAATATTTCTTTCCCCATTTGCTCTTTGTCTTTTAATTTGTTTGGGGATTTTTTGGAGGGAAGCACTTGGCAATTTGTTTTCTACTTCTTCATTGTAGTCACATTTATTATTATTTTTAAAAGACTTTATAGTGTTAGAGGTTTTCTCTTATTCCTTTGGATAAACACAGTGCTCTTAACAGGCTTCCTTTCTGATGCTAAATATTTCTTGGGTGATTCCCACGTTGCACTGTGGTCCCCTTGCCTATCAATCTCCCTTCCCATCCTCTGCCCATAGAGTGACCAGTGTTGGCAGGCACAGGGGATTGCTAGTTGCTCAAGGAAACCTTTCCTTTGCTGAGTACCTCTAGGTATTGGTGCCCATCACAGTAATACACGGAGGGCAGAGATGATTTTGTGTACAAGGTATTATGAGAGCCCAGTGAACAAGCCGAGGAACATTCTGGAAAGTACCCTGAAAGTAGAAAGTTGCTGCTACAGAGGGTCTTAGCTGCCAGACCAAGAAAACAGACCTTTCTCCTGCAGGAGTTAGAGCAGGGCTCACTGGTCTTGGCACTTTCTGCAGGTGCCAGAATTTGATGGATGAACAGGGGTAGTGAATGTCCTTGCTCTTGCTCAGTGGGGTCACTGATAAATTCTTATGTAGACAGCTTTCTCTTTGGGGAGCTTCTCTACCTGGTACCTGCTGTCCACGGTGTGGGTGCCTAAGACAGACCCAGTGCCTGCTGACCTCCCGGGAAAACCAGCCCTGGAAAGTCAGGCTGTGGTAGACCTGCCTTTGGACAGATTCAGTGAGTCTTCTGCACACGTACACATCCGTCTTCCCGCGGGAGCTGTTGCTGCTGTCTCTCCACCACGCTTCTCCTCTCCCTTCTGTTGATAACATCCCTCCTTCCTCATATGATTCTTCACCCAGGAGAGCCAATGATTCCATAGAGGTTAGAAACTGAGATCTTGACTGAACCTTGCAAGCACCTAGGGCTCTTGGACCCATCAGCCGTGAAGGTGTTGTGAGAGTCCTCCTGTTGCTCGGGTGCCTGAACACATTCCCTGCTCCTGCACTACTGGAGCCTGAGATTGTTCAGGCTTCCCATAGTCCCAGAGGCTTCCCTAGGGTGTATCCAATAAGCACTTTTCTCCCTTTGTTGAAATTAGTCGGGTTCTGTCAGTTGCACGGCAAAAACTGTGGCAGAAAGAAGAGCTCTCGGGTGTCTGCAGGTTGCACAGAGGTGTGGGCCCATGCCCTGGCTTCTCTCAGGGCAAAAGTGTCCACAGAGTGTCTTTCCTGCTAACCTGAGGCCATAGCAGGCTTTTAGGGATTCTTGATCTGTCACAAGGCTAGGAAGACAGGGTCTCCTTACTGTATCAGAAAATTGAGTCCCCTGGAGTGTCAGGGAATTGTTAGAACCCGAGAGTCCACGCCAACTTTGGACACCTTTTGTAAGATAAACCACGGTGATTTTGCCCGGTCTGGCTGTGAGCTGGCACTCAGGACCCTTGCTCATTTCCTGCAGGCAGAGCCAGGCAGCTCTGTCATCTGTTCGTGATTACAGGGCCCCGCGTGCCCCACCAAGGGCCCTCTGGCGCCTTTCCTCTTTGGAAACACATTCAGCACATTTTTAGAAACCGCAATGAGAAGCCCTCCCTGAGAAAGTGACTAAACACTGCTTAATATTCTGAAAACATAAACAGCCTCCGAGAAGCCAGCCCTAAGCAGCTTAGGGAAAGCTGACTTGGCACCGGGGAGAAGCCAGCTGTTGCTGGCACTTGATTGGCGGGGGTCATAAAATTCCTTGCAATGTCAGTATTGTCAATAAATATATATTAAGTTTGTTCTCCATCTTCCATGCTGGAGCATTCTGGTTGGATTTGTGCCCTTCTGGATGTTTTGGGGACACAAAGATCGATATTCCCTTTCCCTGCTTCTCTCCCTACTTGTGTTACGGGTTGAATTGTGTGTCCTCCAAAGACATGTTGAAATCCTCACCCCAAGGACCTCAGAATGTGACCTTATTAGAAGTCGAGTCATTGTAGATAGAATTAGTTAAGGTAAGGTCACACTGGGGAAGGATGGGCTGTAATCCAATACAACTGCTGTCCTTATAAGAAGAGGCGAGGGAGACACACAGGATGAATGCCATGGTTTGTGAAGACAAAAGCCGAGACTGGAGCGATGTGACTGCAAGCCGTGGACTGCCAAAGAATGACAGCCACCACCAGAGGCTAGGAAGGGGCAAGGAAGCATTCTTTCTTCTGCAGGTTTCAGAGAATGCATAGCCCTGCTGATGCCATGATTTTGGGCTTTTCGCTTCCAGAATTGTGAGACAATCACTTTTTGCTCCTTTAAGTCGCTAAGTTTGTGGTGCTTTGTTACAGAAGCCCTAGGAAATGGGCACACTACCGTTCTAACCATCTCCCCATATTAGACCGCCCCCCCCATTCTTTCTTTATTTGGTAATTGAGCATTCATTAGGCACCAGCTCTGTTCTAGACCCAGCCTTGGGCACAGGGGATACAGTGGCCACAGGGCCCAGTTCCCGCCTTCAGGGAGTTCAGAAATGGGAAGTGGGGTAGGCGGGACCTGCCAACAGAGGTATCCTTGTCTGACTTAGGTTCTTAGAATTTACTGTTTGTCGCTCACTGTAAGTTTGTCTGTATGTGATGGCTCTTTAATCACATTGTTGAAACCCTGTCAAAAACAATCTTTTTCCCTACTGTTCTATCATAAAAATTTTAAAGTTTACATAAATGTTTAAAACGTGCATTGATTACCCATTAGCCCATTGCTTAGATTTATTGGTGGTTAACATTTTGCCATTATTTGGTTTTAAAGAGTATAATTTTATTTTTTTTATATCTTAGAGGTTGAATGTTGTATTATGTAAGAGTAGGCGCTCTGGCACTAACCTCCCTGAATTCCAATCCTGGCTGTACCAATCCAGCTTTGTGTTTTTAGGGAGGTTACTACCCGGCTCTTTGCCTCAGTTCCCTCACTTGTGAAATGGGAATAATAACAGGACTCCTTTGTTCAGGGGGTGGTGTGAGTAATAAATGCATTCATACTTGAAAAACACTTAAAACACTGCCTTTCAGGATGTAAATATTCCATACCTATTGGATGTTTAAATAACTATTTTCCACAGTTCTCGGAAAACGGAGGGTATCTCACACTCACAAGCAAGGCTGGACTTGTTCTCATGCATGTGCTTCGCGGGGGGCCTTGCCCTCCCTTCATTCATCCTGCAGTTTATTCTCTGGGGCAGGTGTCCATCAGAACTGAAAACTGGACACAACCCAATGTTCACTACCTGGGGGAAAGAGAAACAAATTGTGCTATACTTATTCAATCAGTTATCATTCAGCAAAAAGGAAGGGATTAGTGATATGGGAAACAACATGCATAAATCTCAAAATGTTATGCAAATGTTTTAAAGAAGCTAGAAGCAAATGACTGCATATTGTATAATTCTGTTTACATGAAGTTAATTACAAAAAAAGGCAAAGCTATGGTAACAGAAAGCAGGCCACCAAGTATTAGTGGCTGTGGGTAGAGCAGGGGACTGACTGCAAAGGGACATGAGGGTTTATTTTTTTGCATCTTAGAGTTTGTTTTCGGGGGCAATAGAAATGTTCTAAATTTTGAGAGAGTGGTGGTTACATGACTATGTTAAATTGACAAAATTTGTCTAATTTTAAACTTAATATTGCCGTAGTTTATTGTATTTAAATTATACCTAAAACTGATTAAAATAATTAACATAGTATGTTATGGCTTATCATGTGTCTCCTCCACATGAATCTAGAATATAAGCTTCTTGAGGTCAAGTTTAAAACCAGTATGCTTGGCACATAGTAGACTATAAATATTTATTGGAGGAATATATGTCCATGCTTTTGATAACAGCTTTGAACTCAAATATTTCTACGATGGAATTTAATGGTCACTCACCATTTACTCTCTGCACCGACGTGGACAATACATTTTATATCTTTAAGCCTTGGTGTTCTCATCTATAATGTTAGGGTTAAAAACAGAATTTCTTTCGTGGAGTTATTATGAGGATTGAACTACACACTGTTTGGCATGTGGTGAGTCCACAGTAAGTCCAACTTTTTGTCACTATTTTATACGACTTTGTTTCATCTTCATTGCCTCTGATTGTTAATTGTTATTATTATTATACATTTCTTAAGATCAGAGACTTTGCATTTTTGCATTGTTGTTATTGCCTGAAAGTCCTGGCACACGGTAAGTCCTCACTGAATGCTGGACACAGGAAGTCCTCACATAACCTCGTTGACAGGTCTTGCAACTTTCAGTGAAGCAACATATAATGTATAACAAAACCAGTGCTACTAACTGATATAGTTGATATCATATAATTGATATAAAGAAGAGTTAAGTTTCTAGGTATGTCTTCAATGTTGTAACAAAATGACATTGAACAAAATGACATTATTTGAGGACCTAGTCTATGACCTGATTCCTTAAGTGCTCACGACCCATCTTCCTCATTCCTGGGGCTACTTATATGTGCAGTCACCCCTTTCTAGGAATGTTACCCACCTATCTTATACACACGCACACCCATGCACACAGCTACAAATGATGTTTGTACTTATTGTTGAGGTTTAAGCAACCTTCTCACAGTAAAAAATGTCCCTGACTTCCGGGAAGAGATCAGATTACCTTACTATGTGCTTTCAAAGTACACAATACCTTTCCTTCACAACACTCACCAAAATTTGCAGTGATACATTTGCGTGGTTATTTGGGTTGTGTAAGCTTCACAAAGCCTGGATTCACTTAATTCATTTACATATCTTGACAGGAAGAAGGAAGTCGAAAAAGAAGGAAGCAGCAGGCTGGTGTTACCAGGTAGGGAAAGCTTTCTTTTTTTGGAGGGGGATGGTTTATTTTACTTTATTTTGTTTATTAAATTCTAATTTTATGTTTAAGTGTCAGGTATAGCCTCAGTTCCAGGGGGTCCAACAGTGTCTGCCAGGTGGAATGAGAATCATCAGCTTCTAAGTTCTGTGAGTGAGCTGTCTTAAGCAGGGGCTGTGCTTGAGAATGGTGCCCAGCAAGAGTGTGAAGTCTGCTTTTCCAACTTATCCTCTTGCTCAGGAATTTGGAGTTGCCCCTCTTCACACACACAAGACAGCCCAAATTCCTTCGACTGGTGTTTAACGCCTTTTCTGATGTAGCCCACATGCATTTTTCCTGCTTTTGCTTACAATATTCTCCTTCCCTCTTTCCAAAGAGGTCCTTGTTCCACTTCTTTACTATATAAGCTCAAGGCCCAATTCTTGAGGTTCAAC
Organism: Desmodus rotundus; assembly: GCF_022682495.2. Lineage (NCBI taxonomy): Eukaryota > Metazoa > Chordata > Mammalia > Chiroptera > Phyllostomidae > Desmodus > Desmodus rotundus. The sequence goes on from NC_071390.1 coordinate 174,438,907, forward strand.
AACTCTTTTTGGACCACATATTCTGATTTTCATATATTATACCTATAAGATTGTTTTTCATTGTTTATGGAGCTGTCCTGAAAATAGAATCTGCTGAGATGGCTGATACACAGTAGGAACTGAAAGACGGTGGCTGCAGTCTCACATCTTGGCCATCTCTTATGATCCACGTGGAGCCACGTGGAGCCACGTGAATTTTAGCACATTTCTTTTGTCTTTAGTTAACAACGTGTGTGAATGTGTGCTAGACAATGTGGATGGTCCTAAAGGGACAATGGTGAAGAAAAGGCAGTCATTTTCTTTAAAGAACTTTCAACTGGTTGAGATGGTGACCTAATAAACAGCGGATTACAGCACCCCACGGACAATCCCATCCCAAGAGACACTCGGCGTCCTGAGCCAACACTTCAGAGGACAGATGCAGGGTCAAGGGAGGCTTCCCAGAGAGGTCATCTTTCCCGATCCTGTTGGCCCTTCTGGAAGATAACTCCTTTGCTCCAGTGGGAAATACCAGCAAAGCTCTTCACAGGGTGCAGAGAATAAGGATTAGTACATGCCAAGCCCTGTGCAGGTTGGAGGGATACTGTCTTCATCATCATAGCAGCTCTTTGAGGAATGAGATATTATTATGTTCATTTTAGCTATGAAAAAATAGAGGCTAGGAAGATCAGCTAACTCTGCTGTGTAGTCACACACAGTAGAGTGACTATAGATCCCAGCTCGAGGCAAGATGAAACAAACAACCCTCAAATTTCTGCTTATGGTAACAGTCACTATAAAAATTAGTCTCCAATAATCCTTTTCTTAAACTCAATAATGGAATGGTGGTGATGATGAGGGTAATAGCATCACCCCCTAGTCAGGATACCTGCTTTCAATCTTGATCACAATCTTACACAAACCCCTTTCTGCAGCACGTTTTACAGATGAGGATGCTAAACTCAGATGTTAAGCAGCTTTTCCAAGATACCAAACCAGGCAGGGGCAGAGCTGGGTGCAAATGGAGGTCTTTGATCCCTGGTGTGATGTTCATTCTTCTACGTGACATGGCTTCTAAAGTTTAGTAGTTGATATTCTAGTTACACTTATCACTATTTTCCCCATTTGTTCAACACAACTGTATTTTAATCACATGGTGAGTGTAGACATTAACGCAACCAAACTTTGACTCATTCTTCATTTGGCTTTCTGGGAACATTATCGGGAAGGGTGGTAGTTCAACAGAAAATTTTTGGAGACCTTGAGGAGCTGGTGTGGATAGTATATAAAGGGTTTCTAAAAAAATTTTTTTTTGCAAGCAACTGATTAATAACCTTGAGAATGAATTGGTATACAGCAACTGATTAATAACCTTGAGAATGAAAATGTCAGGTCTATGGCATAAATATTAGCCAGCAGACCTCAATTTGTTTTGGATAAGAATCAACAGTCACAGAGATGTCAAGGGAAAGATACCTCTGACACCGCAAATCCCCTCTAAATATCAAGATCTATTTAAACAAGGCATTTTGAAACACAGGCAGTGTAATTAATAATCCCATTATATAAGTAACATTTGCTCATTTTAACTACTGGGAACTTTAATTAGGTCTCTTCCATCGTAAAGAATACAAACCTGTTTCTCGGGTAATGGGTTGGGGTTGACGTTCTTAGAAATACTAGTGCCAGTGATGACTCAGTGCTCAGGTGTAGGTAGCAAGGGAGAGGAGGGCTGGCAGGCTGCCCACCAAGAGAAGAGGGGAGGGCGTGGCTTCAGCAAGCTCTGGTGCTGCAATGAAATCCTGGAATCCATACTCCTTTCTCCTCTGCGTAACAAAGTTGCACTCTTATGCTTTTGTTTTTGGAGCAGTGTTCAGCTATCATTAGTAGTCACTAGGTTGTCCGTGATAGGGGCTTTTCTTACCTTTTCAGACACATCTGCTACCACAGCCTTCTTCTGCCTCCTATGCTGTCTCTGTGTGCAATTCTCTGGATTCTTGGGATATTTCATGGTCTCACCTGCCTTCAGGATTTTTCCCAACTGATGCTGTCTGAAACTATTGTCTTTCTTCATTGCTTAGGAACTTCACTCACTCTTCAGGGCTGCCTCCAGGGGGTCACCTGCCTGGGAAACCTTCTCTCACCTCTTACCCCCATTTCCACCATACCTGTCACTTTTGGGCTGTGTTAGGCTCTCTCTCCTCCAAGCAGTCAAGGTACTTGGGGTTTAGCACAGTCACCTGTACCTGGAAGAACCACTCCCCCTCCCCCCCGGGAAAGCCACCTCCTCCCCAGCTTGGACAGAGGGATTCATACCCAGCCCTTCTGTGTCTAGAAATAACAGGAAGACAATGTTCTGAAGAAGTGACCTCAATCAAAGAGTAAAAGGAAAAAAAAAACATTAAAACAGTTTTGAATGTGTTTTTACTGGTCTATCACTAGTTAAGGGACGGTCACTGGAAGCTGACTGATTGCTCTGTGCTGAACCTTGTTTCTCATAAATCACTAAGGACCCAGGACATAGTCTGAAGGCATGTGGCCTTTGCTGTCCATCATAGTGGAAGACGCTACAACCAATGAACAATTAAAACTGTGCAAATGTCATTGCTGTTAGGAAGATGTCTTCCTTACTTAAGGTGGATTTAGTTGGCATCGTGTTTGAGGCTTGATGCTTATCTCTGGAAAATGTGTGTGTTTCCTTCTTTTCTGGACCTAATATCTTCCATTTGATGATTAAGAAGAAGGAGGGGACATTGCTGCACTTTACTCAGGAGAAGAGAATTCAAAGAGGCTGACCTGTCAGGATGAATGTCAAGGGCCAGAGCTGATCTTGGAAAAACGTGCTGAAACTTTAGGCTGAAGTATGTGGACTTTGAATAATATACTGCGGCAAGAGAGCTGTGTGTCCTAGAGCACCCAGAGTGGAGCCAAGGGCTCGGGCACTGTCCGGCATAGACTCTTCTGCCTTGTGAAGACCCACCCTTGTGGGTACGGGTTGGGGACTGGCATGGAAGGCTAGAGGGAGGTGGTATTCTGAACTTCACATTGGTGAGTGGTCCAAGAAATGTGTACAGTTCAACTTTTCTTGTAGTTTTCCTTTGTATTATGAGGACCCTCTTTCATTTACTGGGTCATTGCCATTTGGCAGGCACTAGATGCTGAAGAAACAGAGGATATAGGCGATAAGATGCTTTTCTTAATGGGGCTTACAAAGTTGGCGGGGCAAGACATAATAAACACAAAAGCGAAGAAAGGTACACAGTGTGTTCAAGCCATGATAATAGCTATGCAAGAAATGAAAGTGGGTGTTTTGTTAGAGAGCACCTCAGGGGTCGTTGGGAACGAATTGGACTGTGAGTGAGGAGGGGAAATTTGAGCTGAGACATTAGACATAGAGTCACCAGCCAAGTGCAGACCTGGGGGCAGTGGACTCCAGGCAGGGCAAGAAGCCAATGTATGGACCCAAAGGCAGAAACAAGCTGAGCATCCTGGAGGCACAGAAAGGGCCTGAGGTTTGGACTTAGAAAGTAAGGGGAGGAGAGGCCAGAGAGCATGTGAAGAGGTTGGCAGGAGCCAGATCTGAAGACAGATGGAAAGAGTCCAGGTTTTAAGTGTTATTGGAGAGTTCATGCAGTATAAAATATAACTTATATTTTTAAAAGTTGCCCTGATTGTTGGGGGAGAATAGGTTTTTGGGGTAGGACAAAGAGTAGAATCTGAAAAATCAGTTAGGAGCCGATCGCATTAATCAAATTACACAGAATTAGGCCTGGCTGGGATTAGAGTTTTCTTCTTGATGGTGAGCAGACAAGTTGATTTGGGGATTGTTGGAGGTGGACATCACAGGGTTTGCTACTTTTAGAGTAGGGTTTTATATCCTTACCTCCCACACGTGCCACCCTTCAGTGCCATTAGCTATGTGCGTATACCTTTGTGCAGTGGTAATGTAGACCCTGACGTGTTGGGGCAGCACAGGAAACCCTTACCTGCCTCTTATTCACCTGCTGCCCAGGCCCATCGGCAGCTCAGGCACAGGCAGCTCCCCGAGAGCCACGGACCTAGAATTTTAGATGTGACCAGCTGCAGAGTGAGTTGGGGAGCAGATATTAAATGCAGAAAACAGTTGCCAACAGAGGCCTCTTTTTGCCCCTGGCCTTGCATGATGCAGTTTGTATCAGCCAGAAGGAAGGCATACACATTGGCAAGAAAAGGGAGTCTGCCTATTAACCTTTATCCCAGGGAATGCAGTGAGCCTTAGGAATCAGCTCAAGAGGCTCAGCTGGGGCCCCTGGTCAGCACATTCTTTGGGCTCAGGGAGAAGGGCAAGCTGAAAATATTCACAACCACGGAGAACTGGCCTCATAAAAATGCATAAGAGTGTGCATGGGGAGGGATGGCTTGGATGCAAAAAGCAGTGTTTACATGCTGTTACACTAAAAATATTCACACCTCATCAAATTGTCAGTCTTGTTTGCTGGCAACAATGGGATTTTTCCCTCTGTAAGGTGTAATAGCTCTCAGCAGAGCGCTGAGCATTATGTCTCATTAATCCTTCCCAGATCCCAGCAAGGTGGGTGGTGAGGGTCAGGTTTCCTGTAGCAGCAGAGAAAAACAGATCAAGATTCACTATTCCCCCCTCCCCGACCCCAACAAGATAGAGGATATTTGCCAGCTCGTGTCTGAAGCTTTGTTAGTCCATTGAGGCTCTTGTAGCTTGGCCCTTCCTGTCATCTTGTCCATCACCCTGGTGATGATGAGGAAATAGAGATTAGAGGGTGGACAGGACATCAGTTCAGCAAGGCCTCTCTGCGACTCAGTGGTAAATCCATGCAAGCTCCGTACTTTCATTATATGAGACGTCACCATACCTTTCACTTTGTATCCTTTGGACCGACTGACACGTAGCAGAAGCTCAGGAGGGTTACTTTATTGATGTGGTCTTGCAAAGAGGCAGCGTGGACTTGGATGGATGGCAAATGGAATTCAGACAGACGGTGATTCAAATGCACATATCTTTCTGGCTAGATGGGTACCCTCAGGTGAGGCAGGAAGCGTTTCTAGGCTCAGTTTTCTCACCCACAAAAGAAATAATAAAATATGCCCGTGGGAGGAAAAATGTGACAATAAAATGGTAGTGCAGAGACTGTCTCCCAGAAGGACTACTCCACACTTGTGGATTCTTTCTGCTCCTTCCCGTGACAGTAGGTTGGGGTGTTTTTTTCAATAATCTTGTGAGAGAAAAAAAAAACACCTTTCTGTATTGTTTTGAATTTACCTTCTAGAATGGACTTATCTACAGTGTGCCAACAAGTTAACATTTTTCCTTTGCTTTTCACTTGTTATCAGCCTCCGCTGGTCATAGTCTTAAACCTCATCTTTGAAGATCACTGAGTCAGATTATTGAAGCTTCTTGGCTGTGGCAACATTGTTGCTAGTCCACAGACCACTGAATGTGTATTGAGCATGTAGACATCGGTGGGATCCTGAAAGCTAAGGCTTGGTGAGCCCAAGAGAGCCAGCAGGGCCACTTTAACAGCTATGGAAATTTGGGAATACTCTTACCTTCTTTGTGCTTTAGTTTTTTCATCAACACGATGGGCATATGGGTGAAAAGGTTTGAGAAGGTAGAGATGATGTTCTATAGTACTACTCAGCACCTGGCTTTTATTAAGGGGTTAGTATCAATAATTAATCATTAGTATCACTGACTAAAATATTTAGTTCTAGGAAACTTGAAAGTTAATGATTTCCAATGCAATATGGTATTGTATATAATGTTCATGTACAGATTCAACATGTCTTTAAATTTTTTATATTAAATATTGAATAAAATATTAATTTTAAAATATGTATGCATTGTACAAAATATAAATAAAATGAATACCTATATACCATTACTCATTATTTTGAAACCCACTGTATACAAGGTCTGTCCAGAAGGTATCCAGCCATGTCATATTAAAAATAGAGACATATATTGAAGAAGATACAAGATACAAGAAACACTGTACATAGTACATGATGCCTCAGTCCCTCAGTCCCCTTCAAGTAGGTACCATGGGACCTCAAATAGTTCTCCCAATCTCCATCAGCTACCTTGTCATATTTTCCTGAATCTCATCAATAATTGGAAATCTCTTTCCTTCCAAAGGTGATTTTAGCCTTGGGAAAAGCCAGAAGTTGCAGGGCACCAAGTCTGGACTGTTAGTTAGGCTAAGTCTCCTCAGCCCAACTAACAGTCCAGGGTGATGTGATGTTTTGCCAAAAAACTCTGCATGAGATGTGATGCATGAGTGGGCATGTTGTTGTGATGAAGCTGCCAATCACCAGTTTCCCATAGCTGCAAGCTTCGGAATCACCCAGTAGTTTCTGCAGAGGTATGTTCAAGGTTAACACAAAATTTGATGTGGACTTGTTGCTCTACTCACTCAGTTACTTTGAATGCAATAGTCACACAGTACTCATGCTCACTCAATTGAGGCTACTGCCCCCACTGACTAGTACAGTGCAAACCATTCTTCTTATATTAACAATGGCTGAACAGACCTCTCATGCAGCCCTCATCACCTTCATGACATGCCTGTCCCTTTCCCAGAGCCAACACAGCCCTGCAGATTGTGTTAAAACTTCCCCAGCTTTTAGTTATATCATTTATGCTTGTACTTCTTAACAATAGAATGTTTTAGTTTTGCATGAGTTTGGCATCTATATAAATGACATCACATTGCTATTAATTCACTGTTATTTACTTTTTTTAACATTATGTTCTGAGGTGTATCCATGCTGTTTATGTAGCTATAATTTACTCTTTTCGGTATTGTAGAATTGACTAGTGTATAGATAAGGTAGAATTCGCTTATCCGTTTTACTTTAAATGAACATTGTATCACTTCCTTTTTCCCTATTATTATCAGTACTTCTAGCAACATTATTATATAAATTCATAGTGTGCATGGACAAGGTTCTTTGTAGGATAGATATTTGGGAGTCAAACTGATGGTTCACAGGATCTGAACATGTTCAGTATTACTATATAATGCCATTGCTTTGTTTATAAAGTAACTGTAACCATTCACAATCCCACCGCCAGTATGTAAGAGACATGGTTGCCTGCCATCCTTGCCAATACTTGATATTCTCAATCCCTATTTTTCGCCAGTCTGTTGAATGAAAAGTGGTACCTCCTCATGTTTTTAGTTTTCTTTGATTCCTAGTGAATTGTGTAATATTTTAAAATGCTAATTGGTCACTAGAATTGCTGCTTTTGTGAAGTGCTCATTAAAGGCTTTGCACATATTTTTCTTTGAGTTGTCTTTAATTTATTGATTAACATAAATTCTGTTTACTGTCTGGATGCTTACTTTTTCACTACATACTCCCAAACGCCGTCTCTGACTGTGGGGCTTGTCATTTAATTTTTTGTATTAAGTCTTTGGACGAGCCGATGTTCTCCATACTGCTCAGAGCAGCATGCATTTCCTCATGGGTTATACTTTCTAGTTCTTGTGTAGAAACTCTTCCATCTCCAAAACTCACACGGATATTCTGCTATTCTCTCATGTTATTTTCCAAAAGTTTTATGGTTTTACTTTTCATGCTTGAATATTTAATCTGCCTGGAATTGATTTTGTATGTGGTATGAATAGGGGTCAAATTTCATTTTTGTCTACATGAATAATCAATTGCTGCAGGGTCATTTATTGAATAGTTCACTTTTTCCCCACTGATGTACAATGCTAGAAATAAATCTAATTTCCATTCACGTGTGGGCCTGTTCCTAGGCCCTTTTATCTTCTCATGTACTTATTTGACCACGTGTACACCAGCAGCAGCCTGCTTGGATTACCACCACCTAATAATAATGCTTAGTGTTTTGAAAGCCAAATCCATTGCTTTTTTTTCCCTCAGAAGTGTTTTGGCTCTTGTTGGCTTTTGGCTCTTCCATATAAAATGGTTGAGTCAACTTGTCAAGTTGCTTAAAAATAACCTGTTTCAACAGTCTTAGAATTACACTGACTTTGTAGACTTATAAATCAATTTGGAAAGAAATGGCATAAATATTGTGTCGTACTATCCATGAACATGATATAGCACTTTTAAATTTTGTTCTTCTCTAATGTTTTTTCAATAAAGTTTTATGAGATTTTCCATAAAACTCTTTCCCATCTCTGTTAGATTTATGTCTAGGTACTTGATACTGATGCCATTATACATTGTTTCTTTTTAAAAATATGTGGTCTATTCATTCATTTTTGTATTTGTTTGTGTCGAGAATCCCTGCTGATCCTAAGTGAGGAGGAGAAGCTGCTGGGATTGCCTTCTGGAGCTCCAAATCCCCTTGCAGGGTGCTGAGCGCCGCCGGCACTGGTCCACCGAGGCTCCACCAATGCTTGCTCTTTTTGTTCCTCTTGTTCTCCTTCACTGATTTATCATAGGAACTGGTTTGTGTAACTTGAGTGTCTGGTATTAAACCAAAGCTTTGAACTTTGGCACCTGTCTCTCTGGACCTGGCCAGCTGCCTTCTCTGATTGATTGAGAACTTGGTGTGTTGACTTGTTCATGCTTACTGTAATCCCTTTGTAAAGATGGCTATATGGGGAGGCAGCTTTAAAACTTACACACATCAAGATCCTACCTAAGAGCAATCTGGTAAGAAGGAAAAGGTAGGGAAAGCTTCTTTAATTCAGTTTGCACAGGGAGTCCACAGTTTAAATTTAGATCATTTGATCCCTCTTTGCGTCACTTTTCTCACATGAAAATGAGACCATTAATAGCATTCACTGAGCTCTTGTAAGGAGGAAATGAATGAATATGAGTAAAAAATTAGAAGAGCATTTGCTTTGGAACAATTGTTCAATAAATGCAGGCTATGCTAATATTAACAATAGTAATGTTTACTGTTAGATTGTTTCTTGGGGGCGATGTGTTGAGCTGATCATGGTAGCATTACTGAAGAGGAGGGCTAGATTTACAGAGGCATCTGAGGTTTTCCCACATATTTGGCTGACACGAGGGTATAATTTAAGGTGGATTATAAGCATTCACAGTCCCCCAAATTTTAACAATGCTTGACAATTTTTCTTTTATACAGTTAGTTTCCCATGTAAATACAGATACTTTTTGAGGCAGTTGACAAAGCAATAATATAGGAACCTGAAATCAAACAATATAGGGGGGTGTCTTTGTTACTCTGTCATTTTCCTGTACGGCCTTAGGTAAGTCTGTGCTAAGGTCCAACAACACCTAGTTCTTCTTTCTTTGTGGGTAACCTCAGTTGTTCTTGCCCAGGGGCTGTGAATGGAAGTGATGTAATGGGGTAGGTCAGAGCACAAATTGCTGGGAAGGAAGGGACCCCAATTTGAGCAGGGGACCTCCCAAAATCCAGCACAGAGACTGCTCCCCTTCTTGCCAGGAAAGGTAGCAGGGTGGGAAGGGTGCAGAGGGGTCAGATTAAAGCAGCCTGCCTTCTGCAAAGGGAGGGGCTGCCTGAAAAAGGGGAATTGCCTGAAGCAAGAGGCTAGTAGAATCACAATGCAGTTAGCAGAAAGAGGGGAAGAGAGCTCCTGGAATTCGAACCAGAGCTGGGGCTTAATAGCTCAGTCTTGGGGCTACTAGCTCATGACACAGGCTACACAGCACTTGTACACTTGAATAAGCTGTGGGGGATGGACACCCCACCCAGGGTGACTGGACACTTCTGCCCATGCCCAGAAAAAGGGGCAAAGACAAACATGGCCATCGGTTAAAAAGCAGGACACTCCCACTGGTTTCTGGAGTGCCTGGGATTGCAGGAGAGAGGATTTTTTAAACAGGAGGCAGGGAGAAGCTCACTCTGGCTTTTGGCTGAGTACAGGTTTTTGCCTCTCTCTTGGCTCTTCACTTGTGGAGTTTTAGCTTGGGACTTCTGGTCGCAGGTGTGCTTGGACACTCTGGGTCTCTGGCCCTTGCTCCCTGTATGGTCTAGAGCTCTCATGGAACTGGCTGATGCCAGGCCCACCAGGAGCGTAGGCCCTGAATGGTTGGGAGTCTGTTACCGGAGTCAGGGTCCCACATTGGGACGTGTGCCTTGCTGGCCTCTATGACACATAGTGTCCCACAGTGTACTCTGGGACACTATGACCCAGTGTAGCAACAGCACACGCATCCTGGATGGCTATCTGGGGACTGAGAGCAGTGCACCCCACATCCTGAAAGAGAGAGCTGCTGCCAGAAGACAGCAATGCTGAAACCCAGGAGTGCACATTCCAGAGAGCTGGGGCTTAATAGCTCAGTCTGTTTAATAGCTGATCTGTTTGTGTGCCTGGCCTAAACCAAAAAGAACAGATAAGGAAATGGGGGAACTTCTGGGTGTGGTTTTGGCTTGTAATTTTGGGGGGAGCAAAACAAATTGTGGGTCTCATGGGAGAGGGGCTCAGAGCAGTAGTGCTCTCAGCCCCCCAAAATTGGAAACCTGTTAATCAAAACCTGTTTCCTTCAACATAAATCTTGGTTCATGTATTAGGGTGACAAGCGGCCTAACTTCATGCTGCACAGTTACAGTGACATGTGCCACTCCTGCCTGAAGCATTTGTCACTGTGAGACACTCCACCTCTCGTCTTCTATTCTACTTCTGCAAAGGTTATCAAGATGCCCTCATTAAGATGACAGACTCAAAAAGATGGGTGTTCAGTTTGGACCTCCAATTCAACATTTGGGGGAAGCTCATTCTTAGAGAGGCCCCTGCACTCAGAATAAAAAGGACTTTGTGTGCAAAATATACTTTTGCTACATTAAGCAACTGAATTTATTTTTTTTGCTGTTGCTAACTCAGCCTTAGTGTATCTCTGATTAATAAAATTCCTTTACCTTCCTGAGCCTTAGTTTTCTCATCCTTAAAGTAGGAGTAATAATATCTACATAACTATGTTTTTTTAAGATAAAATTAAATAAGGTAACATGTGCAAAACATCCAAGTTTACATCTGCATAAAGTAATTGCTCCTACGTAATAGTTATTATTATGTTTAAGACCCAGTGAGGAGCCTCAGGAATTCTAGACAGAGATAACCTATGAAAAGTTTCTTGCCTTCCTAGAGCATGGGAATGTTGGGAAGTTAATATTTCCACTTCAGATTTTGCTCTTCTGACCTCCATCCTGATTGCTTAATAACCAGCAGGGGAAAAAAGCACTATCTTTGGTTCCTGTGCTCTTCAGATACTAATTGTAGATAAGCTGGACTTTAGCACTAGGCAGAAATTAGCTCGGTCACCCGTCTGACCTGCCTCTTTCTCTTCCAATGACCTCTTTCTGTTTCCTCTACGACCACGTCCCATTCCTCCACCTGTGCTATTCTCTTCTTTTGTAATCACAAGTAAATCATCAAATGAACTCCCCAATACTGTTTGTTTTTCCTGAGAATCAGAGATAAACTTTATCCTCATTTTTTCTGCTTGCCATTTATTTGACTCTTCAGAGCTCTCCTCTCCTCAGCCTATTTTGCAGTGCTGTTGTGGGGGTGTGTTATTTTAATAGGGATTCACTGATTATTGCATGTCTGTCAAACTTCTTTTTACAAAAATAATTCCTAACTTAAATAAGACGTTCTAGAGATGCTGGACATACATCACACATACACATTTCCTGACACTTCTCATGAATTCTAGCAACATAGAAGCCTTGCTTGTAGGGCTAGAAAATAACTTATTTTCTGTATGTGAAGAAAAGAAGGAGGTAACACTGAACACACATTAGTTTAATTATGTGTGCTGTTTTATGCCATGCCCATTTTTTAAGGTGATGGAATATGGGTTGAGAAGGTTAATTAATTTGAGAAATGCCACACACCAAAGAATTCCTTTAGAGCTTTTTTCTTCCATTTTCTCCCTTGTTTTTCTAATTCAAAAAACCATACTTTTTTGTCATACTAATAGCATTTTATTTTTACTAAGTAAGAGAAATACATAATTCATGGAAATACTAAAAAAAAAAACACCAATAATAAGTAGCAATTTTAAGCAGCATTAAATTCTCCCGTTCAATGAGATGGTAGATGTTTTAGCCAGAGAAGTGTGGTAATGGTTAAAATATGTTATCTCTGTTATGTTTTTAGTAATATTTAAATTAGCCTAAGGCCTTTATAATACTTTTATCATGAACTCATAGGGTTCATAGGATCTCAAGAGGGTAACCACTGATATGGTCTAATCAACTCACATAATACATTCAACAACAATTGCTACAAATATGTATTGAATTCTCATGAATTCAATTCCATTTTGGACCAGGGGGATCCAGCTGCCTCTGTATAGAGCTTACATTTCACTAGGGAGGACAATTAAGAAAATGAGTAAGTAAATTATTTAGAAGTGAAAAGTACTATGGAGAAAATAGAGGGAGAAAGGAAGATAGGAAGTGCTGGGGTGTGCGTGTGTTTGCAATTTTAAACAGGGTGAGTAGTCTGAGCAAGAAAAGTGGAATAACTTGCTAATAGTCATACATTATATAAATGACAGACAGGAACCTGTCCTCAGTGTCCTAACTCATGACCTTACACTCACAATTTGATTGGCGCAGCCCTCTGAATTTCTTTTATCAAAGACAAACCCAGATCAAATCACCAGCATGAAATTGTTCACTGGTGCATTCTTTTGGATTATTTCGGTTTCAAGAGGCAGGTACTTGCCTCAAATTGGCTTAAGCAAAAGCAGGTGAGCTTAGTGGAAGGCGAGTAAGGTGTTTCAGATAATGCAGAAGGGGAGAAGAGTTCAGCCTCTGGGAATACGAATGCTGCCCAGGTGATCTTTCTGTCACTTCACTCTCTCATCAACCTCCTCCACAAGGCTGGACACCTGACTGATAATAGTATTGTGCTTAGGCCTGGGCAAGTGTAGTCCCTGCTCTTTTTGAGCATCAAGGGTTGCTGAAACATAACAGCCTTCGTTTCTATGTCTGGTCATACTGTTTGGTGGCGATGCCCATTTGGGCACTCTTTGGCTCTTTGAACCTCATGTGGGGTGGGTCAGATGCTGTGAGTTTCTCTAGAACTACTGCCTATAGGTCTGTCCTGGGACACCTAGCCTGGAACTCTTCCAAGAGTGAAATTGGCAGGCAGATTGCCCCTAGTGGCTAATGCTGCCTTTATTTTGCAGGATTGCCTGAATTTGAATCACTGGATAGCTGCTGACAAGTTGGTTTTGGGTGATTGTCTCTCAAGTCCAAAAGAGGACGAGTGTAGGGGTTGGACTTTATTGGTTCACTGACAACACTGGGCTTAGGTCAAGTGTGTGGTCCCTGCATCAGCTCTTCCAGTCCAGGTCCTGACAGTGGTGCCACTGCAGCCAATGGGTGCGGGACTGGAAGCAATGGAACTGAACTCTGTTAAATGAATTGAGATTAAGATTTTACTCTCTACTAGCTGAGTGATTATGAGCGTGTTTATGAGCATGACCTCATAAGCTTCGTTTTCTTTATCTTCAATGTGGTAAGATGATGGTTTAAAAAATTATTAAGTGAGATTATGTTTAAAACATACTTAGAACTGAGCCTGGAACATAGTAAGCATTCAATAAGTTTCTGCATCATCATCATCCTGTTATCATTATTTTGGAGAGACTAAAAGATGTTAAAATATTTTATCCAGTGTCCTACAGAGAGCTGGGTTTCAAATCAAATGTTCTCTAGAACCCATGTTCTTTTAATTATGCCACACTGCCTTCCCAGGGTAAAAAGAAGGAATCCCAAAGGAAAACCAGTTTTATGATGGGTCCACTTGATAATTAAAGCTGTTGGTCTAGAAACACTCTGGGTTTGCTGATGCTGAACACACACATTTCTAAAATAAAACTCAAGTCCAAAGTATTTGGCAGAAGCAAAACAGGAGAACACTTATAATTTTGTAGACTGTTGCTTTTATTGGGGAAAAAGCACATAAAGTTAATTTGTACTTTGAGTTGAAAAATATTGACACTTAAGTCAATTTAACTCACAAAAAGGAAATTATATCAAAGTCCAGAATGCTGGCGCGGAGAAGGGGGTAGTAATCAGCCCTTACATTGCACACAACAGTAAATTAAGTCCAAGTAGTTATGCCTGCAGTGTGCAAGCTGTGGTTTTAATTATCTCCAAATCAGGGAATTCTAAGTTAAAGTTTTCACGATGACTGTAATTTTTGCCCCATTATCCATCTAACAGAATCAACTTTGTGTTACAGAGTTTTCCAGATTACGAATGACGTGAGGCTGTTGAGTGGATATTGTAACGACAACCAGCATTACAAAGCTGCACTTCTGTGTGTAAATATTAAGCTGTGAGTTTTTTCTTAAGAGACTTAAAAATAACCTTGCTCCTTATTGGAATTTGTCTAATTATTCATTAGCCAAAAAGTATTTTGGGGTATTTATGTTGTATCAATCTCAGTGATAAAGTGCTAAGGAAGAAGAAAGGGAAAAATAGAGGAAGAGAGGAAGGAGAAAAGAAATCATATAAAGGTCATACTTTAGTAATGTAGGAATTCACAGACGAATATAAGAATTAATAATAATATGTGTTTGTGTACAAATACGTGCATAGATGGACATGACCACGTAGGAACCTGCTTTGATGAAGAAGAGAAAAGAAGTGGAAACTGGATTTATCACTCACCCAGTATGGCAGTTGTGGAGAAAGTCCGTCATCGCCAGTGGCAGATGTCAGTGAATGGCCTTTGATGTAAGCAAATTGTCAGGGAAGCCACGAGGGATGCCCACACTTCAATCAGCTATGATTTTAATAAGATATAGGCTATACATGAAAAGAATGCAGAAGCCCATCAAGTTCAAAGTTCCACAGAGTTAGCAGGAAAATGCATTTTATTTATCTTAAGAGCCCCCAAATGCAAAATGCAATTACAAGATTAGCCTGATGACTTAAGTGAGTAGATCAGAAAGTGGCATTGTATCAACGATAAGGGCCTTGAGACTGGCCCTTGTTTAAGCTAGAAAGCCCGCATTGTTCACCATGTACAAGACTGAGAATGCCTCAGTTTACAATTATGTGTTTGGGAGAGTTCAGTTTTTAAGTTAATATTCTAAACTAATATCTTTTGTGTTAAGAAGTTTATACATACTTGGTGTTTTAAATACATGCCATGTTTAAGAAAATTTAGTGTTGTGACTGCATTTTTAAATACATAATTAAGAACACGCCTCTTAACTAAAAATGCTTTAGGAAGGAGATCTGCGAGAAGCTTAATAGTGTCTGTCCTCTGTAGGCCACTGTTGACCATGGAAGATGCTGCCGTGGCCCTGGGGTCTCTAGTATCAGCTAAAATGATATGTTTCTGGAGTAGAAAGAGCCAGGTGGTAACACTTAACTTTTGAAGACAGGTGGTCAAAATTACCGTACGTACAGCAGCATCAGAGTGGCAATCGAATGTCTTGACCCACAGGACAGTGTGCAATAGATTCAATGGGTAGTAGATTGTGTTGTTGCAGGGGACCAGAGAGATGGATAATTAGTGTCCTTCCTTCCTCCCTTCCTCCCTTCCATCTTTTCTCCCTTCCTCCCTTCTTTCCTTCTTCCCTTCCTCCCTTCTTTCTCTCCTTCCTTCTTTCCTCTCTTCTATCTTTCCTTCCTTCCTCCTTCCCTCCCTCCCTTCCTTCCTTCCATCTTTCCTCCCTTCCTTCCTTCCTTCCTTCCTTCCTGTATGAAACATGAAATTGTGGTCTCTCACTTAGTTTAAAAATGTGAATTAATTCAAAGAGTGAGAGTTTATTAATTGAACAAAATTACAATTTCCCAGGAAATTTAGAATGGGTTCTGGATGAAGGTGACAATGAATTTCAATTATTTCCCTGGAGCTTCAATAGCAGGAACTGTAGCATGTACCATCCTAGATTAAATTTTTACAAAGTTGTCAGCTACCCCTTGGAAGGGACTCTGTGCCAAACTGCTCCCAGTAGGGAACTGCATGCTTTAGTTCAGTAGGCAATTGTCACATGTGGCTACTGAGCACTTGAACTATGGTGGTCCTATTTGAGATATGCCATAAGTAAACTGTGAAGACTTAGTATCAGAAGAAGAATGTAAAATATCTTATTAATATTTTATACTAATCATATTTTGAAATTATACTTTGATTATATTAACTTAAAATAGATATTATGTAAATTGATTTTATCTGTTTCTTTTTACCTTTTTTAATGCAATTACTAGAAAATTTTAAATCACACATATGGCTTGCATTATAATTCTTTCTGGACCATAACAAAGGGAAAAGAAGGCTAGAATGGGGATGTCAAAACTCTGCTTGATATAGGGTGATCCTATCATTTCTTATTTATACCAGAGTGTTTGGAGAGTGGAAGTGGGCAGTGTAGGTAACAATGCCAGGTCAAGGGGCATGAATCAGGCTGTTCTAGACAACTGAAGGTGAGAGGTCACCCTGCCAATGAATAAGGTGAGTGTGAAAGTCACAGAGAAAGGGCAGATGAGGACGTCGAAAGAAGGGTTTATTTTCAGGGATTTTTTTTCTTTCATGAAACAGACAACTGAAGTTCTATTCTGTCTGGTTTATGCTGTTTTTACTCTTGGAAAAAGCCTTTAGCTTCCAGTTTTGAAGGGAAGAACTTAAAACTAAAAACCCAGGCTCTGAGAATTTGGATGGCAGAAGTTGTTATAAAGAACTTGGATATGTTCAACCTAAGTACATCAGAGATACGTGGATTGTGTTTCCTTCAAAACACATACAAGCTTAAAACTTCATGGGAAAAGGACTTGGCAGGGGGCTGCCTTGGCTTTCCAAACCCTACATGTTTTTCTACACACACACACACACACACACACACACACTTTAGAGGATGTTCTTGAAGTGGAAAACCAACCCAGCTTACTCTGCATGGAGAGCTAGGCCATCTCTCCCGATGTCCTACCCTGGTCCCTCACTTAGGGACAAGATCTCAAAGATCTTAATAAAGTAGGCACTTCTCTTAATCTGAAATTTGGGAACAGATCTCAAAAGAAGGCAAAATAATCTGAAACACAAGGGGAAGTATGATTGTTTGTAGCTCTTCCCCTCCACAGAGCCATGGAAACTGGAGGCATAGGTCCAGGCAGACCTGCACACAGAGAAAAGGAGCCTTCTCAGCAGCTGTCCTCTGTCTTTCTGTGGGGCGGGGAGGAGGCTTGCTAAGAGGGCACTTGCTCAAACATTCTTCATCCTCAGTCCCATTCCTCTGGCCCTAATTTTTCCTTTAAGTATTTATGTTTTCATTCAAAACTCCTGGAACACAGTAAGTACCTGTGCCCATGTGACATGAGATTCTCAGGAAGTATCTGTATTTTGCCATGTATAATGCACACTTTTTTTGCCCAACTTTTTGAGGTAAAAATAAGGATTCTCATTATACATGGGTATAATGATTATATACTATGGGTATAATAGTCCCATGTACAATGTGCACAAAAACATGGGTGCACGTTATACAAGGCAAAATACAGTATCATCATACCTTTCCTTGTTGATTTTGAACTTGGTGATGATACCTTTGACTAAAATACCCTGCCCCTCTTTTTTTTCCAGCTGACTATTCTTACTGCCCTTGAAAATGTAGCTCAGCTAATTCTCTCCCTCAGAAACTTTCCTGGATCTTCTCAGGAAGGATGAGTTCTTCCCCTCTGAGGTCTCATACAGCCTTTATCAGAAGACTCGATTGCAATGAGCTATGGTCATTGATTTATTGCTCCTTCTCTTCACCCCACGTAAGCTCCTTCGGGAAAGGTAGGACCTGTGTCTGCCTACCTCTGCATCTCTAGGTCCTGCCGTGTCATGGCTGCTCACTAACGTTTCATGTCCATAAAGCCCCATGTATCCCTGGGAAATCACATGGGCATACAAGAAATGTGACCTACCAAAAACCTGAAGAGGTTGTAAGGTGGCTACTAAGTCCCCAGTCTATTCATTAAGGTGGTGAAACTCTGTAAGGCTAAGTGACTCCCCAGCATCCCCCAGATGGGGACTGCTGGAACTGGGAGCAGAACCCAGTATTTACTCCAATGACAGATTTTTTCCCCATTAAACTTGCCTGCTTTGTGGAATTAAACACAGACACATCAGGCTGCAGATAAACACATTTTGAATTTTGGATCCGATCTTAGTTTTAAAAAACTGTTTTGACTCCAGGCAAGCCTGCCAGGAAGAAGCTTGTGAAAAATGCAAGACTTTTAGCAAAAAAGTTCTAGAGGTTTTAAGGCAGGAGTTCAAGGTCCGTGGGTGGGATTCATGAGGTCCTTGAATCCCCACAGGTTTTTAGTGAAATCTTATATATGTGAGTACTTTTCCTGGGAGGCGGAGGTGAAGTTTTATCACACTCTCACAGGGCAGAGGGACCATTTTGCACTTCCTTGGGGATCTAACTATCACCTTGTGGACCAATTTCCTCCTGCAGACCCCCTCCCAGGGTCAGTGGATGCCAGGGCTTTGAGGAGGGGCCTGGGGCCTGCTGGCATCCTAGGTATTAACACTTCTGCCTTGCAGGAGACCTAATCCATCTCTTAAGCTGCTCGAATGAGCTCCTTTGCCAGATCTGATAGAAGGATTTAACCTTTCCTTTTCCCCTCTTGGCATGCACTCAATGGAATCCAAATAAAGAATTAAAGAGACTTGAAAGGGACTTTCCATTACCAAACAATTCAGTTTAAATTTCCGACCTTTCCTCTACCTTTTTTTTTTTTTTTTCCATTCCCTCTTTTCTTCCTCTTCCACATTTGGGATTCAAGGCTGGCAAAAAAAAAAAAAAAAAAAAAAAAAGCCTCTGGGGACATGTGGAGAACCAGAGGCCCGGAATGTGAGTGGAATTTTCCAAATTAAGGCGGCTTATTGGCATTAGTTGCTGAGCAGAATGGGGAGATCTGACTTTGGGGTAGCACCTTGGAGCAGGCGTGCTCTGACATTTGGAAGACAGCATGGCCTTCACGGTTGGAGCGGTGCATGCTCACGCTCACAGCACTCTTCGCATTTTCACAATCTACCCTGCAGGTTCCTTGGTCTGAGTCTTTGCTCTTGCTGCTCACAGACCATGAATTCAACAGGTCTTAACAGAAACAGCTACGGTGTGGGACACTATCCTGAGGTCTCAGGCTGATGACAGTAATTGGAATTTAATTGGGAGCTTACATCTGCAAAGTATAGGGTTGGCCAAAAGGTTCATTTGTTTTGTCCATATGTTGGTTCTAGTAGAGCTTAGTTGTCTTTAACTTCATTTGAAAAGTTTTTGTTAGGTCGTATTATGACAGCTGTCATGTCAGCTTGCATTTAAAAAAAAAAACTTACCAAGATTGGTGAATTTTTGTGTAGCCCTTTTAATACTGAAGATGGAAGAAAACACCCAACATTTTCAGCATATTATGCTTTGTTATTCTTTTTTATTGATAATGCTGTTACAGTTGTCCCAATTTTTTCCCCTTTGCTCCCCTCCACCCAGCAACCCCCACTCCCTCCAGTGATTCCCCTTACTTTGTTCACGTCCATGGGTCCTGCATGTAAGTTCTTTGGCAACTCCATTTCCTATGCTTACTCCCGGCATCCACCTGCCTATTCTGTATCTACCAATGTGTACTTCTTAGTCCCTTCACCTTTTCCTCCATTCCCACAGATGCCCCTCCCCACTGCCCACCATCCCAATGTTCTCCCTATCTGTGATTCTGTTTCCGTTCTGTTTGTTCACTTAGTTTGTTTTTTAGATTCAGTTGTCGATAGTTATACTGATTGCCATTTTCATAGTTTCGAACTTCTTTTTCTTAAATAAGTTCCTTTATTTCAAGAAAGGTAGAAACTCAATTGAAATGCAAACAAAGATTTGTGCTGTGACTGATCAAACGTGTCAAAAGTGTTTTGTGGTTTCATGCTAGAGATTTCTCACTGGAGACCAGCTGAAGTTGATAGCGATACAATTGAGACATTAATTGAGAATAATCAGCATTATACCACAC
Organism: Desmodus rotundus; assembly: GCF_022682495.2. Taxonomy (NCBI): domain Eukaryota; kingdom Metazoa; phylum Chordata; class Mammalia; order Chiroptera; family Phyllostomidae; genus Desmodus; species Desmodus rotundus. Next base: position 174,458,831 of record NC_071390.1, read on the forward strand.
AGGAGATAGCCGACATACTCAAAATATCCAAAGCAATGCAGTTATTGGTGGAAATGATAAATATGTCTTTTATTTTATGGGGAAAACCATACGGATTTTTTTGGCCAACCCAATAATATGCTGGCCCAACATCTTTTGCCATTTGACAGCTGGAAATACTAAGGCACAGAGAGTTCAGTACATTCTCCCAGTTCTCGTAGACAGGGTGTGGAAGAACCAAAACAAAAACCCAGGCAGTGTGGCGCAAGAGCCAGAAAAGAGTAACCAGAATGAAAAGAGAGCTTAGCAGAAGGGTGGGGCATACAAGAGAACTGACAAAATTTTAACTAGGATAGTGAAGAGGAGTCAGAATAAGAAAGCTGATGCGTGTTTTAAATCTTAGTTTTAAACATAACATTTATTTTTTCTTGCCCTGATAATAAAATAGGGTAAGAAGAAATAAATGTTTATAATAATGACTCTGGCATTAATTTCCTAAAAGTCAGTAGGTATAAAAGGTATTAAAACATAGTTCTTTTACACGGACTAGGAAAGATAATTCATGTGCTATACAGAATATCTGGAGTTGAGATAGAAATATTTTACACTTTACATAATAACAATAGCTGACACATTGAGTGCTTACAAATGTTAGTTCTTATTATTTTTCATTAGCCCTATAATATAATTACTATTATTATTGTTATACTCCTTCTGCAGGAAAGGTTAGGTAGCTGAGAGGTGAAGTAGCTTGCCTAGAATTCATGCACAACTGCTGAGGGGAAGGGCCCGAATTCATAACCACGAAGTCTGGCTGCAGAATCCAACATTTTACACCAACCATGGCCACGTTTACATGCCATGGGTTCAAGTCCCTCCTTTTTCGCTTATTCTTCTCCGTGCCTGTTTAACTGGTCAGTGTAGCCATAAATGTCAATCTCTATCCAAAATCTAGAAATAGCAGAATGCTTTTGCTGGGAAGCTATAACAAAAACTAGAAGCAACGTCGCAAAGGCTGAGGACAAAGGTGGGAGATGCATACAACAGAAGGGGAAGTGATTGAGATAGTGGTGTGGGATTTTTATTGTTGTTGTTCGGTCTTCTAAGAAAGTGTATTTAGAGAGCACACTTCAGAGCAGGGGCCCATAGTAGATTGATACAATGACAAACCAAAATCTCAGCCAGAGTGACTGGTCAAACTGAATATTGCTGGATGGTAAATGGGTAGGTGCCTCCCAGTTACACTGCCTGGAGATCCATTGTTGAGCATTGGGATTGGAGTGTATCTCTGTACACCCCCAATAATGATTATAGTCCTAGGCAAAGTCCTTCTGAACAACAGGCATCATTTGTCTTTTGGGCCTAATTCTTACTGAATCTTGCCCTGCACTGAAGTTACATCTTCCATCATTATGACAGAAACAAGGAAGTGCTGCCGTGGCTGGAGGACATGCCGGGAGAAGCCCAACAGAACTGAGTCTTGAGTTTGAGAACAAACTCCAGCTTTCCAAGTGCGTAACATTGGTCAGGTCACTAAATGTCTTTCGATTTCTCTGTGTTATTTTTTTTTCTGGCTTTTTGGAGGTATGCAACAACTTATTTATTGAAAGAACAGATGGGTTCAACAAAATAGTTCTCTTCTTCTCTTAGGGTTGATATAATTTTTTTAGATGCAGGACTGGCCTGGGTATGGAAAGGCTGTGTAAATAGAACTCTCATTCAGTGTTGTAGCCAAGGGGGGCTCTGTTCATGGCAAGACCCAGACTTCCTTTCGGCTTGTCATTTGGGGCTCCTGTCAGTGTGTCATTGTCATGTCATCAGCTTCTCTGAGGACATCGGGGTCTGAGGGAGAAGCCCCTCCACATCGACAGCCTTGGAAAAGGCATAGTCTTTGTTCTGAAGATCTTCTGTTTTCATTCATTGAGTAATTGCTAGATAAATCCAGCCTAATTCTTTAATATCCCACTAAGCAGGTTGTAAAATACATGTTTATGAATTTGTCTCAGGCTGAATTCCAACTGGCTGTTAGAGAGGCTTTTAAAAGGATGTGCATATTGTATCCTGGCTGTTAAATGGAATGTTTGTTACTATTATTCAATCTGCCAAAAATTGTCACTTAATTTAATAATACGATGAAAACCTAAAAAGAGTATTAACATGTCTTATCATACAAAGTCTGTTCCCACCCACTCATTCCACCAAGTCCCTTTTTATTAGGAGGCCCTTCATATTTTAGGGGCAGTGGGATCTACCAACATGTATAACCTAATTTAATTCTCGCAACAGCTCCACAAGGCATTTTCTGTTACTGTCATTAGCATCTAGACACAGGAAGCGGGGCAATGTTTAGAGCAAAGACAACCCACACAGATGAAAAGGTCAGAGCAGGCATTTGAACCCTTGATCCTTGTGTAGTGAACTCTTGTATGTGGCTGTGAAACTTGGGACTTTAACCACCTGCATTCAAACCACATGTTTCTCTACTTTCAAAACCAAGACCTGTTTTTTGTTGTATGTTGGACTGTGTTCCAATACATACATTTTCTCTTTGCATCCCAACATCAGCCCCAAGTGGGAGCTCTTACAATTTTTGTTAGACAGAAGAGAAAGCCCTTAGGAAGTTATTGCTTTGTGACTCTGGGCAAGTTACTTATGTCTCTGAGTACTACTCTGCTCATCTGTAAAATGGGAAATGAAAGTAACTGTTTCATAGGAGTGTGAGGAGGCTTAACTGAGGCCACAGAGGCAGAACATTCAGCTGAGGGTCAGACCCAGAATATTAATTCAGTTAATGCTGGTTAGTAGTGTTTTTAAGACTGGTAACTTTGCCTGTATCTATCTCTATTTTTGCCTGTATCTATCTCTAAATTTGACAATAAAGTTGTCAAATTTATTCATTAGATTTCACATATAAGTGAGATCATATGGTATTTGTCTTTCTCTGACTGACTTATTTGACTTAGCATAATAATTTCCAGGTCCATCCCTACTGTCACAAAAGGTAAGGTTTCCTTCTCTTTTTATGGCTGAGTAGTGTTCTATCGTGTGAATGTACCCCAGGGAAAGATAGGTAGGAGGAGGCAGAAGAGGGTAAAGGGGACAGAAGGAGATGACTTTGGGTGGCACACACACAGTACAGTACACAGATGATGTACCATGGAATTGTACATGTGAAACCTATATAATTTTATTAACCAATGTCAACCCAATAAATACAATAAAAAATTTTTAAAAAGATGTAAAATTTACCACTATGAGAGTAGAACAGTTATTTTTAAGAAACTATGTTTCTTTTATCGCTAGTTGGTTCTCCTGCAGGTTCCAAGAAAATTCGATGCTAGGCACTCTGCTCCTGATGACTTTCTAATCAGGCCTGCTTTTCCTATCCTGGGGCCACAGAAGCCTCTCTAAGGTCATCCAAAACCAGAGTGGGTCTTAGATCACGTGCCATGAGTGTTCCGCCAGAGAATCTTGGGGCTCCCTGCCCCCATTCTCAGCTGCCATACCTTCCCACTCTCCTCTGCCCCTTTGCCTTCCCCACTGGGTCTCAGGGACTAGAATACAGTCTCTCTCTCTGTGTCCTGCTTCCCTTTCCAATAGAACTCAGTGAGTGTAGGTTACCTGGAGAACTCAGTCTCTCAGCCTGAGGTCTCATGGAGGATGCTCTGCAGTCAGCTGTTTACTAGGCTCTGGCAGATATAGAGAGTAATGAGAAGTAGACCCTTTCTTTTAGATCATCAGGGGATGGGACTAAGAAACCTTTCCCGTGTGCGACATGTTCTCCAGGAGGTTTCCTGAGGTTAACAAGGAGGTGGAGAGCAGGGACTGCTGACAGTAAGGATTTCTAGAAAGGGAACTAGTTTTGTAAATAGGCCAGCCTGGGCTTCAATCCTAGCTCTGCCTCTTGGTAGCTGTGTGACCTTGATCAAGAAATTGCTGCATCTCTGGGCTTCAGTTTCCTCACCCATCAGAGAGGAATAACAGTAATTTCTTCCTCAAATATTGTTGGGATGCCCCCAAAATTGAATCACACAGTAAGAGTGCATCATGAACTGAAAAACTGCCTGCAAATGGGAATTAAGACGGAGGACTGAGATACGTTGCAAACAAAACAAACGATTGAGAAAATCTAAACTTTGGAAAAATCCATGGCATTTACATCTTATCCCAAAGAAATTACCACTTCATCATCTTTTCTTTTCCAATGCAAATCTTTTAAAAATTACGATCAGACCATATGCATATGATTTCCAAGCTTAGAAAAAACAAACTTGCTTTACAACCACAAACCATCTTATTATTATTATTTTTTAGGTTAAGAGGCAGGATAACGTCGTCATGTGATGGGAAACACTCCTCACATCTGGAGACGTAATTTACACTTCCCATTTATAGCCTCAGCTGTGGTTATTCAGATCGGAGTCTGCGTTAGAAGAGTCATTATGATTCCGAGAAAACAGAAAACATTTTAAGCACTTTCCCATTAAACCAATTGCAGCAGCCCATGATAGAATGTTTACCCTCGGAAGGAGGACCCTTGTGGGTAATTACTTAAAATAAGGGAAAATAGTAATGCAATTTGTTGAATATCCAATGTGGCAAACCCTTGCTTGACTTTGGAGACAAAGTTAAATTAGTTTTGCTCATTTTGTCATTGTGTTAACCAATTGAATTTGAGTAAACCCCTCAGTATATTTTAGAGACCAATGACAGATGGGCCAAACACATGTTTTGCTTTGTTTCAGTCTTATTCAAAATATATATATTATATATATATTTATATATATAATTTTATTTCGATTGAACTTTGTAGTTGTTTCATAGAGTTTTTTATTATATATATTTTTATTTTATCAAAATAGTATGATTTTTCTTCTGTCTTTGATACAAATGACAAATAAGTCCAAATTTTTAGTTTCCTCCACATTCAACTCCCTTATGAATAAAATAGAATAATTCAAATTCAAGTAGAGAAAATGAAGATTCCTAATGTTAATCAATGGAGAAAACATAGAAATACTCATAGGAACTTTTCTCTAAACTGAGGATCTGTGTGGGTTAAAGGAAAGAAGACTGTTTTGTTCTAATGTACTTTAACTCATGTGTTGTTTGATGAATTAACATGGTTTAATATGAGCTTGATTTGGAGTCAGGAAGAAGAAGTCACCCAAGGAGAGCAGAGCAAGACAAAGAACTTTGGACACCCTGGTGACAGGGGTGGGGATTCCCTGGGCCTTGGTACTAAAAGACAGTTCAAAGTCAGAGGAATTTGGAATAATTCTGTCTAATGGCAGAGGCTGAGGGAGAGTTGGGGATCTTCCATATGTAGGCAGAGAATAACAATGCACCTAGTAATGCCCTCAGTTCTAGCTTTTTTTTTTTTTTTTGACACACTCTCTTCCACAAAGGAGTCCTAATTTTTCAACTTTTTAATTTTTGAAGAAAATATGGCAGAGACCAGCACAAGGCCAGAGGGGATAAGGCTGATTCACTGATGATGGCTACCACGCATTGGATACGTACTATATGCCAAGTGTGTTGGGAAATCACTTTAAGAGCATATTTCATTCACTCCTCAAAATTATCTTGTTTGACTTGCACTGGGAAGAAGGCAGCCTTGTGTCTCAATTTTAATGATTAGAAACACAGACCAGGGAGGTAAGTGTGTGAACCACAGAGGTAGTAAGCTGCAGTGTTTAACACTTGGCCTTTCTGGCTTCAGAGTCCTGGCTCATAATGGGTACTGTCTATGTCATCCTACTGTGTTAGCCTGCTTTGCCTCACTGGGGAAACAACCCGATTCTGCTCTCCCTTCTCCTACGGTAGATTGCTTTTTTATGTAGATGCATCATTTATGTCATATGAACATTTTAATTTTCCAGTCTGGTATAGTCCATTTGGATCTCTTTCCCTGGCCACCAAAGCTATTCCAAGGATATGAAGTTATTTTTTTTATTTCCACATTTCCCGTTTGCATTTTTCTTATTCAGTTGCCCTTTTGCAGGATCTCAGGGTTATTAAAGAATATTTTGTTTGCACCAAACAACACAAGTGTCTAAGTTTTCAGGAAACAGTATATGTTTGCCTCATATTAAGCTGTCGTTTTGCAACATCTCAATGCCAAATCCATCCTTCTGTTCTCTTCCTTTTACCGCCAAAGCTGGGCACCTGTGAACTATGTTTCTGTTTGGCCAGCTGTTAGGCTCTACCAATGAATGGTGCTAGAGCAAGGCTTAAAAGGAGAACAGAGGCGGGGGACTGGCTTTTTCTATTTGCTTGTCATTCTTTTCAGGTGGCCTCGCAATGGATCTCAACTGCCCTAGCAGCCACAGTGTCCCCTAAGCCTGATAGCCCTGGTGACAGCAGCTTGCCTGCAGCCACTGTCTAACCTCCGTGATGCCAGCTTGCTTTTTCTTTTTCTGTTCTTTTATGTCTTCCTTTTTTTTTTTTAACTGCTAACACTCATCTCTTTAACTAATTCCTAGTACTACTTTTACTGTTAAAATGCCCAGGGTGCCTTCAGTTTTCTGGATTGGGCCCTGACAGATTCCTCTCTGAGACTCATTTCTCCTATCGTTTTTTTCAACGTCTGTAATAAATGACAAAATCTTCAATTTGGAATGGTCTTAGAGATTGTCAAGTCCAAATTCTGACACTGTAGAGAGATGATGTAGGAGGACTAGATGCCCAGTCATGGATAACTCCCTTAGAGAAAGTTTCCAGAGCACTGTGATTTGGAGAAATCTGAGGTTATACGGGATTTGATGAGAGGGAAGTTTGTGTTTACTCCGTGGTATTCACTGTTGATGTTGTCAGGCAGAAGCTGTACTTCTCAGCCTGGAACACAGATTTATTATGTGAACTTGGGAGAATGAGTCCTTCCTTCCATTGTGATTCTTGTTGCTGCATCACTTGTACATGTAGTAACATCTTTGAGGTTTAGTGTACTAACCAATGAGATGAGGCCAGGCCCACATATCCCCATCCCTGATGCAATTCAGAGGGATTGCCAAGGGGTAGATCCATATTTCCTTCCTTCCTTCCTTCTTTCTTTCCTTCCTTCCTCCTTCCTTCCTTCCTTCCTTCCTTCCTTCTTCTTTCCTTCCTTCCTTCCTTGCTTTCTTTCTTCTTTTTCTTTCATCCATTTATTCACCTGTCCATCTATCTTTCCATGAATCCATATGCCTATTATTTTCTTCATTTTATTTATTTATTTATTCATTTTTCTGAGATGCTCACATGTCCTGAACACAGTGCTTCACTGGGAGACATAAAATGAGAAAAAAATGGACTTCCATTTCTATGAAGTGGGGAAGCTTTAGTTGAATTAAGTCTGGAAGCTAAGAAGAAGAAATCTGATAAACTTTAGTAGAAAGAAGATTTCTCAGGGAGAGAGAAAAGCTGATAGAAAGATGCAAAGTTGCTGATAGATGAAACGATATGAAATGGTCAAGAAACTAAGTTTGTTCAAAGCTTGGTAGTCTTGGGAAATAAGAATGCTAAGGTAAAGCAGACAGATTTTGGTGGACCCTTTTGAAGGAAAGAGAGGAATATATCAATATCTTTGTGTGTATGTGCATGCGTTATTTTTAATGTCTATTGAAAACTCCATGATGAAAATGTAAATTATTAACATTCAACAATAGCTACTATCTATCAAAGATATTAAACAGTATGACTTACGTTCATACTAAACGTAAATCTAAGTAAAATTGCCATTATCCTGATCAATAGACCCCAACCTCCACTCTTTCCCACTAATCATCTAAAATAGTGGGTGGCTTAATCAGTTGATAAGTATCCAACATTCACTCATTAATTTTATAAACACTTTTTTCTCATGTCTGCAATTTTGTGTCCCTCTAATACATTTCAGAGTTGTACCAATAAACAAGACCCTTTCTCTCTGAGTTTACAGTCTAGCTACAGAAACAAATGATGAGATACATAATTTCATGAGAGTGTGGTAAGTATTATTTTATACTGAGAATGGTATGCTTTTGGAGCACATAATAAATATCACTTAAAATAGCCTAGAGGTTCAGGGAAGATTAAGGAACATGGTGATATTAACTCATACTTAAAGATTGTGTAAGAGGTGATGGGAGATAGCATTTCCAGCAAAAGGAGAAGCATGTATGAGATTGGCGTTTGTTGAGAGCTAGTGTTTGAGAACTTGAAAGAAGTCTTTTATGCCTGGACTATAGATGCCAGGAGAAGGCTTTACCAGAATTCAGGGTACAAAATTTATAGGGCCCTTTTTTGCCAAATGAGGCTTAGACTCTTTGTGTGTTTACTCTATTACATTCATGAGTAACTGGAAGTCCTTGGATGATGTGAGTAGTGGACACATTACAAATTTGTAATCTGGTTGTGTTATAGACAGTTAGTTAGAGGGAGATCCATGAAAGCAGGAGGGCATCTGAGGAGCTACTGTGGTAGTGACCTAGACCAAGGCCACTTCATTGGGGAGATCTTGGGCTGGAGATATACAGATGTACATAAGTAGGTATGCAGATTTCTCTACACAGATTGTTAAATGGTCAGTAAAATAAGACAGAATATGTCTATTAATTTCAAAATGCATTCATATGTCATGTCATATATGGCATGGTAGGACAACATAATGAATAGGAGACAGTGAAGACAATTAATTTAAGACTTTGGATGTGAAGAGATGGCAGACAGAGTGGTGGCTGGGAGGGAATAAGGAGAAGTGGACACCTTTTGGGTTTTTTTTGCCATTTATCATAGCCTATTTTTCCCATTACCATCTGTTTCCCTTCTTCTTCCACCTCCACTTTCCCCCTCCCCTACCTTTTGTTTCAATTTAGCAAATTTGAAGATGTTTACTTCATGATGGAGGGAAATAAATGGAAGAGGAAATTGGAAAACACATTAGAGAAGGGGAAGGATAATTGATGAGCTAAGTCCCTAAGAAAGCAGAAGGTAATGGGATTAAACTTTGGACAGAGAGGAGAGGATAGTCCCACCGTAACAGAAAGGAAACAGAATGTTCGGGTGAAGAGGGCTGGTTTCCAGGTTTTTGATTGTTGGTTTGTTTTCGTTGCTTATATTGTATTCATGAGATAGGAGGTGAATTAGTCTGCCTAGAAAAGGAAAGAAGTTGGAGAGCAAATCAGTTGAAAATGGTGGATTGTAAATAAGTTGAACTTTATAAAATTTATACATGTATGAGTAAGAGAAAAGTTAAAGATTCTAAAGTAAGTCTCCATAAAGAAACACTTCTGAGACCATCAACTGTTCCTTCCTAAAATTTATTAAGCTTTCCTTCTTTGTCCTGTCTTCCTTCTTTCTTATTAGCCAGTTAATAACATTTAAGTTCTCATCATTTTAAAAATAGTTAAATACATTTTAGAGTCTTAAATAGACTTTATTCTCCTGTACTGAACACAATATTACCTGAAGCATTGTGTCAGAGAAGAGGGAAAATAATTTTATGCCTTTTTATTACTATTGGCTACTACTCAGAGAAAGCTAAATCTGCCTCATTTATAGTAGTGGAAAGACATTAATTTAGAAAATTTTACTTTATTACTATGACTTCCTTTTTGTTTTACATTATAAAAAAAAACAAGCCAGTGTATGTGTGCATAGTATCTGAGAAAGACTGATCTTACACATTTTTACACATCCATTTACCCATTCATCTGTCATGTAATAAGCATCTCTGTGTAAGCGGGACTATCCTGGGCACTAAGAAGACACCAGACATAAGCCATAAGCTTTGTTTTGAGCACTTGCAGTCTGTTTGGGGAAACAGACTAAATGGGGAAACATTAAAACCAACTATAATACAATGTGCTACATACAGTGTACATAGCAACCCAAATCACAGAGTTTGGAAGGTGCAAAGAGGCTGCAGGGCCTGCCGGGGGGAATTACAGAATGGCTTCACTGAGTCATCGTGATGAGTGAACTGGCATTTCCTGGCTCCAACTCTGTTTCATTCTCTTACAGCACACTGAACACATGAGACACTTACTGTATAAGGAGTTCCCTGCAGGGACCCAGTGTCTCAGCAGGCAGCAGCAACCACCCAAGTTGGGAGATTGACAAATGGGAATTTCAAGATGTCTGAGCATAATCTGAATGGATAATAACCATATCCATGTATTGATAACTAAGCTTATGACACACGTCATGATTAGGGGCTTTAGGTGCTTTATTTTTGGAAACAAGAGTCTGATGAGGGAGGAGCATTTTTCATCATCGCTGTTCAGATGAAGAAACTGATGTATGTACACATCTAGCATACACTTCCCAAGGTCAAAAGGGTAATGACGAGTCGTATCAGGGTTAAAACCTAGGAGTCTGACCTTAGCCTGTGTTGTCTTCTCTATGAGGCCACAAATATCATCCTGTCCGCTTTCTGTATAAGTTTTGATTGGCTACTTGGTCAAGAAAACCTAAAATCCCAGCCTTGCATTTTTCAAGTGCAGCATTGGTAATTTTATGCCCTATGGAATATGTTAAAATATTAATGCTTTCTTAATAATTTTGACTTTTTTAATGATTTTTTTTGTATTTTTCTACTCTAATTTTCTCAGTTCTAAAGGATTTTTAGCCAACAATTGATCCACTATTTATTAAGAATAATAAAGCGAATGAACCTTAATGTCTAATAGCCGAGAGACTATTGTAATGCCCCAAATAAGCTGCAAAAGAATTCTTTTAATACTTTTATTATTGAATATTTTATTATGTTTCTTTTTTCTTATTAAAAATAACAGAAACTCATGAAAGAAAAATCAAAAAGATTATTCATAATCTCCTCCACTTCAATATCTACTGTTAAAAACATTGTACACACCTAAGATCTTCCCAGACATCTCTCTATGTATTATTTCACTATAAAAATAAGATTTAATATTGATACTCATTCGTTATTTTCCATAATTTATGTCAACCTTATAAATAATTCCTTGACATTTAGGTTATTCTCACTATTCACCCCAACAAACTACATAGGACAGAAATAATTGGCAAAACATAATTTAGAAATGGATGAGTGGAAAAGTAGAACACACTGGAACATTCTGAGAAAGGCACATTTTTTAAAAGACCAATAACCCTACAGTGCTCCAATATTACCAATTATGTATTGAAAAATCCAATTTTTGGGGATATTATTTAAATTGCCTTCCTTTCAATCAAATGACTGTAGCAGAGGAGTGGCATGGACCATCTGCAGCAGCCTAACTCCTCTTGCCAGGGAAGTAGGAAGTCATGGCCATGGTCTATTTTAACTTTCCAACTAGCCAGGTGCAAACAAAGATGCTTTTCAGGGGTTGTTTGTATCCCAGGGTGCATCCTTGTCCCTCACTCGACATGTGACCTATTAGCAAATCGTTTCTCTTCTACGTTCAACTCACCCAGGCCTGACCACTCCTCAGCTCACGTATGCCTGTCATTCCAGTACAAGCCACTGTCATCACCTGGGCTCGCTGTGCTCACTTAGAGGCAGGGAAGCAGGGCAAGGCCTTTTGGAACACAATATTTTATCATTGTTGTATAAGGGGAAGGGCCTGTTTCTCCAAATAATTGTTCAGTAGACACAGAGAAAAAAAGTGGGAGGAAATTCTTTATAATACTCATAGTGATTAACACGTGGAACTCATGATGGATGACTTGTTTTTATTTTTGCTTTTTAAAGAACAAATCAAATGCTCTGTAGTCATGATCCATTATTTTTCATAATTGAACAGAAAAAGGGATAATGGTCCATGAGTGTTGAGTGTGCTGGTTAGCTCATCAGATGGCATGTGGATGGGTACACGTGACTCAAGGACTCTCCACAGCCCTGCCTCTGACCCAGCTGCACACAGACTGGACTTTTAAACAACCCATCCTTCACCTGGAGCAAAGGCTGCCATGTGTAGGCAATATGTAATTTCAGGACCGATGCTCCCGTTTATAGGAAAACCACCTAGTCGTGTTGAAACTTCCAGGGGTTGATAATCCTGTGGAAAGAATCTTAGATCAATAGTCAGGAGACCCGTGTGTCTTCACTTCCAGGTCTGCCCCCAACAGCTGTGTCAGATGGTAGACACTTCTAGGCTGCAGGTCCCCCACCTATAAACAGAAAGTTTATTTTCAGCTTTAACAATCTGTGATTATTATTTCCGTTTACTGATGGAGTAACTAATTACTTCATTATAGGATTTCTCAAGACCAGTTACCTCCTGTTTGGTTCAATTAGCAAAATGCTAACATGATTGTCATTGATTTTGATGGTTGGGCTGCGAGGAGAGGAGCCCAATGGGGGATCTTAAGCAGATTTTGTATTTATTATTCCAAGGTCATATATATGGAAGCAAAGCTGCTTCTGCATTGTCTAAGTTCCTCCTTAGAAAGTACTTACTTCCCATCATTCTTTCTATTCTGCAGATGCCCCAGGACTCTTTCATGCCCTCCCTCAGTTTAGAACCAGGGGGAAGAAACAGAAAATGACTGAGACTGGCTACAATGGAGCCTTTGTTTTTTCCCTTGAAGAACCACAGAATATCAGCAGGTAAACCTCAAAGATTATTCAACGCAGCCTGCTTGGATTTAGAGGAAACCTTTACTGAGAATCTTAAAATATATTCCACAGAAATAACTCATGTGGCAGAGTCAGAGTGTGGTATGAATCCTTGCTCTTGTGCTTATAATTGTGTGACCTTGGGAGAATTTCTTAATTTTTCTGACTCACATTTTAAATATATATGTATATGTATATATATATGTGTGTGTTAGAATAATGACCCCCCTTCATATATATTCATCTCCTAATCCCCAGAACCTATGAACATATTACTTTACATGGCCAAAGAGACTTTGCAGATGGGATTCAGTTAAGGATTTCAAGGTGGGAGATTATCCTTGGTTATCCAGGTGGACCCAATGCATTTGCAAGGACATTTATAAGTGATAAAGTGCTGTGGGAGAATTAAGTTAAAGAGATTTGACAAAGAAAAGAGCAGTTAGAGTGACACTGTGGAGTGATACAGGGAACCTGCCGAGGAATGAGAGCGGCCTTTAAAAGCTGGAGAGGCAAGGGAATGGACACTTCCCTAGAGTCTTCCGAAGGAATGCTGCCCCGCAGTCACATTTTAGACTCCCAACCTCCGGAACCACAAGAAAATAAATCTTTGCTGTTTTAAGCCACCACCTTTGTGATAACTCATTACTGCAGCAAGAGCAACAAATACAGTAAAGACTGTTAACCATGGACACAAATGGCCTGGGACAATTGCTCACTGGGCGGGCTCACTGAGTACTATTGTTTTTACTGCCATTATGGTTATTGTTTCTCTTTTCCTTCATCATCCTTTTCCTCTTTCCTTCCTCTCCCTCATCTTTGTTTCCCATTTTATTCCTCCTCTTCTTCCTTTATATCTCATTAAAAATAACAAGAAAGAAAGGAAAGAACCAGCATTCAGTAAGAGCTTCCTATGTGTCCAGGACCATCCTTGGTGAATTCACGTGCATGACTCAATTTAACCTTCCAACAACCCTTGAGTCAGGTTTCAGTATTTCCCTTTTATAGATGAAGAAACCAAGTCTATTGAGGTCAAGTGAGCTGCTTTCAGATACTTCGAGAGTGGTGAAAGTCATGAGGCTGTTAACTAATTGCGCCACCCTCGTCAACTGCAGTTTCACTCTCATTCCAAACAAAGAGCTGCTGGCCTACATCCTGTATGTCCTGGATGACCAAAGATCGACTGGGCACGGAACTCCATCACCATGGCAACAGCATCACCTGCCTGGGTTGTGGCACGGTACCCTGTTGGTGGAGTGCAGATGTCGGGGAGAGATGCTGTGTTCTAGGATGGCACTGCCATCTGTCTGAAGATGTTCCTCTGCTCAGGACAGCAAATAGCTCATCACATCCTATCATTTCAAATCGCTCAGTATGGGGCAAAATAAGAATGACCACCATTTATCAAACATCTACTAGATGGCAGGCATTGGGCGTGCTTTTTTTCTGTGATTCATATTAAATTCTGTGAGGTGAGTATTATTTTTCCTATTTATAGGGAGGAAACTGAAGCTCAGAGAGGAGAATGGTCTGGCCCACTCATACATGGAGCAGTAAGCTGGAGTGAAGCCAGCAGGGCTTGGAGACCAAGGCACCCCCTTCCTTAAGAGGGCCACACTGCTCCCCATGCCAAGCATAGATGGTCATGATGAGTCCCCATGGGCCTTGAGTCTAATCCAGCACTGTATTCATTTAATCACTTGTGTTTCCCTCTTACCCCTTTCCCTGCCTCTTCCTTCCTGAGTCACCAGATTATCTGACAGTTTTTACATAAGCACTGGCAGCAGAAGCTGGGATAGGGTTGTGACATATCTTGGTAGATTGAAGAATCTGCAGAGCTGAGGAGGCTGGATTAAGCAAGTATTGCAGAGACTCAGCCCGGGGGAAAATCTTCCCCTTCTGCCACAGGCCCAGCCTGGAACTCAGCACCCTGGACTGTTGGACCGGAAGCAGGAGGGACTTCTTTGCTTGAATTCTCAATGATGGTTAGGTGGACAGAAGGCAGTGTGGTGGGGAGGGCAAGAGACCGACTTCAGAACTGGGCAGATCTGGACCATAGGCATGACTCTGACACTCAGGAGCTGTGTGGCTTTGGGTTAGTTGACTCACATTCCTGAGCCTCAGTTTCCTCTCTTGTAAAAAGTATAGGGCAATACAAACTTGATCATGTCATAGATTTGTGAGGATGTCACAGTGGAAAGGGGACATGGAGACCAGATTACTTCACCTGGCATTCAGACCCAAAAGAACTGAGGCTCAGAAGCAATCACTGGCCCAAGACTGCTCGGCTGGGTCAGTACCTAAAATTCTTTCCTTTAAAACATGTTGCTTCTGTGGGATCAAGCGTGATAAGCAGTACATGGCTGTGAAAATGCCAATGTCAGGATGTGCGGCATTGAGAGGAGTTTCCATAGGCAGCATCCCTTTCCCTGCCTTCCAGAAGGTGCTTCTGCAGCCAAGGTCAAGATGATGGCAATCCCAGGACTCTGTCTAAGATCTCATTCCAGTCTATAGTTTCAAGCATGTAAAATGGCATAAAAGCACTTAATATCAGGAATGAATAAAGCACACTGGGTTATTTGATAAGCTCATAAAATAAGATTCTTAAATGAAACCATTAAGAATGTAGATATTCCCCGAGACTATATTTAACGAGCTTACTTAGGGCTGAGGTAGGCAAAATGTTTATAGTGCCTCGCATTTCATGAGAAATTGGAGCCTGTGAGGCCTCAAATCCTACCCACAACTCCTTATTTTCAGCCTCAGATTGAGAAGTTTCCCTTTCCCTGGGCAACGTCACTTCTTTCCTCTGCTCTCATTTTAATGGCCTTCTCCTTTCTTCCAGATTGTTCCTCCATAGTGATTCAGTCTCTCTCCAAGTCCTTGCTGGGAATTCTTTTAACAATTAAATGGTCTATAGATTTTTCTGCCTACCCTGGGGTAGGCCTACTCAAGACACTGGTGGTTCAATTGCAAATTAGTCCTTATTTTCAAGGAGTCCACAATTAATAGGGAAGAATCAGCTCTAAACAAGCTGATCCTATATAATATAATGTCAAGTAGTGCAAGGTGCTACGAAGAAAATTAAAACAAGGTCAAGGGGAAGGCAAGTGTTTGGTAGTAGTAATGGCCATGATAGGTGTTTTCTTGGCAATGATGGGGGTGGTGGTGAGGGTGGTGGGGTCAGTGGTAGCAGCATTTGGGGTGCTGTTGATGGCAGTGGGACAGTGGAGGTGACAAAGATCATGGTGGTCAGTGGAGGTAGCAGTGAGAGTAGGGGTGGGACAGGGATGGTGGTGATGGCAGTTGCTGTGGTAGAAGGCACTTCAGATCGTCTAGTCAGTGAAGGCTTCCCTGAAAAAATGATATTTGAGTAGACCTGAATCATAAGGAGCTGGATCTGCACAAATCTCAGAGGAGAACATGCACAGCAGTGAAAATAAAAATGCAAGAGGTCCTGAGGTTTCCTTGCTTACTTCCCTGCTCCCTATTTTGGACACTGAGTTGTGGCTTACACCATCTCCATGGCTCCTTGGGGGCCTGAGCCAAAGCTACCCTCTGTGGGAATCTGCTTGGTGAACGCTTTCTAATTAGTCACTTCCACGCAAATCCTTCTTTCCCAGCCTTCTTCTGTGAACCTTAACTTAAAACAGTGCATATAAATATGTCTTTCAAGGAGTGTTTCCATAAAGAAAGGAAATTGAGGTCAGGATTATTAAAGTCCCAAAGGCAACTCAAAGTCAACATATCCAAAGCTGAACCTATTACCATTTTCTCCTTATGTGAGCTTCCTTTCCAGTGTTGCCCTTCCCAGAGAATGCCTAAATGTATTCATCCTGGCCCAAAAGCAGAAACTTGGGTTATCTACAACTCTTCTCCTGTGAGTTTCCAAATCTTATTTCTATTTTCTGTACATTACATACATGGAGATTGTCAAGAGCTTGACCAAGAATAATATAGGTGTCATTGGTGACAGTGGGACCCACGAAAGTATATTCAACCTTGTTTACCCACAACAGAGCTTAAAATAAAACTATATTCATTCCTTTGGGCTTTGTTTTTGGCAGTCTTTTACAAACTGTGCACATGCGCATCATGTCCATTTCTTGCAGATATTTTAGCAAAACTGGAAAGAGGATGGGACTTTCCACCATGTCCTTGAAGACTGCTGCAAAGGGTGAGGAAGTGCACATTGATTGTCCTTCCTCCAGGGTCTGAGAAAACAAATATAATCTGTGGGGAAATTCAAGAGAAGCTTCACAAAGAACAAAGGCAATAGGTGAGATTTGGAAGGGAAATTAATTAAGATAAACTAAAATTAGTGGATTTGGGTTTGAGATTCTGAGGGAGTCTGGGCTGTGGAGAGCTGGAGGAGAAAGGAAGCATACTGGCAGAGAGCTGATTCAGGGTCCAAGATTAATTATCATTCAGCATCAAGTTATGTAGTCTGAATCACTACCATGCCAGTTGAGTTTCTTTCCTGTAACACAGGGGATGAGAAAAACATGTGGTTATGGGAGCTTGGAGTCTTGTCCCTAATTTTCACTTAAGAAAGATAATTAAAAAGGTCCCCTTTTCCTTTTTCTGATTATTATTTTTCATTTTTACCTTATTTAAAAGAGCTACTCTCTTCCAAATTACTTTCTCCTTAATATCAAATAACTATTTTCATTCTTGTCATCTGAATATAGAAATGCCTACTGGTACATTCCGACTGGGTATATGATTTATACCAGGTGGAATACAGGATACAGACTGCTTACTCAGTTTACTCATTTATACTGTCTCTTATGTGCAGGACCTCTCTTAGGATACTTCAGTTTTGCTAATGCTTGCAATCAAGGGTAAATATTGTCTGGCTTAGGTAATCTATTTCTCACACCTGTTCTAGAAGCTGGAAACTAATATTAGCTCCAATTTATAGATATTTAAATGGAGTTAGGAAGTTTAAAAACATTTTCTAAAGCCACATGACTGGTCAATTAATGGAACCCGAGACTGAAAACCAGGCTTATGAGTCTCATGCAACCATCCTATCCTCTTCTGTGTTGATGAAGTCTGAATCTGCTTTGAAGTCCAGCCACACATCTAGGTTGATATTATGCAAACATTTCAAAACCATTTTTTTTGTCAAGAATTACAACAAAAGAAAAATTAGATGTTTATTTTCTGGGTCCCCTCATCTCTACTAAAAATTGTTTCCTATAGCTCTATGCTTTTGCAAGGGGCAGGTAAATTTAAAAAGAAATCCAGGTATGACACTTGAACTCCTTTGTGTTATAAACACACCTTACATGTCCAGACTCACCTGTCCTCACTCAGCATCACCCCAACCCTGGGTTTTATGGTTGAACCAAACTAGACTTATGTGGAAATGTTGATGACAGTGATAATGATGACCACAGAGATAACAGCAAGAACAAAGTGGAAATCAAGAAGGAATTTTCAAGCCCTAGAAAGTAGGTGAGTGTGGTGGCTATAAACATGAACTTTAAAACCAGATTGCTTGGGTCTGAACTCTGGTGGTCTGTAATGAGTAAACTTGGGTAATCAGAACTGAAAATAATAACAGTACCATCCTCGTGGGGCTCTTATGTGGTAAAGTGAGAAAACAATGTCTGACACATAGCAATTGTAATGTAAATATTAGTTGCTATCATTATTATTGTTATTTTTATTATTATTATTAGATTGACATGGGTTACAATTCTCTCTCAGATTTTGTTTCCTCTACTTTAAGGCAGGATATAGTTTTTACTTCTTTCATTTGATTGGTGTGAAAAATAAATGGGATAGTATATGTAAACACTCAGCATAGTTTTTGGCACCTAATAATGTATGAGATATAAAATACTATTCCTCTTAATGTTATCTTTATTTCCAAATTCCTCCTTTCACACTGTAGACCCTTGCAATTTCCCAATCCCTGCTACTATCTTGTCTCCTCCATGATCTGATCCTAGCTCATTCCTCACGTGAGTTCCTTCCTCTATTGTGATTGGGTTCTGTTCACTGGCTATTGTCCTGCTGCGGTCATCATCTGTGTATGATGGCATGGGTGGATAAATACTCACTAACTTCCAGATGTCACTCGTAACATCCAGGAGTAGACACACAATCTCTGTCCTCAAACAGCTTATGACATAAGTGAGGAGGTAGGTTAAGCTCAGAAAATAGCCAAAGACTGTTGGCATGTTCTTTAGAATCCACGGTGAGGCAGGTGCTAAGAGGTCTATCACCTGGCTGTGTACTTGTATGCTATTTGCAGCGCACGTATTATACACCTTGTACTCTGCTGAGCACTGAAAACATATAAATTAATAAAACACTTTGCTGTCAAATTATTCAGAGCCTGTTGGGACAACACTGACAGGCTTTCTCAGTTCCACTAATATTGAGAGCCTGATGTCTCAGGAGTGCTACCACGACAAAACTTGCACTCCAGTGAGGATTGGGGTGGTCGATGATTTCCAATAGTGCTGCGTGTAACAAAGAAAAGAAACCACATTAGATGAACTGGGAATGAGGGTGGGGAGGACCTTAGATTGAGTGAACAAAGAAGGCCTTCCTGAGGAGGTGATATAGGACCTGAGACCTCATCCTGAGGAAAAGCCATGCGTTAGAAGAGCTATAAGAAAACACTTTCACCAGAAAAAAAACATCAACAGGAACTTTTGTAAGTAAGAGCCAGCCTGGACTTTTATAAAAATAATTCCAAATACAATAGAGTATGTAGAAGGTGTCATGGAAGCATGAAGGAGCAGGTAGCCGATTATAGGGGGATCTAGCCGTTGTCAACAACAAGGGTCAATGAACTTTTTCTGTAAATGGCCAGATAGTGTATGTTTCAGCTTTTGTGGCCAGATGATATCTGTCACTATTACTCAGCTTTGCTATTGTAACACAAAAATGGTGATAAACCATATGTAAATAAGTAGACTTGGGTGTGTTCCAATAAAACTTTATTTGTAACAATAGGCAGAAGCCCAGAGTGACCTGCTGGCTGTAGTTTACCAATCTGTGTACATCCTGTTTCACATTGTGTTTTCCATTTGGTCACATCACTATATCCCATCTCAGATCTTCCTATTACCATGTTTTGTTGACATTCCTTCATCCAGAAATGGAGTACAAACCCCCTTCCCTTGATTTGAGTGTTCCTTTGACTACAGCAGGTGTATGCTGTGTGACTTCTGAGAGTAAATCATAAAAGATGTGGCAGCTTTCACTCCCCTTGCTTGGGACACACAACTTGAGAATCCTGAGTTTTCACATAAAATGTCCTTCTGCTCTGAAGCCACCATGCTGGGGAGATCACATGGAGAAACTACACAGAAATTCAGCTCTCACCCATTCGAGATTTCCCAGCTCAGGGCCAGCTCTGAAGGAATGCCTTTCAGGTGGTTCCAGTTTGAAACCTTCTAGCCACTGCAGCAGAATCCAGATGGAGCAGAGATGGTCTATTCATGTCTAGTCTTTGAGAGATTTCTTTTTCATTATATATGTGTGTGTGTGTGTGTGTGTATGTATATATAGAGAGAGAGAGAGAGAAAGAGAGAGTTTAAAGCTACTAAATTATAGTCTGTTAGTCTGTTATATAACATGTGATAGTTAATATACTTATAATAATTGTTGCCTGATAACATTTAATTTTTTATATAGCTCTAAGAGACATTATGCATAACCCTCTTTTTACACAGGATTTAAACTCAAGCTCAGGGAGGGAGAATTCATAAAGCTAGAATTCTGATAGGTTGTCATTTTTACTGAACCACAAGATTATTCAAGTGGCTACATCAATTCCTGGTACGTTTTACTCTATTTCAATTATTTTATTTTTCAGAACTAAAATTTTATTTTATTCTTCTTTATACCTTCTATTTCTTCACAGAAATTTGTTGCTGTTGCTTCAACAGCATTTGTAACTGCACATTGGAGCATTTTATTATAACTGTCTTTAAGTCCTTGAACAGCAATTCCAGCATCTGTGTCACCTTGGTATCGGGTCTGTTGACTGTCTTTTCTCCTTCAGGCTCAGATTTTTCTATTTCTTGGTATAAGGAATGTTTTGGACTATATCATGGACATTTTGAGCATTATGAGACTCTAGTTTCTGTCCATATCTTGTATTTTAGCAGTGAGTTAGTCAGCTTGGGCTGCTCCAACAAAATACCATAAACAGTGTTGCTTACAAATGACAGACATTTATTCCTGAAAATTCTGGAGGCTGGAAGTTGGAGACGAGGGTACCGGCATGGCTGGGTTCTGGCAGCAGCTCATTCCGGGTTGCAGACTGCCAAGTTCAACATGGCAGAGTGCAGAGAAGAAGCAAGCTCTCCCTTTACTTTTATAAGGACTCTGATCCCTTTCACGAGGACTCCACTGTCATGTCTTCATCTAACCCTAATTACCTCTCAATGGCCTCACCTCCCCAAACCACCACATTGGGGGTAGAGCTTCAGCATAGGAGTTTGGGTCAGACAAAAATATTCAGTATATAGCAAGTAGGTAGCTAACCTGTTTAAGGTTCAGAATCCTTGTCCTGGTTGCCTTTTGTGGTTTAGATACCCAATTTAGTGCTTAGAATCTATGAAGAGCTATTCTAGTCTGCTCAATGTGTATGTCACCTGGATGGCAGAATTTCACCCCAGAGAGCCCATGGTTCTGACAGGGCAGGGGGAAGGGTACCATCTAGTTACTGCAGAGATGGGGTGAAACTTAGCACTTGGCTTGGAGGCTTCACCCAGTGGTGGTGCTTTGTCCTTGCACAAGCCCCAAGGTCTCTAGCCACTCATACCTTTGACCCCACCTTTCAATGTTCTTCAACTAGATGACTCACACATTTTGTCCAGTTTTTAAAAATTGTTTAGCAGATGAAGTAAAATAAAGTATGTTTCTCACACAGTCAGAACCAGCAGAAATCATTTTTTAACTCTAAATCCCATGATTTTTCTAGTATTGCACACTGTTTCGGGGCTGTGATATTTGAAACAGTATGTGTCCTGCCTATTCTTAAATTGGATCCTGAGCATTGAGATACATGCCTTCCACTGTCCTTATTCCCTACATAAGACCACGTCAAAGTTACATCCAGAATATGTTCTCTATCTTTTGCAGTCCTTTCATTCCTCCTCCTATCCTTCCCCTAAAGACAGGGACATTACTGTTACCAGCCATATTCAAATCACTGATTGGCCTAGTTCACTAGAAGATGGGATCACAGTGTATCGTAAGGAGGGCTCATGGATGAGGCACTGTCAGAGCAAGAAGACATGGAGTCCGACGCAGGAGGAACGAGGTCCCCCCACCTCTCTTCCTTTTCCTTTTCAATACATTTGGCTTCAGTGATGCTTGATTCAGAGACTATTGTGGGAGTGGGTCCAGTCATCTCTTCGTTGCTCTTCTTCCCTTTTTTTAAATTTTGCCTTCCACATAATTGAAGTTAAGAGAACAGGGTTTGTTACCATTGTTCTTTAGTTCTTCTTTGCAATTATCTGGAGTGTTTTAACATTGGGGGTTAGGGTGTTAGAAGTTTAGTTCTAGCTCCATTTCAGCATCACCATGGTGCCACCCTCAGCAGCCTTTGTGTGTGTGTGTGTGTATGTGTGTGTGTGTGCGTTCACCATTATCTCTCCCTCACAACCATCAGGAGAATGGGTTTGGTCAGCAAGAAGAAAGGGGTAGACAGCCAAAGTGGGTACAAGAACATTTGAAGTAATGATATTCTCTACAGTGCAGAGGCCCTAACAGAGTAGAAGTCTCCTATTAGTAAGTAACTCTAGAGAAAAGGTACATGGTAATGGAAGGGTTTTTGTTGTTGTTTACATAAAGAGTAACACATGCTTGTTCTCAAAATCACGGGGCTTAAGCCTGGGTAGTCTCAGAGGTCATCTGTGAATGTTAAGATGACCTCTACCTCCTTTCTGGGCATCAGGATACTACTGGCATGGTCTGTCTGGTGATTGTCTCCTTCTTTTCACCTGCTCTCCTTCTTCTTTCCTAAATATATGTAAGGCTTTCTTAAAACAATATGAAGATACAGACATTCTTAAAGGAAGAGAGAAAGACTATTCTTTGCCAGGAAACTGAGCATCTATGTTCTACTAACCATTCAACCATTAGAATTATAGATGAGACTCAGACCCAGGAAGGCAGAATCTGCCTTCTGCCCACTCTGAAAAACTTCCAGAACATTCTCCTTTTTCAGTTTTCCAGACATAGTGAAAGACTGCTACTTCATGGGTATCAAGAAAATGGATGCTTATGACCTTCTTCTCCTGGAATTAAAGTCCAAATTACTGCAGTGGTGTGGGTGTTGGATTAAGCACTTTGATTTTCCATTTAAACTGAAGGGTCATAGACATCAGGCCTTATCATTAAACAAGCCCTCCTGTCTAGTCACCTTTCTCAAAGCATCTTCGGAAAACACAGTTCATTGACTCAGCCCAGTTAAGTTTAGCTGCAAAATTAAAAAAGAAAAAAAAACAGCTATCAAAGTTTTGTTTACCATGGCCTCTCTCCCAACCTTATTCCAGTTTTATTCTCCAGCTTCCCTTCAACAGAGTTTGATTTAACAAGAAAATGGTGGGTTCATTCACTCAGCCAGGGAGCATATCTCATGTTTGAGTTCTGACATGAAAATCATCTTTGAGCAGACTTCTCCACAGCCCCTTCTGAGAGCAGCAGGGCTGTCATGGTGATTACAGACTTGGAGGAAGGAAGCTGTACCTTGAAAGGCAGTAGAGATGGCAAAGGTTTTCTCTGGGCAGGGTCCAGAGCTAATGGAAGACAGAAACCAAAGGTGATGGAAATACAGTCATGATGAGTTTGGGGGGATACTATTTTATTTTATAGGCTGTAAGCATTAAATAAATGACTCCTGTGGCTCCTAGACTTTGGATATAAATATGGCACAGATCCCAGGCTTTCCACCTGGAGAATTTAAACCCGCAATTTCATATAACATGTCTACAACATCCTTAAAGAAAAGTGGATAAAGGAACAGACATGTTCCTCCCAGCCCAGGTTGAATTGCTTCAAAAATTTTCATATCTATTTTGAGCTTCTACATTGAGTACTAGGCATATATACGTGAAAAATGGCATGTTCTCTCAGGATTTATAACTTGATAATAGAGGAAGTCACAGCAATGAATAGCTGTCATGTACATGGTTATTAGAATGTCCTACTCAGAATGCCAACACACACCATGCAGAAAAAGAGCCTGTGAGTTAGACTTGCCCCCAATCTGAGTTTAATACAAAGTTCGGTCTCTCATTAACTCTGTGACTTTGGGTCAGTTACTTTATCCCTCAGAGGCTCAGTTTCCCCATTTGTGAAAGGAGAATGACAGTATCTCGTTCTGTGAAGGTGAAATGGAGATATGCAAATAAGGTAATTGGTGTGTGTCTGACATGTGCAGCAAATGCACAAAAACTGGTAATTCTGCACTGATAACTTTGGGATTTGGGGAAAAGAGAAAGACATCGTGATTTAGGGCTCTGGAAAGGTTTTTTGCAGAGGTGACTCTGGAGGAAGGGTTTTTCCATTGGACTGAAGTTGTAGGAAAAGCCATTTCAGACAGAAGTGGCTGGCAGAAGCAGACATGCAAAGCAGAGTACAAAGTTCATGGTGGGCTAATGTGCAGTGGGAGATAATTTTGTAAAAATAGGATGGGGCCAAAAGACAGAAGATTTCTACTTCCCATCTGAAGAATATGTGCTTGATTAAACAGACAATGAAGTCATTGAAGGCTTTTGAGTAAGAAAATGACAGGCTGGGAGCTTGTCTTTCTCAGAAACGTTATTTAGGAGGCTGTGAGAGGGGTAGTTGGATTTCAGGCAGGGGGCTTCAGAAAGCCCTTAGGGTCAGGCCTATGAGGGGCAGAGAGAGGTTAAATATCAGAAGTTACATATGAAGCATGATTTTGATTTTGTTTTTAAGGGGAAAAATTAATTCTTGGCAGCAAGGACCAAATGTAAAAGCTAAGAGAGATGGGGAGGAGGCGTGGGTGGGGGGAGAGGGGCGGGAGAACGGAATGTTCTTTCTGTTCTTTCTTGTCTACTTGACACTTGGAGTGTTGCTCTAGTAAATCATTTTGCAGAGGCAATCAGCACACCTGTTCGTGAGCTTTGGCATTTAATTGGCACTGCCCGCGGCCCCTGCACAGAGGCTGACAATGGATGGCACTGGTGTGTGAGTGAAACACATTTGCATTTCTTAGAAGATTGCCAGTGAGCTAATAATCATGGTTGTCTGAGATCTTCCCAGGGAGGACACATCGGGCAGGGACAAGGGGCCTCTCAGGCCTTTGGGCCCTTTACTCAGCCCCTGGTGAGCCCCAGTATAAAAGCAGGTACTTAGAGGACCAAGGTGTCCCCTCTCAGAGTCAACAACAAGAAAAGGCACTAGGCTAGGATTAGGGAGCTTGAGTCCTTATTCTGGGTACCCCACTAACTTACTGTATACACTGGACTTGGTCATTTGCCTTTTGTGTATTTTAGCTAATTTTTCTAAAAAATGGTTCTGAAAGTAAAGAATCTAAGCTGTAGACATTGCAGCTGGGCTCTGGTTTGGTTAAGCTAGGTATCATACATATTATTCATTTCTCAGACTCTTATTGACCACTTTGGTGTTCCAGGCCCCAGGATGAGCTCTAGGTATTAGCATACACAGTAAAGTAAGATACTGTTCAGTTTTTAGGGATCTCACAGTACACTAGGACTAACACTTAAACAATTATATTGATTTAAATGTAGAAAATATTATAATAGAAGTGGGTGCACAGCCCAATAGAAGTCTGGATGGGGAGGGGGCATTTAAGCTGGATGTTGGGGTATGAGAAGCACTTTCTAGCTGGAAAGAAGAAAGATTTCTGGGTAGAGACCACAGCATAGACAGAAACAGAGATGCTTAATTGTATATTCTGTGGGAAAACAGTGGTAGTCCAATATGTTAAAGGACTTTGGGGGAAAGTTGTGAATGTTAGGTTTCGAACATGTATTTCAAGTTATTGGAACTCAGAGCCCTCAGGTTAATCAAAAAACTGAGCAGGCAGGTTCCCATACCACCCCACCTCCTCCAGCACCAGGCAGCCATGAGGAGCTGTCCACGGTACTGAGAGACTGCAAACCTTCAGAGACAAAAGAGGTTTTTCATGGGAATATGAAACATGCTTTTTAGAAGAGCTTTTATTTTTAAGGTTAACTGAAGAAGGACTCCAGTTCAGGAAAGGGTAGAGGATGAGGAAAAAATATATAATATATATATATACTTTATATAAAATATATAAAATATGTATATTTTACCAAATGTTTCCCCTGCCCCACCACCCATTCCAGAAGGATGGTTTCTTTAGTGGCTGGGATATGCTCAGAGAAAATGCACAGAGGCTGTGAAGGGCTGAATGGTGGAGGGTGGACACCTCTCCCCTCAGGGAAGACAACGCTTCATCTGCCCTTTAGTGGAACGTGAGGTAGAGAGCAGCCCTGGGAGCAGGCTTGCCTGTTCCTGGGGCTGGTTGGAGGTCTGAGGTTGGTCCAGTGGGAAGCCTCCATTATTAATACACTCAGTCTCCCAGAGACTCTGTTCAAACTTATTCCAAGGCAGTTCTTAGAGTCTTGGTTTAATAATTCACCAACTTTATTGCCTTCCTACTGAAATGTTTATCAGTTGGGACCCCAAAGATCCGTGGCAGAGTAGTATTACTGCTAGAGAATTAATTAAGCCTGGCAGGAATTCTGATTCTCACTCTCTCTCAAACATTTAAAGGAGCCCAGTTACTAGGAGGGACCACAGCAGAATTGTTTAAGACCACTCAAGTCAGACTGCCTGGGTGTGAGAGGGCTTCACTCTTTACTGGGCCAATAACTTAAACACTCAGACCCTTGCTGTTTGGCTCAGTTTTCTATGATGGCTACGAAAATTACCACAAACTCGGTGGATTAAAACATCTGAAATTTATTTTTTCATAGCTTTGGAGGCCAGAAACCTGAATTCAATATCCCTGGGCTCAAATCCAGGTGTCGACAGGGTCATGATCCCTCCAGATGCTCTAGGGGAGAGTTCATTCTTTTCTTCTTCCAGCTTCTGGTGACCACCAACATTCCTTGGCTTGTGGCTGCATCCCACTAAATTCCAAGGCCTGTGTTTTCAATCCCCTCTCTGCTCTGATTTCACATTGGCTTCACCTGTATGTGCAGTAAAATCTCCTTCTGATAATCTCCTTCCTCTGATAAGGGCACAGGTGATTATATTTAGGTCCTACCTGGCTAATGCAGAATAATTTCTTCTTATCAGGACCTTTAATTTAGTAACATCTGTGAGTGCCTGTTTTTGTCAGATGAAGCAAACTTCACCAGTTCCAGGGATTTGAATGTGGATATCTTTTGGATGGTTATTTTTCAGCTTACCACAGTGTTCTCAAAAGTAATGTGGACCTAATGAAGGAACCTCATTGGGTACATATGAACATTAATGATAGTGCCTCCTCTCTCGGATCAACCTCTCTCTCTCTCACACACACACACACGCACGCACACCAGTATCTGCCACATGGTAAACAATCAGTACATGTTAAAAATGACAGTTATTTCATAAAACAGCCATCTCTTTCCTCTTCTCTACCAAAGTCCTGTGGGCCTCTCTCTTTCTCCCCCTTTATCCTTCCCATTTCTACTATTGCATTTTCCAAATTATTCTCTTCTTCACACTGTAAGCAGCACTCTGATGACATGGTTGTTTTTCTGTTGCCATCTCTTTTCCCAAGATGATCTCTCTGCCAGGAATCAACCTTACTTTCCTCACTGAGGAGGGGTGAAAGTGGGACATGGAAGAGGGGAGAGAGCTGTGAGCAAAGAAGGAGGGAGAAAGGGAAGACCATGAATCCACACACATGGACATTTTCTTTCTTAGCAAAATCCTTCCTCTCCTAACTTCATTTATAGCCCACAGCATCACTACATGCCCACATGGGAATGCTGGAAGGCATCCTATACCCCCCTCTTATGTCTCTCTTATTTCCAACACCACTCCTCACTTCTTATCAGCCCACACCCACAAGAGTCCCTCTCAGAAAGATCTCTTGGTTGGGCCTTTGCTGTTTGGTCCCACTGCCATGCTCTTAGTTAAGACTCTAATCATCACCACTCCCCATGCAGATGATTAAAATAGCCTCTTAATTGATTTCTGCCTCTTAACTTACCCCATCCTTTACATATTCCAGAAGCTCATTTTGTTTGTTTGCTTATTTGTTTTTCAATTCAGAGGTAGCACATTTCAAGATAAGAGCATGACCTTTGGACTGAGAATGGTGATGATCCAAGTTCTTACTCTACTATTTACTAATTCAAAATATTTAATATTTCTGAGCCTCAGGGACAGTCTAAAAAAGCTGTTACGAAAAACTGTGTAGAGTAGTGAGTGAAAAGCATTTGTGTGGTGCTTATCATATGGCAGGGGCCAAACAAACTTGTAATTCCCTTTTTCTTGTTGAATAAAACAAACAGAAACTCCTTACATTATGCCCCTATACACATCCCCTATGAAGCACCTGGCTTTGCTGATTCTTGCCTCCATATTCCCCACCCTTAATAAGGATTCCTCTCAATTGGGTTATTCCAGGCACCACACAGCCATGCGCTATTTTTCCTGCCTTAAATTAATTACTTGACTCTACTTCTGTGAGTCTTCACCACATTTCTATGTTCCCCATTGTTGCAAATCTTGAAAGAGTTGTTCTCAATATTTCAATCTCTATTCTTTAAAGCCACACTAAGCAGATTTCTTCACACTGCCCTATGGAAATTCCTCACTTTAAAGTCACCACTGACCTCCATGTTGCTAAATCCAGTGGTCAGTTTTCAATCTTCATCTTACTTGATTTGTTAGCTGCACTTGACACAGTCAACTCACTTCTCTTTGATACCCTTCTTAAAAGTATTCCCTGGGCTCTAAATCCTCCTGATTTCCCTTCTGCTTCATTAGTGGCTCTTTCTCAGTTTGCTTTGTTTATTCCTTGTCTTTGTAACCTCTTCCTCTGTGGCTTCTCCTGGCTCCATGCTGTCCTTCTCTTCCCTTACAAAGTTATCTCTCTGCTGATCACACCCAACATCATCAGGCTTTAAACAAAATCTATATGCTGAAGGGTCAAGACCTCTTCCTCAACCTCCAGATGCTATTTTCAATTGTTTGTTTTACATCTCTATTTGAGAGTCTGGTAGACAATTCAAACCCAACTTGCCAATCATCTCCCCACACTACCCAGCACCACAACCTGCTCCACTCTGACACCTTCCCATCCCAGATGTTGACAAATCCTCCCTTCCATGTGCTAGGTCCAAAATCCTTTCTACACAATCCTCTAGGATATCTTACTTGGTTTTGGCAGAGATTTTTGTTTCCTTGCAGCACACTGTATAGACTGTCAATGTGACATTTATTACACTATGTCTAGTTTATGTCTCTCTTTGTGTCTTTTTTTTTCCCCCTGCTTAGTTGTACTTTCAACTTCTTGCAGTTAGGGACATCATGTGTCCTAAGTATTTGGCACAATGCTCAGTATAATAAATGTTTGTGAAATAAATGAATGAAAAATTTAGGGTAGAGGTATTATGGTCTATAATTCAAAAAATTGGTCTACAGTCCCTTAAAGGTAATCAATATATACAGAAAAATACAAGGAAGTTAAGACTGGATGGAAAATATACAAAGATTTGTCATTTTTTAGTCTTGATCCAGTGTTGGTGTTGAACGTAGTGATTTTTAGCAGCATCAGGTAAAACAGAACAGAGAAGATAGACAGATCAGTTTTAAATCTCCTCAATAAAAGAATCTTAGGGCAGGGTATAAATGAGGATTTTGGTTTGAGTACACTGGGGAGATCTGAGCTCTCAGTCAGGGAGAAATGTGGAATCGAATCTCAGCTTCATCATTTGCCAGCTGAGGACTTTGGGTAAGTTATTCAATGTCCCTGAGTTGAAGGTTCCTCATCGGTGAAATTAACATAGCAAATACTCACCTCAAAGAGTTATTTTGAACATTAACTGGGACAGAGCCTGATTCATCATTAATACTAAGTAAATGGGTGCTATAATTTTTAACCTCAAGTATTTGCCTCAGGAAACAAGAAATGAAAACAAACTGAGAATCCTTATTTCCAAATTGTTCCGGTTTTCTATATATTTTAAAATTCTTATTTAAATGTGTGCTTGTACATGCATGTACATACATGTGTGCATGAATTCCTATGTGTGTCTATGGCTGTGACTGAGGTAGAATGGAGAGGAATAATGCATATGACCAAAGGGTCTCACTATCTAACTATGGAAACATGTGTAGCCACAAAGACTCAGACTGGCTTTTTAAACTCACTTTCTCAACATCTTTCCCAGCGTCAGGCACTATCAAGACTACTGCCTTCTGCTTTGCTCCTTAACAGCCACTGTTGCTGGAGAAAGCCACATGGAGAAAGCCGTGACAAGACGATACTCTCTAAACTAAATTGTGAGCTCTGTTGCCAGCTTAGCATCCTCGTTCCCTATAATTTGTGTTGCTTTGGCATGACCCCACCTGGAAAATCAGCAATAGTTGTACAAAGCCAATAGTCCTCATTTGTGTCCTCAAAAACAACATTGTAGGAAGCTATTTAATTAATATGCAAAGATTGTTACAAACATTACATTTTATATGAAAACAGAAAGCTCTTGATGAATGTGGGAGATCTGAACTAATGAGGAGCCAGTAAACATGAAGATAAGGCCAGTTCCTGCAGCCTCCTCTCTTACTGTGTTCACCTTTTGATGTCTCTTGCCCTAGAAGCCCCCTTTGCACTGCTTAACATTCTCCTGGCTCTACCTTTTATGCAGCCACTGCTATAGTGACAGTTTCATGCAAGTTGCTCCAGTTTTGCCAGGTGCAACCTGACAGCGTCCCCCTACACCTGCACTGAACGCTTTTCACTTCCTGCCCTGGAGATTTTCTGCCGTGAAGATTGGAATGCACCATGCACATACCTAGAACTGTGAGGGGAAGTAATGACTGTGGAGCCGTCCTTGACTTGATTAATAAATGTTCTACCACCTCTCCCCTTGGCAGACAGTTTTGAGAAATATTTCATAAAGCGCTTTAGAAAATCTCCCAGGATTGATGACCAGTTGGCTTTCTCTCATTTGTTTCATTTTCCAACCTTTGATTCTCTTCCCTGGGATCATATTCCTAAATAAATTACCTGTCTCAACTTTCAGAAAACACGGGTTCAGCTCACCCACCCTGCTAAAACACATTGCAACAATTGGCACACACTAAAATAAATAGTAGGTTTCATTGTTTACTTCACATACTCAGATGGCTTCACATTTGGAACAAGTAAAAGATTCAACAATATTTCCTTCTGAGACTGACCTCTTGGATATTTTTTCTTCCTTTGGAGTCTCTACCTCATTTACATTCCCTTATGTTTCAAACAAGGTAACCCTGCAACCCTTGGTTATAGCTGGCTGACTGAAGTATGGACACTTGGTTCAGAAAGAATCAATATTTTGGCAGGGCTGAGTCAATCATGTTTTATCCTGCCGTATTGGAAAAATTGGTGATATATGATAAGAGTTATCTTTGCCGTGCTTCGTAGATATTCTGTGTCTTCACATGGCTTCCATTCTGCGGCTCTTCCTCCACTGTTTGTGCAAAACAATACTTTACCTTTGCACTAGGTCAGCATTCCCACATTCTATTCAAGAGGCCATCCTATCTCTCTACTTACCGTTGCTCTGAGCATCTTGAAAATGTCCTATACATATACTGCCTCAATGCCTTTATGTCCCAGTGGATCCCCTTGCAGTCTGGATGCAGCTCTACTAAATTGATTGACTGGTATGTTGACAGTGCTCTTTCAGTGACAAGAGTCATTTTGTCCTCAGCCTCCTCCAACACATCTAGTTTTGCTAAATACCTCTATTTTTCTTTAGGCTTTTGTGTCTTCTTTTTCTGAGTCTTCCTATCAACTTGATGCATGTTTTTCTATATGTGAAAGTCTTTCCTAAGGTTCAGGTCTCTGTGCTTTCCCTTTAGGATCTCTTCCTCGGAGGCATTTCTACAAGGTGGATGACTCCCCTAATGACAACAAAGGAATTAGCTTCTCCTGCATATTCTGGTCTGAATTTCCAGTATCCGCTGGACAGCTCCCTTGGTCAGCTCCTGAACTCTTTAATACCGAACTTAACCACTTCTACAAAAAGGCTCAATCTGTATGAGTTTGGGACTGATTCAAAGAGAATGCTAGCAGAGAGGGGAAGAAAGAGAAAAATCAACCACTCACTTAGCCACTCACTTATTAGTGGTAATTAACAGAGATGGAAAAAAATAAACAAGAGGCATTTATTGGACAATTCCTCTCTTCACTTCCTTGCCCAAGATAACTGGGTAGGAGGAAGATGGTTGTTTATTGAATCCCTACTGTGTGTCAGAAGCTAATATAGGTGTTTCAATAGACTATTTCATTTAGTTTTCAAAAACAATTCTGTTTTATGCATTTTCCATTATCAACCCTATTTTACAGGCAAAGAAACCAGGGCTACAAGATATTAAGTGAGATTTCTTGAGTATGTGTAATGAATTTTAAGTCCAGGATAAAGTAATAAGTCCATTAAACTTTAAAAACTTTGTCTTTCTCATCACAACTCACAATATGAGAAAATAAGGAAGTTCATAAAGCCTTGAAGATTAGAACATAATTAATATCTGACTTTGAATTGACATTTAAGGCTGGAGTCAAGGTTTTTTAAGGTTTGTGCTGGTGGTCAGTTATAAGTCATAGTCCTTCTTTTTGGAAATTTTTTCTCTCAGAAATTACAAAGAGAGGGCTTTTATTTTATTTGGAGTTAGTCTCTACAATTAGAAATCTAGAACACTCTATTCTCATTCTGTACCCTTCCTCATAACTTTTTTAAAAACATGTTTTATGTTCACATTGATTTTTCTCTAGTTTTCTTTTTTTAAACATTTAAAAAATAAATTTCTGTTGTTTTTTAAAAGATTTTATTTATTTATTTTTAGAGAGAGGGGAAGGGAGTGAGAAAGAGAGGGAAAGAAACATCAACGTATGGTTGCCTCTCATGTGCCCCCAACTGGGGACCTGGCCTGCAACCCAGGCATGTGTCCTGACTGGGAATTGAACCAGTGACCCTTTGGTTCACAGTCTGCACTCAATCCACTGAGCTACACCAGCCAAGGCTAGTTTTTTTTTTTAAACACACACACACAAACACATGTGTCCCTATATCAGGTTTTCTCAACATACTATTGTCATTTTGAGCTGAATAACCCTTTGTTGTGGATGAGGCTGTCCTAGCAGGTTTAGCAGCACCCCTAGTCTTACACACTAGAGGCCAGCAGCATCTTCTCCTAGTATGACAACCAGCAATATCTCCAGACAATTTCAAACGTCTTATTAGGGGCAGAATTACCCCTGGTGGAGAATCACTGATCTGTGTTTACATGCACATATATCCACATTGTATATATCAAACAAGAAGGCATGTGTGGGTCATGAAAGCTGAGATTTATTACTCTCTCCCAGTGCTTGGAACAGTGCCTGACATACTTGGCAGAAAACACAACAACGATTAGTTGCATGAATAAATAAATGAGAAGGAAGGCAAAACAATTTTATTGAGAGTCTACTTTATGCCAGATCTTTCATTAAGAACTTTTTTTCAATACACTTATTTTCCAGATGAGAAAACAGAGAGGCTCAGAGAGGGTGGTTTCCCTGATTCATACAGCTAGGCAGCATTAAGAATTGGCATTTCTACCTGGTTCCATCTGCACTACAGTTCGCCCTCCTTTCAGGGCACCAAACTGTGTTATACTCGTGGAATTATGAGAACCATTGTTAAAGCCTGAACTAATGGATTGCTAATTACCATGTCAGCTTCCCCCCCGCCCCAGGGAAAATGGTTTATAAATCATGTGCTGGCCAAACTAGCATTTTTGAATTCTATTTTCCTAATTCTCCCAGTCTCCTACTATGAGTGACCTTGTTTCTCTCTTTCCAGAGAACATTGCAAAGTTAGAAACTTACACTGTGATCTGAGAGGAATGATTTTTTTCATCTACTTAGCCACTCAGTGATGTGGACCTGACCCAAATTGTTTTTGACATATTAGTTGCCCAGATATGAAATCTCAGTGACCTTGATCAACCAGGTCTAGCTGACACCTTTGTCTACAGCTGGGAGTCACAATCTGAAGCCAGCAATCTTTAATAAAAGTGTCTTTTTCAAGAGCCTCAGGGAAAATAGGCTTCTAACTTTGCTGTTTGGAAGGAGACTAGAAAGAAAATGAACAAATGCATCAAGAAAGATTTTTCTCTTGGTTTAAATGTTAGACATGAGACATTGCAGTGAGTTTTTAGGCAAAGTTTGCCTGGTTGGGATGGCTTCCATGCAACTAGAGTTTTGTAGTGTCTGCTCTTTCCTCTTGAAAGCGAAACACATGTGGCAATTATAATGATGACAGTGATACTGATAAGCTAAATGCTACCTGCTTTTAAGTTGTTCCTACAACAAAAAAAAGCAATGTTGACATTCCTTGGGGCAGCCCTCTTTGGTGCCTTCCCTCTGATGAATATCTGGGGACACAGGCCCCTTTCAACTCATAAGCCCCATCTTCATCACTGGGCTCCCAGGGTTGATGCAGAGGCGAAAGAGAACATGGTGAAGGTTTACCATATATTTAAGTTACTTGGCCTGGGATTGACACACATTACTTTCATTCATATTTAGTTTGCTAAAAGCAAGTAACGGGGCCCTACACAGAGTAACTGCAAGGGCATTGGGAAACATAATCCATGGCTTGGCAGCTGCTTCCCAACAACAACTTTACACCATAGTGAGAGAACATGAATCCTTAGTAGTCTGAACTTGTCATATGTGCTGTATGCTTTTCAAGGTTCACTAACATGATACCTATCTACTACAAGTAAAAAAACGATGGTATCAATCATTCTTTCTTCCTTTTGCATAGGACTATAATGTTCATTACAGCGATTAATAATTATATATTAATATATAATAAATGTGAAACTATTCATAAAATACATGGCACACAGTAAGTACACCACTTGCTATCTATATATTTGTTACATTTTCTGAAAAAATGGACCATTAGCATTAAAATTTTTAAATGATCATTCGGGGACTCCAAAAAGACTGGGCTCTAATTTGGCATTCAAATGAAGTCCATTTGGTTGCACAGACATTTATTTAGTGTTTCCTGTGTCTGAAGAGTTTGTCTCCCAGGTAGGACTGTGGCTGTCTCTGTCTTCTTTGGTCTGTTATGAAATCCATCCACTGAACAGAAGGAATGACCAAATATTGTATTTCATATTTGGTAACCAACAAGAACAAATTCATGAGACTACAAATCCTCAGACCAAAGTGTTTCCTGTGGTGTTGGGCCTACCGCTAGTCAAGTTCACTAATTGCTGACATATCTTTAATAGTATTAATTTCCTACAGCTGCCTTTACACATTCCCCCAAGAATTGGGGCTTAAAAACAGAAATTTACTGTCTGACAGTTCTGGAGGCCAGAAGTCTGACATAAAAGGGTTGCATGGTTGGTTCCCCCGGGAGGCTCTGCAGGACAGTCTGTTCCACGACTCTCTCCAGGCTTCTGCTGGTCGCCAGCAATCCTTGGTGTTTTTGGTTTGTAGCTTCACCACCTCAAACTCTCTATTTATCTTCCCGTGACATCCGTCCTGTGTGTCTGTGGCCCATTCGCTGTCTTTCTTATGAGGACACAAGTCATGAGATGAGAACCCACCTAATCCAGTATGATTTCATCTTAACTTGATCCCATCTGCAAAGATCCTATTTCTAAATAAAGTCATGTTCTGAGATGCCAGACATTAAGACATAAAAGTAGCTTTTTTTTTTGGCAGACTTAATTCAACCCCCGGCATTAACCAAATCAATTTTACTGAGGTTATTACTAATAATAATAAAATGGCAAATGTCATATGCTTGCTATATACTGGGCATTAAATGTTTTATACTATTGCCTTATTTAATCAAAACACCCTTATGAAGCAAGCCTCATTGTTATTATTATTACTCCTGCTACTATCATCATCATCATCATCATCATCATCACCATCACATAATTTTTATGTGAAGAGACCGAGTGAGACCCAGAGGAGCATGGTACCTTGCCCTAG
Source organism: Desmodus rotundus (assembly GCF_022682495.2). Lineage (NCBI taxonomy): Eukaryota > Metazoa > Chordata > Mammalia > Chiroptera > Phyllostomidae > Desmodus > Desmodus rotundus. Next base: position 174,494,566 of record NC_071390.1, read on the forward strand.
GTGAGACCATCACCTGGCACAGGTGGCGCTGGAATAAAGTCAGTGGGAGTTCAGAGACTATGGTCTCATCTAGTATCTTGTACAGTTGACATCTTTTTCTAACCCAGTAGTGTTCCTGGAACCAGCGCAAATGAGCACTTCTCCTCCAGTTCCAGCCCAGCATGTGGGGCTTTCTCCTGCTCTTTCACTCTCTTAAACTTTCCATTCGAACCCTTCTGTCAGTCTGGATACGCTTCCCCCAATTTTCACCTCAGAGCACTCAGAAGGAGGCTGTTCTTCTCCAGCTCCTTTAACCAAAGCCAAGGATGATTAGCTGAACCTTTTCCTGGAGCTGAGCTCTTGCTCAAGGCAAACTTTCAGAATGCCAGCTTCTTTGCTCAGCATCTCTGGCTGATTGCAGAGTGTGAAGAGCCCTCGCTTTCCTTCCAATTCCGAGTGAATGTTTGTGCAGGGCTTTGCCGGGAGCCTGAATTATTATTCCTCCCACCTAGAGGGAAATCGAAAATTACTATTTGGGTGGGAAACAAACTTAATTTTTGTTCTTTATTTAAGGTTTGGTAAATGTTAGAAATTGTCTGTTTTAACAAATAAATATTAAAAAGAAAAAGTAAACCAAGAGTGTCAAGGTGTAGCTAACGACCCCTCCACAGCACACCTTGGTTTCTAGGCCTCTGAAGTAGCCAGGGTTCATAAGCTCTCTTTCCCTCTCACCCTTATATACGTATTATATAAAATGAGGTAAAGGGTTAGTTAGATTTATTTTAAACCAAACAGAATCATACGGGACATATTACTTTAAAATTTATTTGTAAAAAATATATCATGAACATATGACATAAATTGTGACTATTTTAACCCAAGGTTTAGTCCTTGGGTGTCTTCTCTGGCCCACTAGTCTCAGTAACGTCACTTAGTCCTGAGCCATTACCAATCTCTAGGTTGCTGACTCGCAAATGTACACCTTCAGAGTGGACCTTTGCCTGCATTTCAGACTTGAGTATTGTACGGCCTACTCACCCTCACTCTTTGCCTGTGCCTTAGATACTTAAAACTTAGTACGTCCAACATGGAACTCCTAATGCTCTCCTCAGAACTGATTCTGCGTGTGCTCTGCCACCTCTTCATTTATGAAGGTCCCTTCGTTCTGTTGGCTGAGCTCCCCAAAATCTCGCAGCTGCCTGGGAGTCCTCTCTGTGTCCCATGACATACCGAATCCTTCAGCAAATCCTTCTGGTTCTCTTTCAGATTACATTCAGAATCCAACCTCTTGTTACTTTCTACTTCATCTCTGTCGGGTTTGAGCCAGAATTATAACATATTTTATATGAAAATAAAATTATATAATATATATTGTATATAAAAGAAATATTCACACAGAATACATGATTATATATAAGATGTATTATATTTATTTGGGTTTAAATATATAAATATATACTATACAATTATGTATCACATATACTCCACAATATTATTTATAAATTATATATAATATATAATCTTTTTTGTTCTAATTTTTATAAATTGATATTTTATAAAAATGGGATTAAAACATATATGTTGTTTCATTGTGTTTTTTCTCTCTCCCTGATTTATTTCTAATTTCTGCTATTTTTATTGCCACACATTTGCTCCTTCCTTTCTTCCTCAAACAATGCTGACAGCCAGACGTGCATCCTTTCCTGCTTAGTTTCTCTGGCTGAGCTCTGAGAGAGGGACTCTGTTCTTCATGTCTGGAGACCGGGGACCCAGTCAGAGTCTGGTGCACGGCAATGAATTAACCTGTTGGACAATTAGGAGAATAAGAGATGGACTAGCGTTTGCTCTGATTTAAGGCATAGATCTGTTTCCAGTCCCCAGGGAAGTGTACCTGTGTTGACCTGTGAGTGTTTTGGGACAAAAGATCACCATCCTCATTCCCAAACCTCTGGCCTTCTGTTGGAACCCCCTTGCTTGCTTATGAGTCAGGAATAATAATGGCTACTACTTATGGTGCTGTGATTATATGCCTAATATGATGGTAAACTAATTACATGGATCATCTCATTTAGTATTCTGAACACTGAATGAGAAGGCACTGCTATTTTTCCCATTTTATAGATGAGGACTCTGAAGAACAGAAAAACTGGTGTCACAGTATAAATGGCAGAGCTATGCTTCAAATCAAGGCAATGTGACTCCAGTATCTGAGTCTCTATTTGTTGTTTTTTATTGCATTTATTGGAGCAACATTGGTTAATCAAGTTATACAGGTTTCAGGGGTACAATTCTGTAACACATCATCTGCATATTGTATTGTGTGTTCGCCACCCCGAGTCAAGTCTCCTCCCATCACCATTTATGTCCTCCTTTACCCACTTCTATCCCCTCCACTCCACTGCCCTTTCCCTCTGGTAATCATGTTGCCTGTGTCTAGGAGGGTTTTTTTTTTCTTTTTGCCTGTTTGTTTGTTTGTTTGTTTTATTGCTTAATCCCTTCACCTTTTTCACCCAGCTCCAAAACCTCCCTCCCCTCTGACAGCTGTCAGTCTGTTCTCTATCTAGGAGTCTGTTTCAGTTTTGTTTGTTAGTTTATTTTGTTCATTAGATTCCACATATAAGTGAAATCGTATGATGCTTGTCTTTCTCTGACCGACTTATTTCACTTAGCATAACATTCTCCAGGTCCATCCATGTTGTCTGTCACAAAGGCTAAAATTTCCTTCTAAAAGGGAGATGACAAAATGATCCCTTCATGACATTGCAGAACCTGCCTTGAAAGACACATGGGGCTTTGTTTTGGCATTAACCAGACAAGGCAGAAGGACAGGTGCTGACCCAATAGTGAGTCAGGAGCCCAGGCCCCTTACTCTGACATCTTAATAGGCTTCCTGGACTCTGGTGTCTCCATTTGCAGAACAACAGAGCTGGCCAATCATGACACAGCTGTCATGGGCCCTGAAGCCAGGCAGTCTAACAATCTCACCACATGCCAGCTGTGTGTACTGAGGCAGGTGACGTAATCACTCTAAATGTCTTTTTTTTTATATATATTACATCCAGAGTGGACATATAAACCCTATAATAATAAGAAGTTGTTGGGGGAAGACACATGTGCCCTATGAAGAGAAGAGCTCAGGCAGGGCTCATGGTGAATGCCCAGACAGGCACTCCATGACAGGCTCTGATCCTCCTACAGGTGAGTCTGGAAAAGCAGAGCGTAGTTCCCAGAGCTCCTGCCCCTTCTTAGCACCTTTACTTCCATTGGTATGCTAATCCAAGCAAGCCTCCTGATCTGCAGCTGTGGGATTTGGGGTTGGAAGGTGTGTAGAGCTTGGTTCCCTGGCAGCCAGGATCAATGCCAGGGTTGTCCCCGCAAGTCTTTGTTTTAACAGCTCTCTTCTCCTGGCACAGCCTTAGCTGCCCTTCATATAGAATTTCTGCGATGTCTCAATATCCTCTCTTTGAAAGCCCTGGGAGAATCTGGGTAATCCTACCACCATATCTTCCATTTCACTTCTTGGGATCTTTACTAAGAGAGTGCTGCCCATAACGGGAAAACAACTCTCAACTGGAAAAATAAAATGCCTTGTTAGTAGCCCAGAATTAAGGACTACTAACACATAGTCCTCTGATAATTTTGAGTTAGAGTTTAATTAGTGAGGGATGAAATGAGGTGTCTTGCCTCTCCCAAATTAAATTTTGGGACTCCAGGGCTAAAGCGCATTTATACAGGAAAGGACATGTAAATAGGCACCAAGTCCCCTGAGTTTATGCATCCGACTAAACACATGGGTTGGGAAAAGAGAAACTAACAAGGAGGACCAGCCACCCCAAGTCTCACACCTTGCCTAGGAGAGTTTATTGCACCAGGAGACAGGATGAGAGGGAGGTGGGGCAACCTGGGTTCCTTTCCTGTAAGGCACAGTGGCCTTGCTCTCCAGTAAATGTGGCCCAATGAATACACGCACTTTGGTCGGTCAGCTCAATAAAGCCTCATCTTGAGAGAGGGATTGGGGAAGGAGTAGAAGCAGTTCTGGCTTCAAAATCACAACTTATTAATCACAAAGGACTCTCTTACATATTCCCTTTTCAAACAAGTAGATAATTCACTTTAAAAATTCTTTAAAAAAATAGTTTTCATTGTTTTTCAAGTACAGTTGTCTCCATTTTCCTCCCACCACTCCCCACCCTTCTTTGGTTTATAAATTCCTGTTAAATTCCTAAATTATCAAGGTAGAAAGAGTCACTGAGGACATCTGATCAACCAACCATATTTGGGGATGAATAAACATATCAATTAAGCTTCAGGAAGAAGCGACACCTAAAGTAGAAAAATTCCAGGGTTCCAGGCTGCTTGACCAGCATTTCCGCAAATACTGTAACACACCTCTAATGCTGACATGCCGTTATATTGTTTTCATGACTCCTCTGGTCTCTTATGCCTCTTTCTTGTCTTTTTTCTTCCCTTCCAATCTTAATGTGCACTGCACCTATATTCAAAAGGATATATGCATACGTTAGAAGACTACTAAAAGGGAAATTCATTTCTAAGTATATACCCCATAGAAATAAGTGCCCATCTGCACCAAAATGATTATACACAAATATTCATGTTGGCTCCATTTATAATACTCTCAAACTAAAAGCAATTCACGTGCCCATCAACAGAAGCATGAATCAACCATTGCAATATATATATGATGTAATATTACACAGCAATACCAAAGATAAACTCTGATAAACACCATAATGCAGGTAGACTTTAAAGGCCTTATATTGAATGAGAGAAACTAGACACAGAGGATCTTAGACTTTGATTCAATTTATATGACGTTCAAGAAAAGCCAAAATGAATCTGTGTGAAGAAGTCAGAAAAATAAATTTGAAGTTGGGAGCTGTTAATCGGTAAGTGGCACAAGGTAAACTGGAAGGACCATGACGATAGAAAAGGTCTATGTCTTCTGGGTGGTGGCTACATGGGTCTGTGCATAGGCGCAACAGGCCTATTCACTCTACGGCATATAAATTATGCCTATTAAAAAAAAATCTTTAAAACAGCCAGAGGAACACCGAAACTATGCTATTGGAAAGAATGATTAACACACTCAAAACCTAGGCTGATAGAATTACTCTCATTGAATATCAAATTTAACTTTTGAGACATCAACTAATGGGAAAAAATTCTAATTATGTTTTTGCTCCCCTTTTTTGGATGATACAGGTTAAAATCATCAGGAAAGAATGATTTTAGAAGCAATATTTTACTTCTAAAATTAACTCAAATAATCTTTTACATAAAAGACATTGAACAATATAGTGGACAAAATCTCTGAGAGTAACTCAGTAACAATGTTGAGACATTATAAAATGCCCATTTTTCCTACCAGTCCCTTTTGTAAATAAAAGATTTTGTTTTTATTTAAGATAAAATGAATTTATACAGCCTTTAAACCATAGATTATTGGATGATTCTGGTAATCCACCCCTCCTTGGCACCCTTTTGGGCTCTGTGAGCTAGGAAGTCTTTGATTAACACCAGTGCAGATTGTAACAGCGTAACAGACTGGAACATGGCCAGTCCAGGCATTAGAGTTAGGGACATCGTGGCAAATCACAATGATATTGAAGTCACTCTTAACTTAGCAGATATTAAAACTGCACATTGATTACATATTTGAAAGCATTTAATAAATATAAAGATGCTACATATCTAAGCCATTTGCTTGTAATTAAAAAAAACTGTACAATTTTATAAAATTTGTGTTTGTCTTTTACAAACCTGACATTTATGGTGAAATATAACAAAAATATTATCTTAGAGAAAAAGAAGCTAAGAGATCCAGGTGAACATGGGTTTTACCTAACTCCTCAGAGAGTGGCATAGCCAGAAATCACCTGGGGATCTTGCTGGGATTCTGTGTTTCTAGCAAATCCCCAGGTAGTGCTGTTTCTGTTGGAACAAAGACCACACTTCGAGTAGCAACAGCTCAGACCTCTCAGGCAATTTTAACTTACCTTTTGTATTATTTCTGTGGAGATTATCTGTGAAATGTAAGATTTCTGGGTTCCCTCTTCCCAGGAGGTGGGACCAAGGATGATGCTTTTTTATCTTTAATAAATCTCAATAAGATTATGACATACACTAAGATTTTGGAGCCACGGACTTAGGAGAATGGACTTACGGCATTCCCCTTACGGTAAATATAGCTGTTGCAGCTTGTTTTACACATCGAAAGAAAGAGAAAAAACATTTCCAATGTCTTAGAAGCATCGGTCACTTATTGGATGTGCAATTAACCCTCATTTATTTAGTTCTAGTGGATATTTTATGAGGTGAGAATCAATGTCAATATTTTAGAATTCACGATAACAGGTGATTATTATTGAGCACCTACTATGTCCTAGAAATTGCACTAAGTGCTTTAAAAGCACCGTGAAATAGGCTCTGCAGTTTCATCGCAGTCCTACAGTTGATGCGATGGAGACTGAGAGAACTTCAACAACTCTGGGGTCTGACTGACTCTCTAGAGCTCAAGCCTCAAACGCTGCAGGCAGGGCCCCTCTCAGTTGACATCACTTGGGAAGCAGAAAGACCAGGATGCAATCCAGATATTTTTATTTTTTTGCTTCAACTATAATACTCTGATTTATTGGCACATATTAGTCTTATTTCATTTTGCCTTTATTATTGCATCCTACAATTCTTTTGCTTTGCGAAGTATCAGTACAGACTTAAGGTCTCAGAATATAATTGGTAACATCTGTAGAGTATTTTACAGTTTGCAGATTATGTTTAAAAAACTTGGGCTGATCTGATTTCCCAAACCACATGTGTCCTCATCTTATGAATGAAGAAACCAAGGGCCAGGAAAATAAATTTAATTTATCCAGAATGCAGACTCCAAACTTCTCCAAATCTGTGGGCTTCCACTAGCCAGTCTGCGAAGGGAAGAGGGAGCAGGAAAATAATGTGGGAGAGTGAAGAGGAATTGCCTGGGAACACACAGCTTTGAATCCTAGTCCCCACCCTGCCACTAGCTGGATGTAACCTCCGGCAATCTGGCTGCTTTGTTTGGACCATAAATTTTCAAGCTTAAGGCAAAGGTTTAGCATAAGGCAGTCATTTTTAAATAGTGTTGGCTCATTTTTTTTTTAAAGGAACTGTTGTAACAGATCACTAACTCACAAAGCAAATTTGACAGCCCTGCCCTGGAGCCCTGGGACCCCTCCCCTTTGTGCTCTAGGGCAGGGAAGGAATTGTCTGCGTCCTTCACTGGGATCCTTCACTGGGATCCTAGGTCAGTGTCTGAAGGGAAGTAGGTGCTGATTAGGTTCTTGTTGAATGAATAAGTCTCTTTCACATATTCTTTGGAACTCCGTAGGGCACGTTATATGTGTTGGATCAACAGGCCTAAAAGATATGGACATAAGGAGAAATGTGAACCATTGTGCCTGGAGAGGACAAGCTCATGCAAGCATATTCCTTTAAGAGTTCTGTCTCACTAAGACTTGCTTTTGTCTGGGGATGCTAAACATTATAGAAAACTCAAATACAGAAACCAATTGGGAACTCAGCTGTTTAACTTTACTCCACTCTTTGACTTTATTTATTTCTTGCTGTCACACACAGATGTAAATGCCAAATGTAAAGAAAAAATAATTCTGAACTTTAAAAAATGAGAAAACGAAGCGTTACTTAGCTTAAAGTCACAATAATAACTATCTGTTCTAAATCTTTCATTTGTAAACAGAACTTTCCCCCCTGTCATTCTCAAAAGCAAACACCTTAAGCAGAAGCTCTCTAGCATAAGGAAGTGAAACAAAATATAGATTCCTCCAAATGCATTTTGGTGAAAATTGTAAATAAAATCTTAATTATAATCTATGTTCATAGACAATGACCCAAAGGCAAAAAAGAATGTATAGATTTGTTGTTTCACAGTTGGTGGTGGTAGAAAATTGATATACCCTTTCAGTCTTCATCATCTTTGTGTCATCAGGTGGTCTGGTGAGAATTCACCTGAACACCCATCTGTGTGGAAGAACAGCGTGGTGGGAACCACTTTAATCCTGGCCTCCCTTCCAGTCTCCACTGACTGTGTCCTAATTGCTTGTTTCTGAACTGTTCCCACAGACCGGAAACTAATCTTCCTGTTCTCAGATTCTTACTTCTGCAACCATCTTCCATATTAACACACAAAAGATTCTTCTGAAAGGCACGTCTTCTCACGTTACCGTCCAGGTTAAAGCTCTGCAGGGAGAACCAGATATAACCGTGGGGATGGCCACGCTGTCTACTCAATGCTCCAAACCCTCACAGCTGGTCCCAGGCCACCTCCCTTACCTCACTGTCTTCCCAAGGAGGCTGTTCTACCTCCCACACCATCGGCCAAGCTGAGTCAGCTATCAATAGGATTGTTTTTTTGAATGTCCTTATCTCCCTTTCACAGCTGAGAAAATTTACTCATTTTGAAAACCTAGCATCAATATCTCATTTCCAGGATTAGATAAATTTTTTATTAATAAAGTACTCTGTGAACAAAGGCTACAATGAGCTTATCAGAGTCTTTGATGCTTTGTGTTATTAATCATAAAATTGCTTATGAAAATTTATAGTTTATTTGTATAAGCAAGGCATCTATTCATTCTACAGGTAGATTTTAGGTGTGTGTTTATGCCTGGCTGGATCCCTTATAATATTTCTAAGGACTGCCCCAGCTCCACCTGTGACCCTGTGTCAGACAACTGATACAAATACCACAGGCAAAAGGATCCACTCAACTCGTTGCCTGTCTTCTCTAAACATAACTCATTGCAGCGGTCTGCTAAAGCTAGATTGCATCTGCTCATGTGCAGGGCTGATTGTGCACTTCTGTTCCCCATTCCCCTTTAGTGACATCACCATGGAAGCTTAAATAAGGCTTAAATGAGGTGGGAATATTTATAGCCTGGACATGGGCACACACTACACATCACACTTTCCCCCTGGAATGCTACTTGTTCAACCTTTCCCCAAATACCCCTGCCCACCGGTCCTTTCCTGTCCTCTCAAATGAGTTACAGCCTCTTGTCGTGTGCTATCGTGACCGAGCTCCTCTCCTGTGTAGCACTCACCTTTGTGTGATTTGATGTTCATTCCCAGTGGGAACATTAACTGAGGTAGTGTATTTCAAGTACTGAGCACAGGTCTTGGAAGAAAGTGTTTATCTAAGTTATTAAGTTTGCTTATTATTATGTCTTTGCAATAAGGCCTCACTTAATGTCGTTGATAAGTTCTGCAACTTTAAGCAAAACAATGTATAACAAAACCAATTTTACCATAGGCGAATTGATATAAAGATGAGATAAATTCCTGTGGCATCTAAGGCATCTCATTGTAACAAACTACCATTGAACAAAATAATGTTATTTGAGGATATGCTATATTTCATAAGCATTATTTTTCCCCTCCACTGGACTGTAAGTCACATGAAGACAGGACAACATTGCTTTGTGTCCTATCCTCAGAATCGATCATAATACCTTGTTCAAGGTAGGTGAGCAACTACAGTGTGATAAAGGAATAAATAAAATAACCATTTGCAGTACTGATAGCAGCTCTCTGACCTACCACATACCCAACCCCCTCTACACTTCCTGCTCAGTGTGAAAAAGTGTGGATTTTGCATATCACTTGTGGAGAGAGTGTGAATGAGGGTCCTACTTGGCTGCCTGTGGTTTTATTACATCAGTGGTCATAGAATTTGTGCCTATTCCTGTCTTTCAGTGAATCTTTAATGTGGAGACAGGTTTCTGAGGGACTAAGTAACCTTTAAAAAATATTCAGTGAGTAGGAGCAACAAATGTACCTTGGGGATTTATACCGACAAAATAGACTTAATACGGTACTTTACCATTCACTATTATCCTCCCCCCTCTATAGAATGATTTGGTTACTATGGCTGTCTTCGAGAGGTCATTGCTTCAAGAAAATGAATTCTTTTTTCCAATTGTCAGTTCTAAGAATGTTACTTAAAGAGAATTATGAAGTATTTTTAGCCTTCATGTTTTCAGTTGATTCATTAGTGGAAATGTAGCTCAAGTGTGGCCTCATTAACTCTCTTCGTTGGTGGGAGTACATTCACATAAAAACACGGCCTCCCGACACTGACTTTCACCTGTGACAGGCAGCCAGTGCTCCCTGTTCACAAGTGGGATCCTGCATCTTTAATACGAGCATCAGGGTGCTTAGCAGCCTGGGCTGCATAGCTGAGGCTGCACGCAGGGATTTAAAGGTCAGTCCACGAAAATGAAATGGTTTTGTTTTTCAGCACTTTGTCCTGCAAGCAGGTGATTTGAAGAGTCTCAGATCTTCCAGCACCAGGAATCCAGCGTGCACATTTCAGTGCTACCGGAGGCTGCCCATGATGTTGTGTTTGTCGCACAAATGCACGGCTGACATGGGAGGCCCCCGGGATCCTGGAAAAGGAGTTTACCTAGAAGTCAGGAGTCCTGGGACCACATTCTGTCCCTGCTATTAAAAATAATGATAATAAAAGTAGTTCACACTCTTTCAGTTCTAACTTTGTACCAGGCATTATTTTAAGTGATAGATAAATATGGGGAGGTTGAAGCAGTTGAAAAATTAACATGGTAACACAGATAGACATAAAGTAACTCTTTTATTTGTTCCGTGTTTGCTCTAGTCTTTCTGTGATGCCCCATATGCTGGTGTCTAGGGAAAAAAAATAAAACTAAACATTTGCTCCAATATAAATTTAGCCAAATCAATACTTTTAACCTATCCAATATGGTAGCCACTAGTCACATATTTCTGTTTGAACACTTGACATTTGGCTAGCCCAAATTAACATGGATTATAAGAATAAAATACCTATCAGATTTCAATGACTCCATATGAAAAAAATCAATCTAATAGGTTTATATTTATTGCATGTTGAAGTATTTTAATATTTGGGTTAAATATGTTGTTCAAATTAATTTCGCTGCTGCTTTTTACTTTCATGTGGCTCCCACAAAGCTTAAAATCATGTCTATATCCACTATGTGTGTGTTCCTCCAGGCAAAGCAACAGCATGTGTTCAGCCTCTGAGTCCCGAAAGACTTGAAACTTTTGAGGATCTGGAGGATGACACAGTATCTTGGAGTGATGTACCTGGGATGCGGCAGGGAGTGTATAAAACGCGTGGAGTGGGGTAAAACAAGGGGGAAGTGGGGGGTCAGATCATGCAGGGGCTGTATTCTCTGGTAAGGACTTTGAGTTTATTCTAAGGACAATGAAAATTGTTGAAGGTTTTAGGCAGCAGAGATATGATGTAATGTGTGTTTTATACCACCTCTCTACATACCAGTTTTCCCATCTTTAGAATAGCTATGGTTATATTAATATCTTCAAAAGATCATTGAAGCAAGGTAATAATCACTTTGGAACCTGTGAAATGCTATGGAAATATAAATTAATCTTATCACTATGTTTACTGTTCAAAAACCTTTCACGAATTCCTGACATTAATGGCATAAGATCTTCCATCAATGTGTTTTCATTGACGTTGGTCCCACCTGACCAATGCAAACATTAATCTCATGCTCTGACTCATTATATAATCTCCAGGGTTCTCCCCATTATACCTCCTGCTCCAACAACCTGCCCTTTGCTCACGATGGACAGCTGTCATTTGGAATGCCTTTACTGTTTTGCTCCACCTATCCCAATCCAATTACATTTGCATTTATACTGGTCTTTTGCATAAAAACCAGAAACATCTCAAACTGGTTTGAACAGTAAAAAGAATTTGTGAATGATATACCGGTAAGTGGAAAGTCCAGGAGACATCAGGGTCCTTCAGGCATGAATGGATCCAAGAACTCACGAAACCATGTCAGGAATTTGTGCCGGGTCTCTATTTCTAAGTTTTATCCATGCGTTGTCAAGATGCTCGATCATCCATAGCTCCAGACTTTATCCAACCAGCTTAGCAACTCCAGTAAAAGATAATTTCTCTTTCCAAAATGTTCTAGCAAAAGTCTCATATTTCACTCTATTGGCTTACATTTATTATACACCCTGAATAAACCTATATAATATTTATTGGACAAACCCCAAGCCAGAGCCCACCCCATGGTTTGGGGGTACTAGTTGAAGTTAGTTCCAAACTAAACCAAATGGATAAAGTGGGAGTGGGGAAGGTTCCCAGAATTGAGAAATGGACACTAAACAAACAAAAAGAAAAGAAAACAAGAAACCCACCCAGATATCCACCATAATGCCATGGCTCAGATCCCGTGTCTTCCACGAGGCCTCCCTCCGTGACTTTGGGCAATAATTATTTCTTCCTTCCTAACTTGTCTTCATACTCGATCTCTAGAGTATACATTTTCGGGTCTTGATATTTCATTCTTTACTTTATTACAACCATAACATTTTTACTGCTTGATTAGACCTTGGTGGTAATCTCGTCATAAGAGACATGAAAGCCAAGAAGGAAAAAGAATACATTTTGGATTATTTTGAAGGTATTTTTTAAGGACTTGTAGGTTATTTCTGGGGGAAAAATAATAAGAAATTCTTTTAAAACCCCTTAACATTCTTCCTAGAATTTTTCCATCACTTTTCTCATCCTTCAAAATGCTAAATTTGTCAATTTTGACAATTTTATGAGCAAATTAAGTAATGCAGAGTGTAATTTTAAGTTTCTAACCCAAATGTGTCTTTTAATTTGTAAAGGATGAAAGTGTTTCTTTTTTTCTTAAATATATTTATGTATGTATATATCTATGTACATTTTAAAAATTCATTTGTTTCTTTTTTATCTTGACTTTAAACTTTTCTAATCCTTCTCTCTCTCCCTCTGTCTCTCTCTCTCCCCTACTCCGTTGGGTCTACATATGCTCTGATTTGCCTTGCTGTCCTTTCTGATGGGTGCTTGTTTGTGTGTTGTGGTTGTCTCTGAGTCATGAGAGGTGTGTACCTAATAACAATTGAGTATCTGTGTTTGTTATGAGTGTATGAACTTCTGTGTGCCTACACGTGTCTGTTTTTTCCCCAGCTGTATTGAAATATAATTGACATATAATATACTGTAAGTTTAAGGTGTACAATGTAATGATTTGATACATTTATATATTGGGAAATGTTTTCCACAATAAGGTGAGTTAAACATATCTTTCACCTCACATAATTACCATATGTGAGGTATGTTATGGAGAGAACACTTAAGCTATAATCTCATAGCGACATTTGAATATGCAATACAGTTTTATCAACTGTAGTCACCATGCTGCACATTACACCTATGGACCTTATTCATCTTATAACTGAGAGTTTGTACCCTTTGGCCAATTTTGCCCCACTTCCTCTACTCCTTGGTTTCTGGTGACTGTCATACTACTTTCTGTTTCTGTGAGTTCTATGTTTTTATGTTTCACATAGAAATGAGATCATACAGGGCTTGTCTTTTTCTGTCTGACTTATTTTACTTAACATCATGTCCTCAAAATCTATTCATGTTGCATATGGAAAGATTTCCTTTTTTATGGCTGAATAATACTCATGTGTGTGTGTGTGTGTGTGTGTATAATTTTCTTTGTTCATTTATCTGTTGATAGACATTCAGATTGTGTCCATGGTCTTGGCAGTTGTGAATATTACTGCAATGAACACGAGAGTGCAGATATCTCTTTTAGACAGTGGTTATCCTTTGAATATACACCAAAAAGTTGAATTGCTAGATCATATTCAACTTTTCCAACCTTCTGAATTCATTGATGGAAAAGAATAACAAGACGTTTTGGGTTGCACACCAGTGGGTGTTGAAATAATTTTAGGTAAAGAAGTAACACGATTAATTATTTTTGGCAAAAAAAAAAGAATTCTGATGGTAAAATTGTGGATGAATTGGAAAACAGTTAAATTGAAGTGTAATTAGGAAGCAATAAAAGTCTCAAGTAGCTCATTGAGAACTGAAATGAGGAAGTGAGTTAGTGACACAATTAAGAAATGAACTGATAACCTTAGTAACCAATTAGAGACAAGGACAAAGGTTTGGGGGAAGCTGGAGATCAATATGTCATTACTAGCTTAGGGAACTAGAGAGCACAAATTACATAGAAGAGAGAGGGGTAAACTTTGAAGAAAGATGAAGCGCTATGTTTTGGAACTGTTGAATTTACAACTGTTGAGATGCTTCAGTGTGACATGCAGCTGGATGAAGCTTATCTACATGCGGACATAGGGTGTGGAGCTAGGAAGAGGGCCATTGATGGAGATATGTATTTGGGAATCACTGTCATGTAGAAGACAGTTGAAATAATGAAAAATGGTAAGAATGTAGCTTGATAAGATAGGAGTGTTTAGTGTGGAATCTATTAAAGATTTTGAGATGTTTGGACCATAAATTTTATGCTCACTGTTGCTTCTAAAAAAGCTTTAGTACTTGTCTAAAGAGAGAAAAAGGCAGTTTTGGTGTCCATATTTTTATCCATGGAGATAAATTATGATCATAGGTACGAAATAGTTTTTTTTTTCATGATGGAAGAATTAAAATATCATCCTGGACCTCGTCAAACTATGTATTTGAATCCCTTGGAACCCTTCATATTTTATCTCTGCCTTATATAATTGCAATCCCTTTGACCTGGAATGTAATGAGCTTTCTTCATGTTGCTAGAGAAAGTGGAGGAAGTTGATGACCACAAAATATGGAGCTAATCCATTGATCTGCAACTAGAGAGACTAGGATAGCATCCTACGCGTAGCAGGTGCTCAATCAATCACATTTTGGCAAATGGACAGTTACTATCATATGGCTACAGAGCATAGTTTTACAGAGCAGGAAAGCTGAGTGGAGGCCTGGGTGTTGGGCTCCATTCTGGCACTAGGCTAGGTATTAGGGTGATCTTATGCAAGTGCAAGGAGGCTCTTGTGCCTCAACTACCTCATTTTATTAAGATGGGGGTGTGGCTGTGAGGTCCCCTCTTTGCTCTCTGATGAAAGGGGTCTATGTCAGTCAATGTAATGAGTAGCCTAATGATTTTGTATTTGTTTGCTAGGCTGCTCCACTAAGATCTTTTTCCCAGTGAGTGTGGGCAGAGGAAACTGAAGCTCCTATCTCAAATTTTTGAATTTATTAATATTATGTTAATTAATATTTTAAACTGAGAACCTCTCTTTTGGGGGAAAAATGAATAATGCAATTGAATAAACCACAGGAGCGTCTCTAAGGAAGAAATGTGCTTCCAGGTAGGCTTCACTTTTCACGTTGCTCATCACTTCTTTTTATTGGGGAGAAATACATTAACTCCTCACAATGTCCTTTCCAAGACAGACTCATGACACAGTGTGATCTACTTGATTTTTTTCTACAGAGTTTGGGGGACAAATCTATTCAACTTTTTCAGGTGTCAATGGGCAGAGGTAGGAATTGTGGGACCTCTTACCCTCAGCCATGTAGTGTGACATCAAAGTCCCCACCCTGACCCTGTAACCCAAGGGGTTTGCTCAGGGTCATCTGAAAAGGCAAGCCCAAACAAATAGCTCAAGTGAACTATGTGGTCAAGATTCAGGAGGATTGAATTGGAGGGGACTTATACAGGAAGGTGGAACAAACATTCTGAACTCTTATGGTGAGTATCCAGAGTAAGGATCAATTCTCAAGGCTAGGATATTTTGAATTCCCAGTGGGATGCTGTGGTGGGCAGGTTGGGTTCGCTGAAAGGGCCCATTGTGTGATGGACAATTTAATAGTCTTCACTTTTTATGCTGTGAAGGACCAACAGATACTCAAATTGGCTAAACCACAAAGAAAGTTTGGGATATCAAATAACGGAGAAGTGCAGATGTATGGCTTCATCTAGATAGCTCAAGCGAGGTCATCAGTGCTTATCTGATCATATCTGCCCTCTTTAATATTGGCTTCATCTTTAGACTGGCTCTCATAACAGTGGCAAAATGGCTCTAAGCCTCATGTCTCCTCACCACCCAGACCCAAAGAGAAAAGAATTGCTCCCTTGCAGAAGCCACAGCATCTCATAGGCTCTAACCTGGCTATGAACCCCATATCTGAGCCACTCACTGTGGCTGGAGGCATGACCAGATGATTTGCTGATTGGTTCAAGGCAAAGAGCCCTCACTTCTGCAAGTGGGTTTAACCTGCCTTAAATACACTGGCTGAAACTGGGTGCACATGAGTTCCCAAAAGTAAAAGGAAGTAAAGGATACAGGTGATGTGATCAAGAAATACCCACTCTAATTCCTGAATGTGATTCTTAATTTGCAAGAATGCTACTCATAGGCAGAAATTAGTTTATTATTTTTTTTCTAGTTTGAGATGGAGGCAGAGAAGTATAGCTGTAGGAAGAAACAAGGCAAAATGCATAGGTAATACACTCTTAAGACACCAAGGAAACAATACGGCAACATCACTGAGATTACAGGTGATTTGAACTGCTAGAGACAGTTTATTCGGACTTCTTATTGGCTATCCAAAGCTCTGTGACCACTTCTGGCCTGGACCCAAGATCATATCCTATTGTTCCAGATTTATTTTAGCTTCCAGGAAAGAATCATTGTCCTGAAAAGTTAATTTTCCGACTAACCCCAATAGCACTGACACTTGGCATAATTTTTTATATTGGCTTTGCTTCAAACAATCAGCCCTTCATCAACACATTTTGTCCATGAAGGCAGAATGACAGCTTCTGCCCTCTCAATTGTTTTGAAGGTTCTCATCTCTGGGCATATTATACTCAAAGTTACCAGATGTTCAGACATAGCCTCAGGCTGATTCTGTGGACCCATTATAATCAGACTTCCTGTTTTGAGAACTCTTTGTTCATACAAAGAGGAACAGGTAGCATCGTGATGTGAATTGATGGCAACCACTGGGAATGAAATCTTCCAGGTGCAGCAACTGACAACTCTAACTCAATAGAGAAAATGCCAACATTTGCAGCTTTGAGAGTCACCTCATAAATCTCCCCTCCCAGTTTGGAAACACAGATTCTCATTTAGACTAGATTTATTAGAAATTTTCAAAGCTACTGAGAAATTAAGCATTGACTGAAATGCCTCTCCTCAGAGAATTAAAGTCAGAATCACTGGTGATGAAGAAATTCTATCTCAAATATAGTGAAAAATCTTGTTTAAAATCAGGAGAACTGAGTTCTAGTTCATGGTTTGCTCTGAGAAGCTGTGTGACCTTGGGCAATGTCCTTGTATGCTCTCATTTTCTTCACTTATAAAATAAAGGACTGAAGCTGGAGAGCCTCCAATCCTAGTAATCTATTCTGTTTCTCTTTCTGTTACCAACAAGCTAAGGGAAAGGGAATAGAAAGGGATGATGCAAACACATCAGCCCCAGATTGACTCAACACTCACCACAAAAATAGAACATTTAAAAAATTTGCGAGAACCAAGATGGCGGCGTAGGTAGACACACTGCGCCTCCTCGCACAACCAGAACTGACAGAGAATCGAACAGCAAGGGGGACCGACACCAAGGAAATAGAAAATAAACATTCATCCAGACTGGTAGGAGGGGCGGAGACGGGCACCGGGGTGGAGAGGACTCGCGTGGCTGTGGCGGGACTGAGACTGGCGGAGTGTGGGACAAATGGCGCAGGCAGTCCAAGCACTAGCAGACCCTGCGGCCCCACATTTGCACAGATAAACCCAGAGGGCCGGACTCAGAGTGGCGGAGAACAGGGCAGGCAGAGCAGCGGGTAGCACCCCGCAGCACCACATTCGCGCACAGATAAACCGGACTAACGGCGGTGATCGAAGCAGACCGCGTAACCCAGGGCTCCAGCTCAGGGAAATAAAGCCTCAAACCTCTGATTGAAAACGCCCGTGGGGATTGGGGCAGCAGCAGGAGAGACTCCCAGCCTCACAGGAGAGGTTGTTGGAGAGACCCACAGGGGCCTAGAGCGTGCACAGGCCCACTTACTTGGGAACCAGCACCAGAGTGGCCCAGTTTGATTGTGGGTTTCGGAGTGAAAGATTGAAAGCCGGAGGATAGTGAGGCGGGCGCCATTGCTCCCACTCGGCCCCTCCCCTATGTACAGCGTCACAGCGCTGCGACCAGCGTTACCCCGCCCCGGTGAACACCTAAGGCTCCACCCCTTAAAGTAACAGACGCGCCAAGACAAAAAAAAAAAAAAAAAAAATGGCCCAAATGACAGAACACTTCAAAGCTCCAGAAAAAATACAACTAAGCGACGAAGAGATAGCCAACCTATCGGATGCACAGTTCAAAGCACTGGTTATCAATATGCTCACAGACTTGGTTGAATCTGTTCGAAAAACAGATGAAAAAATGAAGCCTATGCTAAGAGAAACAAAGGAAAATGTACAGGGAACCAATAGTGATGAGAAGGAAACTGGGACTCAAATCAATGGTGTGGACCAGAAGGAAGAAACAAACATCCAACCAAAAAAGAATGAAGAAACAAGAACTTGGAAAAATGAGGAGAGGCTTAGGAACCTCCCGGACGCCTTGAAATGTTCCAACATCCGAATTATAGGGGTGCCAGAAGGAGAAGAGGAAGAACAAAAAATTGAAAACTTATTTGAACAAATAATGAAGGAGAACTTCCCTCATCTGGCAAAGGAAATAGACTTCCAGGAAGTCCAGGAAGCTCAGAGAGTCCCAAAGAAGCTGGACCCAAGGAGGAACACACCAAGGCACATCATAATTACATTACCCAAGATTAAACGCAAGGACCTACATCCAAGATTACTGTATCCAGCAAAGCTATCACTTAGAATGGAAGGGAAGATAAAGTGCTTCTCAGATAAGGTCAAGTTAAAGAAGTTCATCATCACCAAGCCCTTATTATATGAAATGTTAAAGGGAGTTACCTAAGAAAAAGAAGATCAAAAATAGGAACAGTAAAAATGACAGCAAACTCACAGTTATTAACGGCCACACATAAAACAAAAACGAGAGCAAACTAGGCAAACAACTAGAACATGAGGGTTGTCATTAAGGGAGTGGGAGGGGGAGGGGGGGAAGGTACAGAGAATAAGTAGCATAGATGATAGGTGGAAAATAGACAGGGGGAGGGTAAAAATAGTGTCGGAAATGTAGAAGCCAAAGAACTTATAAGTATGACCTATGGACATGAACTATAGGGGGGGAATGTGGGAGGGAGGCGGGTGGGCAGGATGGAGTGGAGTGGGGGGGGAAATGGGGCAACTGTAATAGCATAATCAATAAATATATTTAAAAAAAAATTTGCGACAAAAGAGAGAAAAAATACTTTATATTGACTCATTTACTTAATTTCACTGAGTAATTTCTAATTACATTTATTTAGACATAACCAGCTAAATTATGTGAATGCTTAATTCTATTTCAGAGACTCTCTGCATTTTTGTTTAAATGAAGTATAGTTTTATATTGAACATGTATCTAACTAAAATAATAATAAAATGATTGAAACTGTTAAATGCTAAAAAAGAATACCTAGTAACATTACTTTTTAAAAAAATTATTTTGTTGTTGTTCAATTACAGTTGTCTGCATTTAGCCCCCACCATTCCCCCCCACCCCAGCCATTCCCTCCTTCCCTCGATTCCATCCCCCCACCCTTGGTTTTGTCCATGTGTCCTTTACAGTTGTTCCTGAAAACCCTTCCCTCCTTCCCCCCATTATCCCTTCCCACCTCCCCTCTGGTTACTGTCAGATTATTCTTAAATTCAATGTCTCTGGTTATATTTTGCTTGCTTGTTTCTTTTGTTAATTATGTTCCAGTTAAAGGTGAGATCATATGGTATTTGTCCCTCACCACCTGGCTTATTTCACTTAGCATAATGCTTTCCAGTTCCATCCATGCCGTCACAAAGGGTAGGAGCTCCTTCTTTCTGCTGTGTAGTATTCCATTGTGCAAATGTACCATAGTTTTTTGATCCGTTCATATACTGATGGGCACTTAGGTTGCTTCCAGCACTTGGCTATTGTAAATTGTGCTGCAATAAACATTGGGGTGCATAGATTCTTTTGGATTGGTGTTTCAGGGTTCTTCATGGCTAAAGGAAACAGCATTAAAATGAAAAGAGAACCAACTATAGGGGAAAACATATTTGCCAATGACACCTCGGATTTTTACTCTGGATCCACATAGCTATGGGGGAGCATCCACTAGGTTGTTTCCACTTTGGAGGTGTACCTTTGATGGTTAGGACACCTACAAGGTCACATCAGACTCTCACAGAGTAGGAACTATGGGGGACCCAGAGATGTGCCACTCAGGATCAGGTGCAAAATGAAAATGCAAGAATTTATTTTCAATAAGAATTTCAGGACTGCAACAGCAGAGCATGGAACCAAGCATGGGTCCTTCTAAGCACAAGGCCTTGAGCATCTGCAAAGATCGTACACTTACAAAGCAGGCCCTGGTGCTGCCAAAGTGTCCCTTCAACTGCGGGGAATGCCAATGGTGGCCTCAGCTACAGAAAGCCATCTCTCCCTACCCACAAATCCTCTCCCTAGGGGTTCCTACATTCAGCTCTTAAAGCCATTATTTCTGGTATTTATATCCAAACGTGTAAATACTTCTTGTTTATACTTCTCTTTCTTCACTTATTAGTTGTAAATGTTGTCTGTTGGCTCCGTATTGTATTAGTTGAGCATTTAGCCCTCTCACATCCAGGTCTCTGTTCCCTTCCTACATTCTCTTAAATAGTTGTGGTGGATTAGAGGTGGCGGCTAATTCTGTGACAACCTTTCTATGAGAGGGAGAATCTGTTTCCCTTCCACTGGATATGGGCTAGCCTGTGACTGCTTTGATCTCTGGAGTGGAGCAGAAGTGACGCTATGCCAAGCCTGGACCTCGCTTTTAGGAGGGCTGATATTTCTGTCTTGTTCCTCTCGGCTGTCTTCTTGACTCTCCCTGTAGGTAAGAGGACTCTGAAGAATTTTAGAGATGTTGTCCCCCAGCAACCTCATAGCCAAATAAAAAGGGAGAATCTTTATCATAAAGATAAAAGGATGTGAGTACTGTTGAATGTAGAGAACCCCAGCAAGATTCAAAGGAAAATCATGACATTTAAAAAAAAAATTTAAATGGCTCATACAACACCAGCTCTGAGTAAAAAGTGACAGAGTTCAGCATTAGAACTCTCAGGGCCTCCTAGCTCTCAGCAGGAATCAGGCTGGAGTACATTCTATTTAATATGAAAAAGAAAAGATGATTTTTGATGGAACCAAAAGCCCAGAGGGAAGTCAAGGGTCATGGAGCCCTGGCCTGACCCTGTGGCTCAGTGGATTGAGTGCCAGCCTGTGAACTGTAAGTTCACAGGTTCGATTCCCAGTCAGGGCACATGCCTGGGTTGCAGGCCAGGTCCCCAGTTGGAGGTGTGTGAGAGGCAACCAATCAATGTTTCTCCCCTTCTCTTTCTCCCTCCCTTCCCCTCTCTTCCATAATAAATACATAAAATATATATTTTTAAAGAGTCATGGCAAAACTTTTCAGACAGCAGGATTGGAATTAAATATAAGGCCTGGAGGTAGGCATCTGACTAAATTTCAAAATGTCTCTATGCTAGTGACAGCCACATGCCCCTTGGTCCCTCTCATTTCAAGCAGGAGTATCCATGGTTATCCTGAGTCTGTTGCAGCAATGTACATTGAATGTACAGGGCCTGTAAAAGGTGCGTTTAGTTTCTAGGTCTTTAGATTGAGAGAAACCATACTAAGGAACCATACCTGAAGAGCTTCACCATTCCTGGGTATGATTTACATGCAACATCTTGGACTTTAATCAAATGTTGTAATGGGAGGTTACTTGCAAAGTGTAGGAAGGGAGAGAGTATATTTTGGATTTAGAAGAAATGCTAATAATGTGTAATCAGAGGATGGACAATAGAGGATTAAAGCTGGCCACAGATTTTGTGCTACCCCTCTCTTTGAGCGCTGAGGTCTGTTTTTCTCCTTCTAAACCAGGGATGACTGCTTTGACTGATCAAGCATGGTGGATCTGATGCTTTCCAGTCTATGCCTAGCATTTGAGAGGACAGCCAGCTTCCGCCTTAGTGTTTGGGTCCTTGTATACATGTTATTAGGGAGACCAACATGGAAAGTACCTGAGATTACTCGGTGAGAGAGAAGGGTCCAGCTAAATTCAGCCTCAAGTCAACCTGGGGAAGACCCAGGCATGTGAGTAAAACTACCTCTTATCATTTATTCTGCTGGGGTTTGAAAATAACGAATGGTACTATTTTTGCCCCATTCACTGTGCAGACTTCCATGTAACATATTTTCAGTGTCTTCTTTTCAATTACCCTGCTTGCTGAATCTGTCTTAGTCCCTCTCTGGTTTTCATTTCCCTGAAGAATAAACTCTAGTCTCCTGCATGAACAGGGAAGATGTAGCTAGCCTCCTATTTATGGGGTGGTAAAGGGGATTTCAACTCCAGATCTCATCTACATTTTTCATAGTACATAGTAACACCAGTTTTGAACATTTCTGAGATTCCTTGGGTTTAAATGACTTGCTTGCTTCTCATAATTATTTCTGTTCCAGGCGTTTAGATTAAGATTTATAGTGTTATTTTGAAAAGTATACAACACAACGAATGTATGCGATTTATACAGGCATTCACACCAAGAATTCCATAAACTAGCTATGATTTTGTTGTTGTCTTCATCTACATGGTAAAGAGATGAGCTAAGGTACAGAGAACAAGTTCTAGAACTCTACTGTTTAGGTGTAAATTCTTGTTCTGCTATTTTATGGTTATGAGACTTTGAACAAGTTACTTCTCTTCTCCTTGCACCAGTGACCCCATTTGTAACAATGGGACCAAGTTAACCATCTCACTGGGCTGTTGTGAGGACTGTATCTGATAACTTATATACATTGTCAAGCCCCTAGAAAATATTAAATAAATGTTACTTACTCTTTTTAAGGATATCTCTAAAATCCTCTCCAACTGAATTATTCTCAAATGAAGTATCTTTATAATGATATTTATTTGATCAAAATAAAGTATTGAATATGACGGCAAGTTGCTGTTTATTCATCTCCTTGACAGCTCATTCATCATCTCTGTGGGTAGTTTGGGTGGCTGGCTCCAGCTTGTAGATCTTTTGCTTTCTTTCTCTGAGAGGCTACGGTGTACACATGGACTAGTTGCCTTTGCAGTGCTTTTGTCATTAAACTGGGATATAGAGTTTCCTCCTAAAGATATGACATTTTCACATTGTTATACTTCCATGGGCTTTATAAATTATGTGCTACTTGCAATGGAATGAAACCTGATCATTGTCTTCTTTAGGAAGAACTGCATTAGCCAACAAAGTGTACTCCAGACCAGAGAGAGAGTGTTGCCCTTTAAATGTGGTTGGAACTTGGAAAGGGAAAATGACTCAGTCAGCCTTAAACAGGGTGTACAGGTTGGCCTCACTTTATGTGATGGATGGCTTCCTAAGACAATCAGTGTGAATCCCCCTTTTGAAGAGACAGTAATAGAATCCAATTGACTGTGTGAGTACTTTGATAATTTTCAGGGGGCAGCGGGATAATTAAGGAAACACAAATTTATTATGTGGGGCTCCAGAGTCAAATATGTTTCTGGTCACTGAGTACATGGTATGAGTAATACATGATCTCTCTTCTCAGGGAGGCCACAATCTAGTGAAACAATCACAAAGTAAATAATACTTAATATCATAAAAAATTATTAAGCACATTTTTCTCTTTTACTCTAGTTTTTTCTTCCATTGTGCTCTTCTGCATACATTTTACTCTCCAGTGGTGTTTATTTACTCAACAGCAACCAACATGTTCTTTAAGTCTACTATTTCCAGACCCAATTTTAGGTGCTGGGGAAACTAAGTGAACAAATCCACATGTTAAGTAAGGAATTCTGATGAAATATGTTTGCTGACTCTTTAGAGTTGTGGGACTATATAAAATGACATCCTTATAGGGTCAGGGAAATCCCAGTTGAGATCTGTAAGACAAACGGGATTTACTCGTGGGAGAGGAGTGGGGACAGGGGATTGGCAAAGTGGACTAAAGTTCTTTTTGTAGGCAGTGAGAAATTCGGGATGGGTAGCTAAGGAGATGAGGCCAGAGAGCCAGGTAAGGATCAGTTTTCCTGAGGTCTGTACACATGACATTTCATTTAATGTCACAACAACATTAGGAAGCAAGCACCCTCATTACCATCGCCATTGTAGAGATGTGGAAATTAAAGCGTAGCGGGGTCTGGTGAACTATTCAAATCAACAATGCAGAGTTCTAATCACTAACATTAAAGTTCCTAGGTAGGGATATTTTATGACAACTTGTTTTTATCACTTTTGTAGTTATTTTCTTTATTTTATATACATATATTAAAATATATGTATATATATATATTTTAAGTATATATTATGTATGTATATATAATATATGTGTATATAATTTTAAGTATACATATGTATATGTATGTATATGTGTGTGTGTGTACACATATATAATTATTCACATGTAAAGGGGGAAGAAAGGAAATGTGCGAGGAGAGAGCTCAAAGGAGAAAAATATGTTGTGTGAGATGAGAGACAGAACTGGAAAACATAGTCAGGGGTAATCCTGACTTGCAAGAAATAGAAAGGAGCCCTAAAGTATCAGAAAAATTTAATACTTAATATAAATGCATGTTCTCTCTGCTATTGCACTGTCAATCCCCTAAAGATACAACAATCTACTAGAGGCAACTGAGGAATCAAAGAGAAGAACATGTGTCCACATTTGGATTAACACTGGAGCAAAGTTAAGTAGCAAGCCACAAGACACAGAATAAAGATTGAAATTTTAGCAGGAGATAGAAATTAAAGCTGCAGGTGACTGAGAGAGATGCAAAATCTTAGGAATTCTCCGAACCACTGTGAAGGATTTCCTACAGGATGTGAGATCCATTATGATGAAGTTCAATTACTCAAAGGACTTTAGTAGACACTGACATCTGAGTCACGCCAACACTGTCTGGTATTTTATTATCCCCATTCTGACATACAGGAAGGCCAGTGAGCCTTGGACAGGGGACAAAACTTGCCCAAGTGTACCCAGGCAGATTAGTGGCAGAAGATTAATTTACAGTAATATCTTCTCATCTGCAAAGCCTAGAATGTTTCAATGATACTTCTTCTGAGATGTGAAATATATTTTATTATCTCAGCTCAAGAGATACAGGTAACATCAAAATTGGTATAAACTGTGTCTATTGCTCTATTAGTAACCAATTCAATATCACAGATTCTAAAAATCTGTCAGATCAATCTAGTAATTTTTCAAGTTTGTGTGTAAGCCTATAATTCAATCACAGTTTAGAACTCAGCTTTGAGTCAGATTCCCAGGAGGCATCATAGTGCATTGCCCCTGATATGATTAAAGGTCACCAGTTATAGTGCTAGAGGTTACCAATGGGAAATGTCCATCAAGAAGCATAATTCTGTCCTTTGACATCATGATGCTACATAGTGTCTCATGAGTAATGTTTCCATTTTCTTTTATCAACTGAATGCTCACTTATTTAAAAAAATTATTGAATTTATTGAAGTGGCCTTAGTTAACAAAAGCTTTCATATAGCTTTCAGGTGTACAATTCTATAACACATCATCTGTATATTGTACTGTGTGTTCACCATCCCAAGTCAAGTCTCCTTCCATCGCTCTTCTTACACGGCTGAAGCTGCTGCTGCTCTGAGATTTAACTGCCTCCACCATCTCATGCCTGGCTTGGACAGTCTCTATGTCTGCTCCCTTCCCGGGCTCATCCTCTAGCAGACCTACAAGCTCTCATGCTAAGCCACCTTCACCCCTGAAACACGGCCCGTGGAAACTATACAAGTTATATGTATATAACTTGTTATATGTTCATTAATAAGAACATATTAATGAGTTCTTAGGGGGAAGTTGGACAAAATTCTCTAGAAATAAGACCTATGGAGCTATGTAAGAGACCTCTAACTTATGATTTCTGAGTTCTTGCATTTTAAGAAGTCCAATGGTCTGTGTAAAATATCAAAATGGTGGGAAAACCCATAGAAATGTTAACTTGTAAAGAAATTTAGTATCTATGAGGCCAAATTACAAAAAATTAATAGTGTGAATTTAGTGACTTAATTGTGCCTGGATTAGTTAATTAGGTAATTAACAAAGGAATGTGATTTTTATATTAGCTCTCTGTATATTAATAATAGAACTGTTTATAAGCTGAGAAAACCAGACACTGGGAAGTGCTAATTAATTTGAGAAATGAAATTTTCAATTGCTAAAGTATTTCTCCTTTTTTTCAGAGAAGTGTCATAGAACACCATTTACTGGACCACATTTCTCCTTGCAAATTTCATTTTCTTTTTAATATATATTTTTTTAGTTTTCACCTTCTTTTAAAAACAAACATAAATAAAATCAAATATAATTTCACACACCTGTCATAAAATCATGTGCACAAATGCTGCTTTGGTTTTCTACAAGTAATTCTGGTAATTCTTTGCACCTCTATTAAGCTGTAATTCTCAATGAAACATAACTTATCTTATGGGGGACATTTGTTAGGAACAAGATGTAGCTTTTGATATATACAGTCCCCAAATTCCAGCAGCTTAACTAAATAAAGTTATTCTCTTTTATGGAACAATTCACCCAGTTTCTTTTCTGCTGTCTCCTCTTGTGTGGGTTGTGCCCGGTCAGAAACCTGGTGAAGAAAACGAAGGTGTATCCCTGTGCAACTAGATGCAGGTGCTTCCTGAATACAGGACGGCACAGACAGGTATTTTATTTCATTTTATTTATATATATGTGTATATGTGCATGTATAAATACATATTCATATACATGTATATGTATTTGCTTTTAGGGTTGGGGCAGTGTTGAGAATTCATAAAGACCCATTAAACAACATTCTCTCCATTATTCAAGTTCTGAACTTAATTAAAGTAAAACAAAAAAGGAAGAGGTATGAGCAATCGAAATATCACTTCTATTACTGATTAAGGAGATATTGGAGATGGTGGCTGATACCTGTGAACAACTGTGGTTTATTACACTGAACTCAAATATTATACAATTATGTACTCAATTATACAAAAATGAGAGAATATAAGAAGTGGGGAAGAAGAGTTTGCCCCTTAATACAGAGAAATCAGGGAGATGAGAAGGATTCATCTATGTGGCCAGGACAGATTAAAAAGGATTACAAGCTTATAAAACGAATCCCTGAGAGTAAAAGAGTTACTTTGAAGTATACAAAGAAATTCATTTTCTAAAATCTTGCAAGGATGTCAAATTATGCAAATCTTGGACAGTGACAACACGACTGTACATGGCATCTAGATTTTAATGAATTGGTATAAAGTTGCATAGGTTTTAGGTTAGCTACTTAGAATATTTTAAAATTTCTATGTAGAGATATAGTATACATAGATATGTATCTTATTAACAGTTCTATTATTTTTATGCAGAGAGCTAATATGTAAAATACATTCTTATGTTAATTACCTAGTTAGCTAATTCAGACACAACTGAGTCTCTACATTCACACAGGGTTTTTCTTAATTTGGTCTCATAGGTACTAAATTTCTTTACAAGTTATCATTTCTGTGGGCTTTCCCACCATGTATATTTTACCTACCTATCTCTCCACTTATGTACTATCTGTCATCTATTTATTCACCACCAGGTTTGCAGCATCGTCATAAGAGAATACGGTCTGTAAACTATTTGAGATTTGGATGCTAAAATTTGTACAGTTTATAAAAATCAATTTGTTTTTTGTTTTATTTAAGTAATTTTAAAACATTTGTGTTGGTAGTTAGAAAACTCCCAGTACTGCTTATTTTGTGTTTTCTCTCTTTCTTATTTGATCTCTCTCTTTTTCTGACATTTCAAGAAATTCAACACATGGTATTATTATGCCTTATTTTCTTTTTCATGTTCTTATTGATTTGCCTTTTCTATTTTAATAGTTTCTTTTTATTTTTTTGTGGTTTTTTATTGTTCATTTACAGTTGTCCCCATTTTTCCCTTATTACTCTCCCCTGCCCTACCCACCCCCCCACCTCCTCCCCTGTTATCTTTGTCCACAGGTCTTTATACATGTTTCCTGAGTTGACCCTTCTCCTTCTTTCTCTTGTTATCTCCCTCCCTCCTCCCCTCTGGTCACTGTCAATTTGTTCTTCATTTCCATGTCTCTGGTTCTATTTTGCTCGCCTGTTTGTTTTGTTGATTAGGTTCCACTTATAGGTGAGATCATATGACATTTGTCTTTCACTGTCTGGCTTATAGTTTCCACTTTTATCTTACATTTCACTTGTTACTTATTCTCTTGTTCCCCTAATGTACTGAATCAAATAGCTGGGCCATTTTTCTCTTTCCTGTTTTCTTATAAATGTATTTATTTTGTTTTCCTGTCTTCTAATAAGGGCGATGCAAAAGTAAACAACAATGAGATACTGACTCCCATCACCAGACTGGAAAAGATTTTTAAAAGATTTAAAAAAATGCTTACATCTTCTTGTTGTGGTAAAAATTGGTAGAACTGCTTTGGAGAGTGAGGTCCAACATGTTCCTCCTGTAGGATTCAGTATTTGCTCTCCTGGGTGTTCGGCCTACAGAAATTACGTCATGTGTACCCTGATTGTTCATAGCATTTGTTGTCAACAGCAAGACAACAACCACCAAACAAACTAGCAACAACCAAAGTAAGTGTCTCTGGCAGGATGAACAGTAAGTGATGGAATACTACACAGAAGTGGAAATGAATAAGTAACAGCTGCACCTCGTCCCTGGATGAGGCCCACAGACAATGCAAACAGGACAAAAGAAGGACAGAAGGATATATGGAGTGAAGTTCCACTTACATACATTTTAAACTTTTTATTTTGAAATAATTATAGACCCACAAAAAGTTCCCAAAGAGTACAGTGTACTGTACCATTACTTGGCTTCCCTCAATAGTAAAATTTTATATATTGTAATTATAGTACGTTTTTCATACTAGGAAACTAACTTTGGCATAGTATATCAAGTATGCAAATTTCACGCAGCTTCACCAGTTTTTGCATGCACTCATTTTTTTGTATGTCTCTGGTTTTATAACATTATATCACCCACATAGATTTGGATAACTATCACCACACTTAAAATATCAGACTGCACACCTTCACCATGTAGAAAATTCCTCACGCCATCCCTTCATAGTCACATTCTTCCTGGAGACCTGGAGCAACACTAATCTTTTCTCCGTCTCTAGAATCTCATCACTTTGAGGATGTTATGTAAGTGGAATCATGGACCGTGCAGCCTTTTGAGACTGGGTTTTTTAAAATTCAGCATAATGATCTTGTAATCTATTCGTCCAATAATCTGTTTCTTTTTATCGCTGAGTAGTAGCACTTTATATGACGTAGCAGAGTTGTTTAACCATACACCCCTCGAAGGACATTTGGATCGTTCTCAGTTTGGGGCTATTACAAATAAAGCTGCCATGAATATTTTTATAGAGGCTTTAGTGTGAACATATTTTTTTTAATTCTCTTGGGTTAATGCATAGGTGTGGTATTGATGGGTTGGGTTGTAAAGTATGTTTAACTTCAAAAGAAAGCGTTTGAAAGATCCAGTGTATCCACATTGTCCTCAACATTTGGCACTATGTTATTTAAGTCATTTCAAAAGACTTTCAGTGGTATCTCATGGTGCTTTCAATTTGCATTCCTCTAATGACTGGTGATGTTGAGCATATATCCGCATGCTTATTTATCATTCATATATCTTCTTTGGCACAGCATCTGTTCAAGTCTGCTTTCCCTTCTAATTGGATTGTGTGTTGTCTACTATTGAGAGTGTTTTTTAAAATGCATTCTGGCTAGAAGTCCCTTGTCAATCATGTGATTTGCAAATAGTTTTACTCTTTCAATGGCTTGCCTTTTAATCCTCTTTACAGAGTCTTTCACACACACAAAAAAAACACTTAATTTTTATTAAGTCTGATTTATCCACTTTTATTTTCAGTTCTCTTATAAATCACTGTATCTAAGAATTTTTTTCCCAATGCCAGGTAACAA